>NC_066887.1:12594574-12937074 GCF_022985175.1 Labeo rohita | reverse complement strand
AGATAAGCTCAGCAAGGAGCCCATGGGTCTGTTTCCTCCTCACGTCTTCAGTTGCGTTGCGTCTTTGAAATTTGCCGCCTTTTTGTGTAACTGCGGCCCAGCAGTTTCCTCTTCTCGTGATGAACGCCTACTTCCTCCGCCTCTTTCACCTCTCTTTCTTTATCTCTCTGTCTTTCTCACTGGTTAAGGCAAGTTTAAAGTGAAGTTTTGTGATAAATACGGGTATAGTCTTGATATTGAAGTCTTCTGTTGATGATGCATCTCGGTGGAGAAGCAGCACCCTGCACTGCTGAGGAGTAATCGGCTTAAACAGCAGGAAACATCAACTTGTTGAGCGGCTGGTAGTTGAGGAGGTTTCCGGGTAAGTTTCTTTAAGCTTACGGATGAGTCCGCGCCGCTCAGGGTGTGGCTTTGGCCAGTGGGGTCAACTTTGTGACCCTCTAATATATCACTACAGATCTATCTGTGAACCAGGGTGCATTTTTCTTTTTGTAAATCTAAATACATTGCTGAAACTCTTCGTTCAATCTGTTTGGTTCATTGAGGTGTCTCCATCGAGCAGGGGAGATGATCTGTATTGGCCTAGAAGCTTGAATTTGATTTGAAATGATACGTAATTTAGATTTGATCTGCAGTATTTTAGACTTTACACCTGTTGAGTGACATTTCCACACTGTACTGTGCTTTGTTTACTAAATAGATGCATATTTTTAGTGCATTATATGCAGTTTTTTGTGGGTGGATGGTTGTTTTAACAGCTATCTGTATTCTTTTAATAGGGTGTTGTTGTTGTTTTTTACTAGACACTGTAGTTTTCTGGTTCAGTACTAGTGAGATGCAGACGTGAGGAGCTGGAGATGTGGAAACCGCTGCTTTGACAGGATATCCTGGTTACTGTAGAGAGGTAGAGGAGTTGTTTTTGACACTAGGCGTCCACTGCGGCTCAGCCTGAAAGAACGAGCACTGAATCCCTTGAATGTCTACACTGTTCGTTTTTTTGTGAGCGGCAAAGATTTCAGGAAATTAATGTCTTTTTTTTAACTAAGGAGACTTTTTTAAGGTGAGGATAGTCAGGTGTTTGAATGTGAATTAAAATGCGTGTTGTATATCGAAACATCATTCTTTGCTGATGTTCATCTAGAACATCTAATAAAACATGCAGGTAATACCATTCTGTTGTAGACATTTATTTGTACATTTGATTTTGGGATATGGTAATTGTTCAGTAACCCGGAATATGTCAAAGTACATAAAATCAATACGATACCTTCACTGTACAGTAGTACTGCAGTACATTTTGTAAAGGTAGTGAAAAAAATGTCCAAAAACACTTCACACTTTACTAGTCTTACATTTTACAAATCCCGATCTAGGCTTTTTGACAGACAGCAAAGACAGCAAGGGAAAAAGAAAACCTCACTCATAAAATATATATATATATATATATATATACATATATATTTGAGCAGCATAAAAACATGAAATTCAGAGATTACGAATATAAATGTTTATTTTTTTTTCCTGTAGTTTGAACAACAAAATTCCAATGATTACAAATACACGTTTATTATTATTGTGTGATATGTATGTATGTATTTATTTATTTATTTATTAATACTAATTGTTATTATTTTAATATTATTATTTTTATTATTATTTGTTTATCATTATTGATATAATTTTTTAAAACAATTATTTTATGTTATTATGTTTGTAATTAAATTATTGTAAATGCTGTAATTAACAATATTGTATTATTATTAGTTTATTTGTTTAGTTGTAAATATTTATCGTTAATATAATAAAGCAATGTTTAAAATAATGTTATGTTCTAAAAAATATTTAAAAGTAATGTTATAAAAATTATTTAAATTATATAATTATACAAATTTATTTACGTTTTTTATGTCTGAACAAAATAAACATTGAATCCAGTGATTACAAATAATGTTTATTATTCATGTGTGAAATTTATGTAGTACTATTAATAATAATATTAATAATAATAGTTGTTGTTGTTGTTGTTGTTGTTGTTGTTGTTGTTATTGTTGTTATTATTATTATTATTATTATTATTATTATTTGTTATCATTATTATTATTATTATTATTATTATTATTATTATTATTATTTGTTATCATTATTGATATAAATAAAAGATTTAAAATAAATATTTTATATTATTATCGTAATTATATTATTATAAATACTATTTATAATAATAATTTATTTTCATTTGCATTATTATTATTATTATTATTATAATATAATGATTATTTGATATTATTTTTATAATTATATTATTATGGATGCTATATTTAACATTTAAAAACATTTTACAATTATTAATAGTTTATTGTTTGTTTAGTTATTAATATTAATATTAATGATCATTAATATAATGAAGCAATATTTAAAGCATGTATTTAATAATTATAATAACATAAAGTACTTGGATTGAGACTGAGAAAATAAAATACAGTTTTAGATATTTTAATAATAATAATAATAATAATAATAATGATGTATTTTCATTTACATTGTTATTATGATTATTATAATTTGTTTATTATTATTATTATTATTATTATTATTATATAATATAATTTTATTTTATATATTATTTTTATAATTATATTATTATGGATGCTACATTTAACAGCATTTAAAAACATTTTACAATTATTAATAGTTTATTGTTTGTTTAGTTATTAATATAAATATTAATGATCATTAATATAATGAAGCAATATTTAAAACATGTATTTAATTATTATACTAAAATAAAGTACTCTGAGACAGAAAATAAAATACAATTTTTGATATTTTATTATTATTATTATTATTATTATTATTATTAATATCATTAAAATATCTAAAACTGTATTTTATTTTCTCAGTCTCAGAGTACTTTTTGTCATTAAGTGTATGATCCATGTGTAACATACAATGTGTGCAGTATTGTCTGAGGCCATGTCTGAATAGTCATTTTCACTCACACTTTTCCTCATGTGAAAGGTGTGACATTCAATATGAATAGTGAATGAGTCAGCGATTTTGCTCAATACATGTGTGAATGAATGTGCACAATGCCTGTTGCGTATGTTTGTCATGCTCTCGTGAGTTCTGCACTGTGGTGAGATGTCATGATAGATGTAAGCGCAGTCCCAATCTTCAATTTCCCTTCCTCTCGCCACACTGACAGATACACTCAGTTTTTGTATGGAAATGTCTCTTGGCATCATTCTGACGTTTACATCATTACTATAGCAACCGATGGAAATACACCAGCTATTGACTATGTATGTGTGTCTCAAAACAGGGCCCACAGTTCTGTCTCTCTAGAAATGGTTTGTAGAAACAAGGCACAGGTCAGACCTGCAGGGTAGAAATGAGAACCGACCGGCGTCGGTGAGACAAAGAACGTGAGTAGCAATAACTCAGTAGCTGTCTCGCATCTCTTTGTTTCTCAGTGCAGATAAAGCTCGCTGCTCTTTTGTAGCCCCTGCCGGTGTGGGCCCTCTGTGCTCTGGGGCCCTTTGTAGAGGTGTCAGATGAATCACTGGAGGGCTCTTTTGAAATCTATACAGGACGTGGGGAATCCAGTGAAGCGAAACCTGGAGAGAGTGTGAACTTCTGAGCATTCTTTCACTTTCTTCTCACAACTGACGGACTGCAGCTGTTCGGCTTGGTGGTGTTGTGCTCTCTGCGGGAGTGAAGTCTTAACATTTAAACCGCACTGGGACTGTCACTCTGACAACCACATGCTGAACCATCCATGATGTTCAGCATCTAATGAAGATAGTCTCTGTTTGACTGCGAGGATGAACAGGCTTTTAGTTTGATCATTTTCTTGTGGGTCATATGCTACATTACGTATCATTTTACATAACTTCTGAGTAATAATGAAACATGACAGCTGATTGGTTTCTAATTATGTTTCTAAGTGGCCTGTGGTTACTGCAGTTATTGTTATTGCTATTATTTGTCTCGTTAAAAATGACTGTGACTGTCTCAGTAACAGTATCTGATGTTATGTATATATATGTGTGTGTGTGTGTGTATATATATATATATATATATATATATATAACTGACAATTTATAGTACATGGCCAAACAAACGTGGTAATGCCATGGTCCTAAAACATGACATCTTGGTACATGTCCTAAAACATTATATTGTAATTGTATGTCCTAAAATGTGACCATACCATGGTGCATGTCCTGAAACACAATACTGCCATGGTGTGTTCAGAAATGCATGGCATTGCCATAGTATACATCCAGATGTATACTGTGGTACATGTCCAAAAACATGGTATTGCATTAGTAGTGCATGTCACAAAAACATGGTTATACCATAGTAAAAAATGCTGCAAAACATGGGATTTACCACAGAACATGTTCACAAACATGGTATTTCCATTGTCCATGTGCCAAAAACATTGTATTGCAATGGTATGTGCTCAAAAACATGGCATTGCCATAGTAGAACACACCGCTAAACATGGTTTTACCATAGTAGTACATGCCACAAAACATGGTTTTACCATAGAACGCCCACAAACATTGTATTTCCATGGTTCATGTCCCAAAAACATGGTATTGCAATGGTATGTGCCTAAAAACATGGTATTACCATAGTAGTACATGCTGCAAAACTTGGTTTTACCATAGAACATGTCAACAAACTGTATTATCATGGTGCATGTCCCAAAAACATGGTATTGCAATGGTATGTGCCCCAAAACATAGTACTGCCATAGTAGTACATGCCACAAAACACAATTTTACCATAGAACGTAATTTTAATTTGTCTGTGGTACATGATAATACCATGACACATGTCCTAAGACATGGTGGTATGTGTCTAAAAACATGTTATTGCCATAGTACATGTCCTCAAAACATGGTTTAGTCATGGTATGTGTCCCAAAAACATTGTATTATCATGCTACATGTCCTAAAACATGATAATACCATGGCACATGTCCAAAAACATGGTGGTATGTGTCCAAAAACATGCTGTTCCCATAGTACATGTCCTAAAAACATGATATTATCATGTCCCAAAAACATAAAACATGGTATTGGTATTGCAATGGTATGTGTCCAAAGCCTGTTATTGCTGTAGTACATGTCCTCAAAACATGGCATTACCATGGTAAGTGTCCCAAAAACATTGTATTGCCATAGTACATGTCCTAAAAACGTGATGATGCCATGGCACATTTCCTAAAAACACGGTATTGCAATGGTATGTGTCCAAAACATGTTATTGCTATAGTACATGTCCTCAAAACATGGTATTGCCATGGTATGTGTCCCAAAAACTTTGTTTTGCTGTGGTACATGTCCTAAAAACATGATAATACCATGACACATGTCCTAAAACATGGTGGTATGTGTCCAAAAACATGTTATTGCCATAGTACATGTCCTCAAAACATGGTATTATCATGGTATGTGTCCCAAAAACATAAAATACAAAACATGGTATTGCAATGGTATGCGTCCAAAACCTGTTTTTGCGTAGTATATGCCCTGTAAACATGGTATTACCATTTTATGTGTCCAAAAACATGGTATTGCCATAGTACATGTCCTAAAACATAATACCATTGCACATATCCTAAAAACATGGTCTTGCAACAGCACATGTCCTCAAAACATGGTATTACCATGATATGTGTCCAAAAATATGGTATTGTCATAGTACATGTCCTAAAACATAATACCATTGCACATATCCTAAAAACATGGTATTGCAACAGCACATGTCCTTAAAACATGGTATTATCATGGTATGTGTCCAAAAAATGGTATTGCCATAATACATGTCCTATATGATAATACCATGGCACATGTCCTTAAACAAGCATGTTATTGAAAGGGCAAATGTCCTACATGGTACATGTCCTAAAACATAATAATACCATGGTATACAGTAAGTTTTAAAACATGGTATTGCCATTATATATCCCTAGGAAACTCTGTTACATTAATGTGCAGTATGGTAATGAGAGTATAGTGTAGTTGTGTAGTTTCTCAACTTACCTTTTTTTTTTGTAGAGTGAAGGTTGAATGTTTCAAGGAAACTGGTGGTGGACATGGCCACTGGCCAGAGTGATTGATTATTTCAGTGAGTTTTAGAGAGCGCACTGAATGGAAGAGCAGGCGATGCTGTGTGTGTCCCTGCCCCCCATCAGAGAGACGGAGACATCTCTAGGCCTGCCTGTTGAAATGACTGGACTATTAAGCCATCTGAAAAAAATCAAATCCCGTCTGTCAGTCTGTTTTTTTTCTCGGTTCCTTTCAACTGCATTATTGTGTAGGTTTAAGAAACAGTGTCTATCAAAAATGCTAATTTGTTTCACTCTAATTCGTCTTTTGTTTCGTAGAACATTTTGATGGACAACACATGAATGCTTTAGCGAAAAAAATACTTTAATAGACATGGTTTGGTGAAAGCACCTTACATGGCTTGTTGCTTACGTCCCACTGGCTTTGTGGTTGTATCCACATATCCAGCATTTCATTCTGTTAAGTCAACATACAGTGTGGAATAAAACCACTTGTACTTGAATGTTGTAATAGCTTTATGCATAACTTGTACTCTCTTGTAGCACAGCCAAACCTGTGAAACCTAGAAAAATAAGATGTAGAATGCGAAGAAAAAAATGAAATGGAGAAGGCCTCAATCTAAAAAGACCAAATCTTTAAGACTGAAAGCATAAAAAAATTGTTCTCCCAAAAAGGTTTCAATCTTGTATCCTCATCTGTAACTTTTTTTTTTTTTTCCTTGATCAAATTATAACAAAAGTTTGCTAAATGTTTGATCAAATGCTTATGCACTGTGCAAATGAGTGATAGACTGAAATGTTGCATTTGTTTACAGTATCTCAAATCATAAAAGACCAAAGGATAAAAAAATACAACAATGTGCAGTTATTCTGTCCATTTGAACGACAGCTGAGAGCTTTACTTAAATCCTGGTACTGAGATTTATTGACTTCTGTCAGCTGAAATCATGCCATCTGTAATTGGGAAACTTCTTACGAGGAATGAAACATTTCCAAGAGAACCACCCTGGAAAGATGCAAGTTCTGATGGAGCAGATGCCATAGCAACAGAGCCTGGGTAATGTCTGTGGAGATTATTATGGGATGAGTCATGGCAGAGTGACATGGCAGCTTGTTTGAATGGGTTGAATGAATGCTTGTTTCACAGGCTGCGTGTGTTCTTGTTTTCTCTCCAAGAATCATCCCCATGTATTATGGAATGGGGGATTAAAAAATGTAACGGGGTTTATCCAAAAGGACTAAAGATGATCCGCACTGTCCTGAGTGTCAGGAGTGCTAAATAATTTACTCAGGGATTTAGCGGATGTCAGTTTCACTTTATCAGCTCACCTAACCTTTTCTTTTAGAAGTTTCACTGTTTTAATGTATTTGTGTCATACATTACATGAGACATCAGACATGTATGTTAAGTAAATATTGCAAGCCAGATACTTAAGGAAAATTGAGCTGGAATTAACTTCTGTTTGACTACAGCTATAAAAGACAAAGCATGTCTTTAAAGTGCAAATGACTTTATTTGTTAATGTGCTTTAGTGAGAGACATTTGCTCATGTTACACTGGTGCTCTTTATTGCCGTTTGAAACGGGCTAAAAGAAAATAGTCAATTTACTTTTGTCCAATAGTCTGTATCATGGAAAAGAACATTTCCCTTGCTTTTCTAAAATAAAGAGTTCAGCGTAGTGAATTGTATCACAATAAAAAGCTGCAGTCAGCAATCCACCAAGACTATTTATATGAAGTAAACAGCAAAAATGAGTCATTTGTCAACATGCCACTTTGTCATCATAACATAAAACCATGAGCACATTAATATATGACAACCTGTGTTTTCATGTCCCATGACTATTCAGAACTCAGCAGCTTGGCACGCACTATGATTATATAGAACAACACTGTTGATTTTGAAGAAACTTGCAAATAGACTTTAGTGCTGTAGATATAATTTATTGTATAACGTTTATTTAAAGGAGAACTATTATGCCCCTTTTTACAAGATGTAATATAAGTCTCAGGTGTCCCAGAATGTGTCTGAGACGTTTCAGCTAAAAATACCCCACAAATCATTTGTTATATCATTTTGAAAATGCCTATTTTGAGTGGAAGCAGAAACCGTTTTCATGCATGTCTCTTTAAATGCAAATGAGCTGCTGCTCCCCGCCCCCTTTTCCTGAATAGGGCTGTGCCTTTACAGCTCCTACCTCAGATATTCTGCCAAAAACCATCTGTTTGGTTTTGATTATCATGTCTATTGTGCTGAAATCACGTTTTCAAACCATATTAGTTTAAACGTCTGATACACTGTACGGTTTTCTAAAAGCACACATCCGAAGCACACGCACAGAAAGCGGCTGTCACACGGCACAACTACTAAACTAAGTTCTCTTTCATGTCTTATTGTGCTTAAACTGTCAAATACACACAAGTTTATGTTAAAAAAAAAAAGTCATATTTCGATTCAGTGAAGATAAACAACAGGGAGCGGTAATATTATAATAAGATCCCCTTCTTATGTCACTGGGGGAGCGAAATCTGAGCAGCTCATTTTTTTTTTCACATGCTTGCAGAGAAAGACTTGGCTTACGAAAACAAAATGACTAAGTTGTCATTTTTCACGTTTTCTGTGTTAGTACATGCACAGGGGACCCGATTGCAGTACTTAAACATGTAAAAGTCAGATTTTCATGACGTGTTTCCTTTAAATGGAATTTTAATAGCACATTGAGCTGAATATGTGCTGTATACATTGTCTGATGGCAGTTGATTTGAGTAGTTTTAGTTTAAAAGCAAAGTTCAGCCATGAATAAAGAAGTGATTAAAAGATAGACAAGTATGTAGATCTTACTGAAATAATTAAAATGTCCCAGTATCAGATGTCACCACGGAGGAATGTTCTTGTACAGAGTGAATCTTGCAGTGACACTACACCAGTCAAAGCTTTGCATTCTTTAAAATTCATTTTCAAGGTTTTCCAGAGGAATTCCTCAGTGTTGGCTTTAGCACATTGGCAGCAAATTATCTAGTGACAGAAAGAGCTCTCTGTTCTGACCTCAAGGTCAAATGTGCTTTCGATCCAAATATTTGATGTTCGTTCAGTTGTTGTAACGGATAACTAAGAGGTAAACAGTAAGAAAGATACCTATAGAGCATATAGACAGAATGGTATTACACAGCATTCTGACCCTGCATAGACACCAAACGCAACTGACACATTCAAGGCCCAGAAAGGTAGTAAGGACTATTTAAAATAATCCATGTGACATCAGAGGTTCAAACGTAATGTTATAAAGCTATGAGAGTATTTATGTGTGCAAAGAAAACAAAAAATAATGTTTTTAATCAACAATTTCTTCTCTCCTGTGTCAGTCTTCGCCACACCTTCACGAGAGTGCCACGATGCATAAGACGTTTGATCAATTGAAATGCATAGCATAACCCTTGCTTTCTCCCTCTGTCTCCCTCTACAGGCTTGGATGAGAGCCAGGCAGCAGTGAGCGGCCACATCCTCCATCAGCGCAGCCATGCCGCCCCCAGCAGACATTGTGAAGGTGGCCATTGAGTGGCCGGGGGCCTTTCCCAAACTTATGGAGATTGACCAGGTCAGTGCCTATGGCTGACTTGATCTTCTGTATATGCATCTGCAGTTGAGGTCAAAAGTTTACATACACCTCGCAGAATCTGCAAAATGTTAATTATTTTACCAAAATAAGAGGGGTCATACAAAATGCATGTTATTTTTTTATTTAGTACTGACCTGAATACGATATTTCACATAAAAGTTGTTTACGAAAGTTGTAAAGTTAAAAGTTAAAAGTTGTAGTCCACAAGAGAAAATAATAGTTGAATTTATAAAAATGTTTTACATCCCCTTGTTTCTAGTTGTTCATGAGTTCATGCCTGCTGCTCCTCAGAAAAATCCTTCAGGTCCCCCATTTTTTGTTCAGCTTTTGAACCCTTTTCAACAATGACTGTATGATTTTGAGATCCATCTTTTCACACTGAGGACAACTGAGGGACTAAAGCAACTATTACAGAAGGTTCAAACACTCACTGATGCTCCAGATGGAAAAACAATGCAATAAGAGCTGGGAGTGTAAATTTTTGAACATAATGAAGATGTGTACATTTTTTTTTATTTTGCCTAAATATCATATTTTTCATTTAGTACTGCCCTACAGAAGCTACTTTTCATCATTTTAAAAGTTTTTAAATTCCTTGTTTTATTCCTTGTTTTTCCTTGTAATTATTATTATGATTATTTTACTTTCTTTTATGTAAAACGCTTTGAATAACCATTGTGTATGAAATGTGCTATATAAATAAACTTGCCTTGCTTTGTATATTGATAAACCAAAGAATTTGTGGTACCTGAAGGATTTTTCTGAAGAACAGCGGACAGTTTAACTGTTCAGGACAAACAAGGGACTTATAAACAACTTTAAATAAACAAAAAAACACAGGTGTGGATCATTCAGGTAACAACACAGTATTAAGAATCAAGCGTATGTAAACTTTTGAACAGGGTCATTTTTTTTATAAATTCAACTATTATTTTCTCTTGTGCACTATATGTAAATGTCTTTAATGTGAAATATCTTATTTAGGTCACTACTAAATAAAAAAAAACATCACATGCATTTTGTATGATACCTCCTATTTTGGTAAAATAATTAAGATTTAGCAGATTCTGCAAGGTGTATCTAAACTTTTGACATCAGCTGTACATGCATGTATATGTATCTTACAATAGCGCATGCTTGCTTTGTCTCCCGAAGATGTAAATTCTGTTAGTATTTACCAATCTCCATGTTGTTCTAAAGTCGTTTCTTGACATAAAATGACTTTTAATGAGCACAGCTGTTAATATCTGAAAATTCAACACCAAAAGGAGACCCTTAAGTCCTTTAATAATTATGTGCTTCACAGAAAAATAAGTAATGTGGGTTTGGAACAACATGGTGAATAAATAATGACTTGCTTTTCCTCTTTGGCTGAACTATTCCGTTAACTTTGGAGAGAGAAGGCCCTACAGCGTCTGACTGATGAAGACAGTGCTATAAAAACTTTTGAGACAAACCTCGCATAAATCACCCTGAAGTTCTTTATTCATCATTCATCCTTATTCTGAAATTCTTTATTCGTTCTTTGTTGCTATTGACTTGACTCAACCAAACGTTTGATCAAAAGTTGTACAAACTAATGTCAGTGCAGCAGCATTATTTTGTGTAAAGAATGTTTAGCATCTGTAAAGAAAATGAGCTCGAAGAATACAGGAAAAACTTTTGTTATTGTTCTTTTGTTTTCTGCAGAAAAAGCCTCTCTCAGCCATCATTAAAGAAGTCTGTGATGGGTAAGTAACAAGCATTTTTTGAATGAATTTCCATTCGTGTAATTGTTGCAGGGGGTTATATAAATGTGTGTGTATATAATAAACAGGGATTTAACGGTATTATCAATATTGTGGTATCGTGATAGCAAAACTGTCTCTATCTTTGTGGTCACATGACGATATGAAACGATAAGTCTTCTGGGCACAAAGTGTAGTTTTTTTTAATATATTTGAACTTCTTATTCTAACACAAAAGGTCTTTAAAGTTGTGTTTTGGGCCATTATGCTTTGGCACAATATCTGTCAAACAAACTAAAATCAAAAGCACAATATGGCTTAATCCCTTCATTATGTTTTCGTTTTAAAGAGAAATGCGCACTTCGTTCAGGCGATCAGCTCGTCATCCAGTGTTTTCCATGCCTCAGAACAGCTCAGTTCACAGTGAATGCAGTGAACTCCATTACTGCATGTGCTGTGAGTTTAGTGTGCACCTGGGAATGCAACGGCAACCAGTTAAGCCTTATTTTTGTGGCAGACGCTTAGAGCATTTCTGTGGAGTGAATTTTGTGCCAATATTCATCAAACAAATTCAGCGTTTTGCAAATAAACACAATCTGCTTTGCAACTTTCAAACAAACACAAAGTGAATTGCAAATACAAAACTCTATCTGAGAGAAAATGCAGAAGTATGGACAAATATATGTATTGTGTACATACTGTGAGACTCGGTTGCTGTTTTATGAGGATGCTTGATTTTCTCACAAATGCGTGCAGGCAGATTTTCTCACAAATGCAGTTGAGCAACTTCCCCCAAAAACAGCAGATGGCGCTGTCGGTCAATTTACGCTAGTCTCCTGTAGGGTTGGGTACCGAAACCTGGTGCCAATACGGTATGTACCGGACCGAATCAGAACGTGAATTTCGGTGCCTCATTTCGGTGCCACTTAAATGCCTGAACTGTCGATTGAAATATTTGTCTTCTGGTGCTATGACACGGATGTAAAAGCATTGATTCATCAACATGCATGATCGCTAGTTAAATTTAAGTACTGCATTCATGGGGTGTCAGAATGATCAGAAAATTTATTTACTGAATGAGAAAACTCACATGAACGTCGGAAAGCTTTGATGATAGAAATCCAAGACATCTTTGTAGTTACTATCCATTTTCACATTTCGATTTAAAAGCACAAATCGTCTGGAAATGAGACCATCCGAGAAGCGCGTGAATGCTGCAACTATCGTTACACTTGCTCTGACTGCAGCAGGTGGTTTGCCATTAGCTTAGCTAGCTACATTAAACGCGTCTAACTTAAAATGCCAAAAACTAAACATTCTAAAGTGTGGCTATATTTCACGAGAAATGATTCAGACACTGCGACGTGCAGCAAATGTTTTACAGCAGTTGCGTGTGAAGGGGAAAACACGTCAAACCTAATGAAACATTTGATGGTATGTGGAATAAACTTGAAAGCAGAGGGATGCGCCGTGTTTGACAGTTTGCAAACATCAGTTGGATAGGTGTTGTATTTTGCCAGAGACGGCAAATATGTGATGCGATCTAGGAAAACCCAACACAAATTTTACCTTTTTTAGGTTTTGACACCATATGAAAGCTGAGTTCAGGCCCCTTTCCAAAACTTTTATTTTTTACATAACCTACGTTATGGCTATCTTAAATTGGCTGATAGCGCTGATTTTCAGTAATGGGATTTTGAGAAAAACGGCTTTAAAGTGAGACGGCTTCTGCATCATTAGACAAACAGACTAACGTTTGTTTTCCGTTGATCACCCATTTTATGTTTAGTAAATAATGCAGCCTACCTTGTAGTAAAAGCGAGCGCAGCGCAACTGTTCGCGCACTGTGCATAAAACAGACTGTCATCGGACGACTCCTCTTTAGTAACTTCATCATCCGATCCTTCATCTCTGGATGTGAAATAGCCCGTAACATCATTTAGGGCACTGACATCACCAAAACTGAGCAGATTGAGACGAGTAAGATCGGTTAAGTGAGCAGCTGCAGTATTTTAGACAGCGTTGTTGTGCTCCACCATCTCACGATATTAAAATAAATAAATAAATAAATACATAAATAAATAAATAACTTTGCTTGCCGTACTTTACACAGGACTGGTGGAGAATGTGAACTGATACGCCTTTACTAAATATGTTACGTGGTTTATTTTGATAGGTTAACTATTTTTGTGGTGTTAAGGGAAAGCACCTCCGCAGCGTGTTCTTAACAAGACAGTCATTTCTGCTTGTTGCAATAAATGTCTATTTTTCTGCACTAAAAAGTGAATTTCGAAGAGATATTTTCAGAGATGATAGACAAGATGTTATAGAATAATAATTTAATGAAAAACGATTTTCCTGAAAACGTCCCACCGCGACATCCGACGGGTTTTCCCAGATCTCATCACATATAGTCATATTTCTGCAAAAGAATTGCTGAAATTTTAAGCTGTTAAATTATTGTAGTTGGGTTAGGTGGCTTAGGTTTTATTGTTGTTGCATTTTGCATTGACTTAGTAATGTATAGTAGTACTACTTTTTTTTTTTTTTTTTTTTTTTAATACATTGTTCAATTTAAACTTTTTTGTCCAATAAAAATATATTCTTGTGTCATCCACCACTTTGTGGCTTTTTTAAAAGTATCGGTTCAGGCACCGTTTTAGCACCGGTACCATTTTAAAAGTATCGATTTGGCACTGGTATCGAAAAAACCCCAAACGATACCCAACCCTAGTCTCCTGAGACCCGAAACACCCATTTAACTTTTCAGGGAATACAGCAGACTTAGTCTTACTATATCTAAAATGAACCATTGAGATGTTTTCACAAAGTGACCCTATTCTACAATGTCAGTGACATAGCTAAACATTTAACTATGCAGTCTTTCCCTATAAAAACTGATTAATTCTTCGTACTTCTTATCCTCGGTTGGAGTGCGGGATAGATGTTGATAGAATTTGTCAACATTCAAAACAACGCAGGAGTATAATAACAGTCGAGTCTCAGGAGACTACTGTGAATGGACCGACAGCGCCATCTGCTGTTTTCTAGAAAAAGGAAATTGCTCAGTTGCATTTGTGAGAAAATCTGCCTGCACCATTTATGAGAAAATCAAAGCAAGTTTCCACATAAAAAGGCAACAGTTGTAACACACAATACATATATTTGTCTATACCACTGCATTTTCTCTCAAATAGAGTTATTTGTGAATCACTTTGTGTTTGTTTGAAAGCTGCGTTTTATTCTTTGTAAAGCAGACTGTGTTTATTTGCAAGACCCTGGATTAGTTTGATGAATATTGGCACAAAATTCACTCCATAGATTTCACTAGATTTGTAGGGAGACACATGTTTGTAACGCTGTTTTCACTGAAGCTGGTGTTTTCTGTCAAAATAAAATCTCTACTGTTGTTTCCGTCAAAATAAAATCTTAAAAGTGCAGTATGAATTGCTGACAGCTAGCGGTTTAAATGGGTAACGTTACTGCAATCCAAATTCAAAACATCTCTTTCAAGTGTAGAAATAAGAAGCATTGTAATTTCCTTACTCTAATGTAAAGCAAAAATAATATACCTATGAAATATGCATTCTCATTTATTTTACAGTGCAATTGTTTTACAATATATGGCTGTTCCTCTCGTAGGAGTAACAGTAATACAAAATGTTTGTTGTTATTATTATATTCTAAGTTTTCTTAGTTAAGAACGTGGATTGAAGCTCTTAATATTGAACTTCCAAAGTGCATTAGATAGAACAATTTAACTTTAAAATGTACAAATATTCACCCCCCACATGTCTTCATTTGTCTTGTTTTATTTTTTTAATACATCGCAATAATCGTGGAACCCCCTTGAAACCCGATTGGGCTACTTTTGAGCTAGTAGCAATTGAGTGGGTTTTGTTGTGAAAACTTGGCAACCCTGCTCAAATAAATTTCAGATTTGTTTATTTATTTATAAGGACAACACACATTAATCAACATTTCTTTAAATGTGCCAGTGTTAGCCAACAGTTAGTAAAATACTAATAAAATAATCCAAACACTGAAAACGTACATTTAGCCGCCAGATAGCAAGCAAAGGACATGGAACATGTTAGCAGCGGATTAATTAATAGCAACATTAGTAGTAAAATAAACAGTAAGATTTATAGATTAAAAATGATCACATGTCTGTATTCTTAAAAGCCAGGCTTTAAGACTGTTGGTACAATGGTACGATTTCTTAATTCAATTGGAAGTGCATTCCACAACTGAGAGGCTCTTACAGAAAAGCATGATTGGCTAAAGGAGGTGGACCCGAAAGCTCAGTGTGATGCTTAATAAAGTAGTGTTTATAAATGCAGCACTGCTCTGTTTACAGGAGTAACCACTGTATTTCTGCTTTTAAGTACCATCATTGTTCAGACCAATTATATTTAACATAAATAGCCATTTATTAGGCCAAAATGTGAGGTTTATTATTATATACAATGTCAAAACTTGAATTATTTGAACTGGAAAGTTGTTTAAGTAGTTTTTACAGTTCTAAATTTTACAGTTTAGGATATTACCGTTGACGTTTTTTCAAAAGAATGTTGCAACCGTTAACAACATGTTGCTTTATTCTCATATAAAAAAATCTTCCAAAATGATTTTGACTGTTGATTCCAAGAAATTTGCCCCAACCCCCATCACCTACTTACCAATGCTGATTGTTTTTGTTACACAGCAACTAGAGCTGCACGATTATTCGTTAACAGATCACAATCTTGATTCAAACACCCACGGGATCTCATTTGCCACTGACACAGATAGAGCGGTTATCATGTTTAGGTATAAAACAGCTTTACAAACAGTCTTTTCAACCACACAGTATTATTTCTGTCTTATTATTCATAAGATCACAAATACTGGGATGAAAGTTTTTAGTTTGGATATAAACACTGATGTCTATGGTAGCGATTCGCAATTTGCGTTTCACATAACGTTTGTGTTTATTACATTGTCTTGCCACCAGGTGGCGATAAGCAACTGTTAAAAATGTATTTGTCATGGAATCATTCTTTGTTTAAAAACATTGATTCATCCAGTAATGAAACGATGAAGTGTTTGAGTAAGTCGTTGAATCATTCATTCAAACCATTTTTTCAAAATTGGTCCCTTAGATTAATATTTTGTCACAGCCTTCTAAACCGCGTGCTGTTTTTCTTAGTTCGGAATTGTGGGGGAATCGTGATCTTTATTTGAGACAAAAAAAAAAAAAAATCATGATTCTCAATCTATGCAGAATGGTGCAGCTCCAACAGCAACACACATCACTGAATTTTGTTTGGATTTTCTTTCATTAGGTGGAACTTGCCAAACCCTGAAACCTATGCTCTGCAGAATGCTGACTCAACCAACTTCTACATCACCGAAAAGGTTAAATGCAAAAAAAGCTGTATTGCAAAACTCAATAATTTAAAAAATACCTCATACCAGTGCATAACAATTCCTCTTTTCCTTTTTCACAGAATCGCAACAACATCAAAAACGGCTCCATTCTGCGGCTTACTACGTCAGCTGTGAGTAGCACTTTTGAGTTTCTATATGTATTTTTGGTCTCTCTAAAGGCTTTATCAGCAGGAGGGACCTGCCTTTATCCTCTGAAGCCCTGCCCCGTCCAGCTGGGGCCGGTAATCCTTCAGATGTGAGGGGTGATAGGTTACATTACCAAATCTTCCTAAAGTGTCAGCAGCTGAGAAACATTCATGCGTGACCTGTCAAGGCGTAAATGTGTCAAGCTGTCATTATTTTCTTTCTGATGGTTAGAGATTGCCTCTTTGTTATAAAAATGTATTGTCGTTTTGAAGCCGCGTTATGTTAGAATGGCTATTTCATTCAGAAACTGCTGTTCATATGACCCATCTGAATTTGCGGCTTGGGAATGATGATGATATTTAAAGCTGATGTCTGTGACATTTGAAACCGTCCCCTCTAGCATAATGACAACAATGACTGTTTCTCTTCCTGTGATGTTCTGCACCAGCCACCACTGATAGTTAACAGTCATCAGTGCTCGGTACTGTTTCAGTAGAAGAAAGCAATTCTGTAGTGTTCATGATGATGAATCATATATTTAAAATGCTGTGTTAGGTTACATTAGTGAAATCAAGGTGCTTTTTTCGGAGTGAGCAAAGCAAATTTAGTGTGAAGAGAAGAGAGATGGAATTTAATCTAATGCAGTTATCATTTGTAAACAAATTCTGCTTTTATTTGTCATTTAAATTAGATAATTAAAAAATAATATAAGTTGTTGTTGAATGTGGCCAGAAAAGATTATCACTGATTACTGAAAACTTAACATAGTTATTACAGTTAAATTCAACTATAATCATTAAAAAAAACATCTTACTTGAAATAAAGTAAACTTAAACTGAAATGAAATATAAATTTCATTTAATTTTTATTTAATTTATTTTATTTGGTAGTTGCTAAAGCAGTGTTTCCCATGTTCATTAAGTTTAATGTGATGTACTAAAATAACTATAACTAAAACTGACATTAAAAAAAAAAAAACGATATATATTTTTTATTAATATTCATGCGATCAAAACGATTAATTGTGATTAATCGCATCCAAAATAAAATTGTTTACGTGCTGTGTATATTTACACAAACATACATGTATATATTTAAGAAATATTTACACATATATATGTATTCATATTCATGATTTATATTATATATAAATATAAATGTATATATTGCATATATTTTTTCAATATATAGATGTATGTGTTTATATATATATATATATATATATATATATATATAATACACGCACACAGCACATGCACATATTTTATGTAAACAAACGTTTTGGATTGATTGATTTGATTGATTGACTGATTGATGATTAATATATATATATATATATATATATATATATATATATATATATATGTATGTGTGTATGTATATGTGTGTGTGTGTGTACATATATATATATATATATATATATATATATATATATGTATATGTATATGTATATGTATGTATATGTATGTGTGTGTGTGTGTATATATATTAAAGAAATATTTGTAAAAATATATTAAAATAAAAACTTATACAATACTCAAATGCAATCATCTTAGTGTAATATAAATGTGTCTTAAGTGTCCACTGCAAATGCAGAAATTTATACTAAATTAACTAGATTTTCATTTTATTTGGATGTAACTTGGAAAAGTTTATACTTAGTCATCTGCATTTAAATGATATATGAAAAATGGATAAATGCAGTATGTAAAAACTATTAACTGACACACTGGTATGATTAATACTCTCTAATGAGGGAATGATTGTGGATTCAGCGAGGCAGTAATTTAGAGACGCGCCGTCTCACCTTCTTCCTTGAGTTGTATGACTAAAAGGCCTGACCTCCTACATGACGATCTGTCACCCTCTCATTAACACGCCTTTTCTGTGGCCATGGTAACAGGCCCAGATGGCCCAGCAGCTGCACGAGCGCATCCAGTCGTCCAGCATGGACATGAAGCTGGACGCTCTGAAGGATCTGGCCAGCTCTTCACGAGACATCACCTTTGCTCAGGAGTTCATCAACCTCGACGGCATCTCGCTGCTCACACAGATGGTCGAGAGTGGCACAGAGTAAGTAACTGTGTTTGTTCCTCTGGCTGTCTTTCCTCCTATCTCTTTGTTTACATTACAGTGCTCTTGATATTCACTCATTTGTGTGTCCTCTTAGCGGGGCTTAAGCAATTCAAATCCGAATAAAAACACAACCAGTGACTTGCGCTGCACAATATATTGAAGCCTATTCAGATTTCTCAGTGACTTTCAATAGGAGTTTTCGCATCTCAATAAACCAAACTTGTAGATTAACCTAATCTACCATTGGAAAGTTTATATATATATTTGTGTTTGCTGGCAGAGCTCGACCTCCTCATGGGACCATCCGAGTTGAAAAAGCGCCAGCTCAGCAGATAGTCTATCTCTACTTTAACCTTCAGCTGAGCTGATTTATATATATATATATATATATATATATATATATATATATATATATATATATATATATATATATATATATATATATAACTTTTTCCCTTGCAAATTGTGAGTTTACATCGCAACTTTTTTTTCCTCAGAATTGTGAGATATAAACTTGCATTTCTAACTTTTTTCGTTTAAAGTCAGAATTGCATGATATATACTCGTAATTCTGACTGTTTTTTTTCTCAATTGATACAAACTTGCATTTCTGATTTTTTTTTTTCTCAAAATTGCAAGATGTGAACTCACAATTCTGATTTTTTTTTTCTCAGATATGTGAAATATAAACTTGCAATTCTGAGAAATAAGAGAATTCAGAAATCAGAATTACATGATATAAACAATATACAGTTTACAATATACAATAAACAATATATAATGTTTTTCTAAGAACTGTGAGTATATATCTCGCAATTGTGAATTTTTTTTTTTTCTTTCCTCTTTTTTTCCTCAGTATTGTGAGTCTATATCTTGCAATTCTGACTTTATGACGCCTTATTAAGTCAAAATTGTGAGAAATAAACTCATAGTTCTGAGAACTTCAGTCTTTTTTCCCCTCTAAGTTGGACTTTATAACTCACAATTTATAACTGAGAAAAAAAGTCAGAATTGCAAGAAAAAAATCAGAATTGCAAGATACAAACTTGCAGTTGCGAGAAAAAGTCAGAATTGTGACTTTGTATCTCGCAATTCTGATTTTATTTCCCAGAATTGCAACTGTTTCTAATAATTGCAACTTTATTTCTCGGAATTGTTAGTTTATATCTCACAATTCGGACTTTATAACACACAGTTGCCAGTTTCTGTCTCACAGTTTTAAGAAAAAAATGTCAGAATTTTGAGATGTAAACTCAGGTTTGAGAAAAGTAGTCAAGAGAAGATGAAAAGTCACAAATACCTTTTTTAATTTTTAATTTCAGTGGCAGAAATGGGTTTCCATAGGTTACAGAATATTCCTATGTACATAAATGCTGTTCTTTTAAACTTTTTTTTACAGAAAGAATCCTGAAAATATGTTTCTACAAAAAATAGTAAGCAGCCCAACTGTTTTTGACATTGGTAATAAGAAATCAGCATATTCAAATGATTTCTAAAGGATCATGTGACACTGAAAACTGAAGTAACTTCTTAACGGTAGTGTAGTATTCTCAGTTACTCTGCACATACCTGAATGAAAACAGTAGACAGGCTGATTGAAAATGTTCATTCTCTGCCAGCAGGAGGCGCTTTTGAAGCGGCAGAAATAGCGTAAATAAAGCAGCCCTGCACTCATGTCCTTAAACACAACATGCTCACATAAACAACACTGAGGCACTTTGTTGTATTGTGTTGTTTTGAGACCAGCATTATGTTGTGTCTGAGAGCATATGCTGTTGTGTTTGATCACACTTGATGTGTTTGAAGCCACAGTCTTGTTGTTTTAAAACAGCACATGTTGTGATTGAGGACACTTTGTAGTTTTTTTTGATGCTGGAATCACAACACAAACAATGCACCTTCCAAAACAACACAACTCAATCACATCAGAGATGCAGCATCCAAATAAACTCCAGATATTTTATATCAGACACGCGTTTATTAATAATAAATGAAGTGTAAACAATTCACTCCCTCCTCCAGTCTCCTCGGTGATATAAAGCAGCCGCATGGCCTGACCATCTCAGTTGAAGGTTAAAACGGAGATAGACTATCTGCTGAGCTGGCGCTTTTTCAACTCATATACGGACGGTCCCATGAGGAGGCCAAGCTCTGCCAGCAGACACAAACCGCCTTAGTGGAGAGACAGAGTACAGAAACATGGAGGGAGAAAACTGGGACTGGAGAAATACATTTAGAGGCTGAATAGAGAATAATAATGCATTAAAGAAACACAAAGGAGGCTGCAGTATATACACTTTCAGGACAGCTAGAGAGAAGAAATTGTTTGAGGAAAGACAAGGTTGTCTATCAAACTGAATATTTCTTCTGGAACAGATTTAGTTTTCTGTTACATGCTAACCTAATTATGCTTGTCCTTTCTTCATTTGTCAAGGTCGTACTACTCCGATGGCTCTTTTCACACTTCACATAGTTGTGGAAGACTATTTATCTGAATTGCCTGATACATTCATTTTCTTGCATGAGCAGACTTGATTTCCCTTTGGTGCTTCGCCGGTTGAGTGAAATTAGGCAGCCGTTGGGATGTTGGTTTTACTTCACTGAATCAATAGCTGCGTTTTTACTTATCGGAGCTCTGCACCGCCAGCCGAGGTGTTTCAACATTTCGTTACGCTGGAGAGCTGACCATGGAAATCATTTCCATGAGTATGTTTTATATAAAGCAGCTCTGTGTCAACAGCTCCTGACCTCAAAGAGCCTATGTGTGGGTTTCTATGCAGTCCTTTCATACCGTTAAGAATCCAAGTGGACACGCACATGCACACAAATACACACTGTCTCACATTCTTGCCGTGAATTCCTGTTAGCCACTGACCAGGCGATGATTATTCAAAAGACTTAAGCATGACGGCACTCTTGAGGGTATGGAGCGAGTACTCTGACATCATGGGGCATGAATGTTGCCGGCTGGAGGGTTAAAGAGTTAGTGGTTTAGTAGCTCCCTCTACTGGTCTTGTGCTACTGTAGCACTCTGGTTGAGGTTGGTGATAACATTTGAAGGGATAGTTCAACCAAAAATGAAAATTCGGTCATTAATTACTCATCTGCATGTCTTTCCAAACCCGTAAGACCTTCGTTCATCTTCAGAACACAAATTAGGATATTTTTGATGAAATCCAAGAGCTTTCTGACCCTACATAGACAGACAAAGATATTAGTTCATGGACCATAGTCTAGTCTAACGCAAGTTATGCAAAAAAAAAAAAAAAAGATAATCGCTGAAGCTATAAAAATTAATAGTTTTTACATTGTATCTGCACTGTGGTGTTTATGATGAGGGAATTTGTGAACATGCGCAATCAACACAGCTCCTGTGTTTTCAGCGCTGACTAATCTGAGTCAGTGCATTCCTAAATTCAGCAGGAACGTCTTTGATTTTATGACTTAAGGCTCAGCGTTGCACAAAACTGTGTGTAAAAGCAATCTGATGCAGTGTGAGCGAATCTAAATGTAATTTCGCTAAATTACACTTTTCATTCATTTTCACATTTCATTTTAATTGAGACAGCTGTAATAAGTCGCTTAATTGACCGTTCTGAGACAGCTTGATTGACAGGCAATTGAACCAATCGTAACGTTGCATCCGCCATTCTGTCCGACAAACAAATCAGACAGGAGAGTAGATTAGTTCACTTCCAGGTCAAAAATATACAGATAATGTACTCACCCTCTTGTCATCCAAGATGTTCATGTCTTTCTTTCTTCCGACGTAAAGAAATTGTTTTTTGAGGAAAACATTTCAGGAATTATCTCCGTATAGTGGACTTATATGGTGCCCCAAGTTTAAACTACAAAGATGTTAAATGCAGCTTCAAAGGACTCTAAATGATCCCAGCCGAGGAAGAAGGCACTTATCTAAAAAAAAAAAAAAAAAAAATTACAGTTTATATACTTTTTTTTTTTTTAACCTCAAATGCTTGTCTTGTCTAGCTCTGCGTGAACACTGTGTATACCGGGTCATGACAGTTTTTTTCTCCTCCAACTTTAAAATCATCCAACATCGCTGTTTTACCTTTTTTTTTTTTTTTTTTTTTTTTTTTTAAGGGTGTTTGATTCTCCTTGCGTGTTCACTTTGTAAACACTGGGTCTGTACTTCTGCAGTGATGTAGGATGATTTTGAAGTTGGAGGAGAAAATGAGATGGGAGTTTTTCGACCTACCTTAACTGTATTGACCCGGAATGCACAGAGTTCACGCAGAGCTAGACAAGATGAGCATTTGAGGTAAAAAGTATATAAATTGTCAATTAAAAAAAAAAAGATAACTGATTGTTTCGCTAGGTAAGACCCTTCTTCCTCGGCTCGGATAGTTTAGAACCCTTTGAAGCTCCATTTTAACTGCATTTTGGAAACTCGCAGACATTGTAGAAGTCCACTATATGGAGAAAAATCAGGAAATTTTGCCTCAAAAAAACATAATTACTTTATGACTGAAAAAAAAAAGACGAACATCTTGGACGACAAGGGGGTGAGTAAATTATCTGTGAATTTTTGTTCTAGAGCTAAACTTCTCCTTTAAACTTGAAATACTGTGTATATTGATGGTTTAAATAAAATACATTTTAATGTTCATTCCTGTTTTTTAAGTAAAAAAGAAAAGACTATCGGTTCACGTGTAGATTGATCTAATATGGTAATACAGTGATCTGTCGCGACACATTAAAGAACCACAAAATGGTATTTATTGTTTGAATTTCTTAAATTGCCTTGTTTCATACCAGAAGTAACCTGCTCTGGTTGTCTATTGGCGTGTTGTCAGTTTCCTCTTTGCTCCACGATGCACTTTTTACTGCGAGAGAACATGATGTGTAGTGTGAGAGCGGCATTGTTTGTCGGACATAGAAACAGTAACTAAGGAGGGCGGGTTTAGGCAAGGGGTCAGTTGTGCGGGGGCATTTTTGGCCCCTTTGTCTTGAATTTATGAACAAATTTCATTTTTGTTCATTTCGGTGGCATTTTTGCCACAAGCCCTGGTGCAAACAATCCTGATTATGTCTACACTTTCAATTTCAATACACCAACAGCCCATTTAATCTGTAAACCAAATTACACTCTCAGAAGAAAAGCTGTTTGCTGTACCAAAAAAGCTTATAAGTGCCTCAGAGGTACATATTAATACTTAAAATGTACGTGTTAGTACCTAAAAGCTACATATTTGTAGCTTTTTCTTTTTTTCTGAGAGTGTATGGTCACAGATGTAACCTTTGAGATTAAATAGGTTTTTAAAAAAGTACAGTGCAAGTCATTGGGCCAGAAATGATACAGCAAACAGGCAATGCGCCTCAGCTTTAAAAACCAAACATGATGAGTCATATCTGTGTATTATAGCCCTGCTGACAGGACCATGAGAGGAAACAAGAGCCGTGTTTGAATCGTAAATGAATGCAATATAATACACGATGATTTGTAATGGATACTTTTGGTAATCCTTCACACTTGCTCATAACCACCACAGGGAGTTAAGCACATGTTGTGCATTAAATGCGTGTAAAGGCAGTGTGTGCGTGTTTGCAGTCTTCTCCCAGTGTTTTGCTTTGCATGCTTTGTGTCTGTCAGAAAGTGTTTTTTTGATGTTCAGCTGTGTTTTTCTCTCAGCTCACGCTTCACTGGATATTTAAGATGTACTGTATTTTGCACTGGGTTTTCCACAGATTTTCCTAATGTGTTTGTCATAATGGGTTCATAAAGGAATATTTGGACCCTGACTGTGTGTATCTGTCTCCCTGACGTCAAAGTTTTTAAATCTTTTCAGACGGTATCAGAAACTGCAGAAGATAATGAAGCCCTGGTAAGCCCCTCCCCTCGAGCTGGACCCCTGTCCCCCCCTGTCACTTACCCTCTAATCTCCGGGCCGAGTCTCTGCATGATCGGGCTCTGGCCTCAGTGCTCAAAACCAATCAAAGCGATGGGAACACTTGGCAACTGCTGCAGTCACTACCATTTTTCTGATGATTTGATGGTTTTATTTGGATGTTTTTTCCATGTAACCAAATCATCTTTCTTTCTTTTGCATGTGGTATTGGGCAACATCGGTGCTTTAGGGGGAGCTTTGCACTAACCTTTGGGAAACTTTTTTTTTTTTTTCCCTTCATTCATCAACAAGATTATGTGTTCATATTTCCATATGATTGTAACATCCACCATTCCTCCTAAAGTTGATCGAAACACTGCTTGTTGCTTAAATTCCTGTTGCCCAGGAGCTCTCTAAAATGAAACCAGTGACCTCAGCTAAACTCTGGTTGCATTTCATGTACATTACATTGAGTCAACACTAAATATCCCTTTGTGAGATTTCATCATCTCTCAATGTCACCGTGTTGATTATTTATAGGGTTTTGCCCAATTCCAGCTGCAAATACTTCCTGCTCCCAGTGGTACATTTATGAATTGCTGTTCAAACTAATGTCTTTATATTATTAGGTCTAACTTACGCTGTATTAACTCCCTGCTGCCCTCAAATACTTAACACTAATCTCAATGCAGGCAACTTTATTACATTTTTTTTCTGTTTCATATTTAGGGCTCTGCCTTTTATGTTGTTACTTTAAAAATGTTATTTATTGTATTTGTTTTTGTAACTTAAGTCTTCTTGGCCTGATTTTTTTTTTTCTCCTCAAGCTGTGTTTTTTTGTTATGTTGTAAGTTTTATTTTTCATTACACTTGTATTTTAATAAGAAGTACTGAAAAGGCATGAACTGAGGTATTTTTGACAATAGGGGGCAGTGTTATTCATTTTAAAGTCCAAATTTGAAAGTAGAAATCTGTGGCACATACTGAGGATTTTGTAAATTAGTTTTTATAGACACTAATTGATTTAAAAAGAGGTCTGATTTACTCAAAACACTGAAGTAATTAAGTCCCTGTCTTATTACTTCAAGGAATATTTGAGGTTTAATACGCTATTATCGACTTCATCAGTTACATGGGTTGTACGATAGTAATTTTGCCCAATAGAGATCCTTTTTTTTTTTTTTTCCTTTTTCTAAAATTGAGGTACAAAATTATTTTTTATGCAACAGCATGCTACAGATGATGTTTACAGAAGTTAATACAAATATGAAATTAAATTCTGTCATCATTTACTTACTCTCATGTTGTTCCAAAAGTATATGACTTTTTTTTGGAGAACATAAAAAGAGATATTTGACAGTTTTCTTACGGTTAGCTAAAACAACAAGTAATAAAAATATTATTAATTGAAAATATTAATTGAAATAAATATTATTATTAATTGAAAGAAAAAGTACTAAAAATACTAAAATTACTTTAACTATCACTGAAATTAAAGCAAATAAAATCTCTATAGAAATATTTAAAAAAGACCAAACACTAATAAAAATGCCCAAAGCACCAAAAAAGCATTGATTTGTTAAGAAAGTATTCACAAAAACTAAGTAAATAAATAATGCTAAAATTGCACCTCTGCACTACATGTAAATTGAAAGTATATGTAAAGTATTTATATAAAATATATTTAGATTTAGATTACTTCTTTCAGTAGGTTAGTTATGTGTAGGTTTATGTAACAAATAAGTACAAAAAGTACTAAAATTACTATAACTAACACTGAAAATAAGCTAAAATAAAATACGTTGAAATATTAATATAACTTACACTGAAATAAACTGAAATAAAATAAGTTAAAGTACTAAAATTACTATAACTAACACTGAAAATAAGCTAAAATAAAATATGTTGAAGTATTAATATAACTAACACTGAAATGAACTGAAATAAATAAGTTGAAGTACTAACATTACTGTAACTAACATTAAAATTTAAAAAATAAAGCAAATGAAAGCTGCATTGAAATATTTGAAAAGACAGGAAATTATATATATTATATATATGTACGCGGACACACACACACACACACACACACACACACACACGGTAAAGTAAATAATTAATGCTAAAATTGCACCTCTGCAAATTTGTACTACTGCACTATGTGTAAATCCAAACTGTATGTAATTTTTTTTTTTTTTTTTTTTTATATATAAAGTATTTTTAATATTTAGATTACTTCTACTATCTGTCACACACAGTCACAAAGTTCCTACAGTAATTATGTGTAGGTTTATGTAGCATCGTAGTCCTGTGAGGCATAACAATTAATTTCTTTGTATTTCTCTAAATATAGTGGAATGGCAATAAAACTCACTTGACTTGATTCATTAATACTTTTCCACAAAAGAAAGACAGTCATACAGGTTTGGAGCAACATGAAGGAGTAAATTATTACTAGATGCTCATTTTTGGGCAGATTATCTCTTTAAGTTGTATTTAACCTAAATATTCCTTTGAAGACTAACGTATTTTGTTGTATGTTCAGTCATCATAACTGTACTGTCCCAAAACAAACTGCTGCATGATACCACTGATCATTTCTGCCAGTGTAATTCCACTGCTGCTCCTGCTGCCAAACTCTCTGGCATTCACTGCTCTTCTGAAGGACAGGAACATCAGCTGGACTGACTCCATGTCCTCCTGTTCTTCAGCTGCACCAGCACTTGATTCTTCTCGCTCACTATCGCTCTGTAAAAGCTGAGGCTTGGCTGTTCTTTCAGTGCAGGTGAGCGGTAGAGACGTGGCTAGTGGCTGTTGTCTTGTCTTTTTTAGCTTTGGTGACCTGCTCTCCTTCACACTGACGGCCTTTGTGGAGCTCATGGACCATGGCATTGTCTCCTGGGACACCTTTTCTGTGGCCTTCATCAAGAAAGTGAGTCTACATGGGTATCAGCGGAGGTCTTTCCAGAAGTTGCTGGCACTTTTTATGAATAGAATATCAAAGAGATTACTGCAGGGAGGATTTGTTTTTGTAGGCGAACTTGGACTCTATCACCTTGCTTCCCCCATTTGATTCTTATATCTATCTTGCAGAATCTGCAAAATTATTAATGATTTCATAAAATAAGAATGAGCATACAAAATGCATGTTATTTTTTTTTATTTCGTTCTGAATTGAATAAGATATTTCTCAAGAGATAGTCCACAAGAGAAAATAATAGTTGAATTTATAAAAATGACCCTGTTCAAAAGTTTACATACACTTGATTCTTAATACTATGTTGTTACCTAAATGATCCACAGCTGTCTTTTTTATTGTTTTTGTTTAGTGATAGTTGTTCATGAGTCCCTTGTTTGTCAATTAAACAATTAAACTGCCTGCTGTTCTTCAGAAAAATCCTTCAGGCCCCACAGATTCTTTGTTTTTCTGCATTTTTGTGTAATTTAACCCTTTCCAGCAATGATTGTATGATTTTTAGATCCATCTTTTCACTCTGAGGACAACTGATGGACTCATGTGCAACTATTACAGAAGGTTCAAACGCTCACTGATGCTCCAGAAGCAAAAACAATGCATTAAGAGGGTGAAAACTTTTGAACAGAATGAAGATGTATACATTTTTCATATTTTGTTTAAATATCATATATATATATTTAAATTTAGTACTGCCCTTCAGAAGCTGCAGAAGATACTTACATGTTTCCCAGAAGACAAAATATGTTAAATTTACCCTGATCTTTAAATTTAAAAAGTTTTCACCCTCAGACTCTTAATGCATTGGGTTTCCCTTCTGAAGCATCAGTGAGCATTTGAACCTTCTGTAATAGTTGCATATGAGTCCCTCAGTTGTCCTCAGTGTGAAAAAAAGTTGAAAAACCAAAGAATTTGTGGGACCTGAAGGTTTTTTCTGAAGAACAGCGAGAAGTTTAACTGTTCAGGATAAACAAGAGACTCATGAACAACTATCACTAAACATAAACAAAACAACAGCTGTGGATAATTCAGGTAACAGCACAGTATTAACAATCACGTGTATGTAAACTTTTGAACAGGGTCATATTTAGAAATTCAACTAAATTCAACAACTAAAATTTGTATATTCATCATGATAATATTCAAAAATGAATTTTTAAGTCTAAATAGAGTTAGCAGAAGTTAAAAGCTAAGCGTAGGCTACAAACAACACCTGTCACTTCATTTTCAGATTGCCAGTTATGTGTGTAAATCTGCCATGGACACTGCTGTACTCCAGAGGTCTCTAGCCATCCTGGAATCAATGGTGCTCAACAGTCAAGATCTCTACCAGAAGGTGGCTCAAGAAATCACTATTGGCCAGCTCATCCCCCATCTCCAAGGGTATGGATAATTGATAGCTCTTTGGTATTGCGGTCATCAAATTCAGATTATATAAAGGAAAAGTTGAGCCAAAAATTAAAAATGTAGTCCATTTATACATATGGCATTTTAAACTCATATTCCTTTTCATTTTTTGTGGAACACAACTATAATGAATTTTAAAGAATGTTCATGCTGCTTTTCTCAATATAATGAAAGCAGTTAGTGACTGTCAAAATCTGAAAATTACAAAAATGCACCACGTTAGTGTACCATATAGCCAGTGAGTGTGTACATTGTACACAATGTCAGTTTTTAGTGAACTATACCTTTAATTGCCACTCTTAGTTTTTGTTTTGTTCTCTCTCTCTCTCTCCTTTGGGAACAGGACGGATCAGGACATTCAGACTTACACCATCGCAGTGATTAATGCGTTGTTCCTCAAAGCCCCTGAGGAGAAGAGACAGGTACAGCACACACACAAACCCATTTTCTGTTTTTATTTTTTTTTATTTTTTTCCATTTGTTTGTTGTTGTCTGGACTAAATAATGACACTGTCTTCATCAGGGAAGACGTGAGAAAATGTCAAGTGAATCACTTCCATGTTTGTCTAAATTTTTGTTCTAACAAGCTGTGACTGTCAACAGCATCACACAACATTTTAGTCGTTCAGGATACTCTGTCCATTTGTGCAGCATTACAATCCTAGGATTTAGGACAGTTTAAGATGTTCTGTTTGTGAAAACTTATGCAAATATGTTGCTTAATTCGGCATAATTTTGTATTTTGTACCTGTATCAGTATCTATTTGTGTCGTTGTAAACGTGCAATGTGTGAGTTTTTCAGCTCAGATCATTTCCTTTCATCCTCCACCCATATTAAATGCCTGTTTTTCTTGATAGCAAATTGAGTGTATAGCTTAATATAACATAAATGATGTCTTGTACTGAAATATGTAGTAGAAAACCTGTGGGCGGGCGCCATTATTTTGAATGGTTGCACTACTGACGCTATCTGTTGCTATTTTTACCACAACACAACTCAAAAAACACAACTTGGCAAATAAATTCCTGAGACAATGACACATTAGTATGCCACAGCTACTGAAAAAGCTTACAAATGGCAGAGACAAGAAACACTAGATGCCATCCTGGCAGGATATAAACATGCTGACGTTTGCCATGACGCCGCAGCCACTGAAGGAGTTTCTCAGCATGAGTTTCACTTGTTATCCAAGGATTTTTAGACTCCTTGTGGGAAAAATCGATGGTACGGCATTTGGTTTAAGCTTACGCTTATATCCATCACCACCTGTACGCTCTTTCAGTAGCTGTGGTCTACTAAAAACCTCAAAGGCATCAGGGCTAAAGTGGAGAGAACAAAGACGCAGGTCTTTAGGAAGTTTTATTCGTTTCTCCTCTTCTTATCACTGCAAGAGCTTTTTTAAATAACCTACATTTTTCTTGGGTTTTCTACTACATATTTTAGTAAGAGAAATCATTACCCAGATAGCACGCGTACGTCTGCAAGATGTCTGTTAAAGATCACTTGATCTGGAAAGCATCTGCTGTGTACAAACATCTGACAGATGTTTGTTTTACATACGTCCTAAATCATAAACATCTTAAAGACATCTAATAGACGTCTATTTGACATCTGATAGGAAACTTCCTATAGACGTATTGCAGATGAGCAAACACTCTTAAAAAATATGTCTAAAAATACATCTTCCAGATGTAAATGCAGGCATCAATTAGACGTCTCTGTGATATATGTGTGCTATTAGGGTACATTGATGTTGTTTGATGAAGTTTTATAAAGCTGTTTTAAGCATAGTTTGTCAGAAAACCTGACACCAGCAGAACCTGAACTTGCGAATGAGTCGGACAGAGACTGCAATTGTTCCGATTGGCTAACACATGCTAGCTGTTTACATGGCTGTATCGTTTCTCATGACACCTATTTTATTGCGTTGTGTTACAAAAATTGCTTACAGCAGCTTTAAGTAAGAAAGAGTGACTTGAGAGTCACAGCGGGCTTGTGTAACTGCCTCATATCCTAAATGTCAATTTACAGTTTCTCCAAGTCTGTTTTGCTGACCTCTCATTTCTGTGCTACTAACAAAATGCCTCTGCTTTCTCTCGCTTCTTTTCTCTTCTCTTTTCTGTCTCGTTCTCTCATTATTTCTTCCCCTCGCTGTGCTCGTAATGGTAGTTTGATGAGGACAATGTGAACATCCTTGATTGTCCTCTTACAGTAAGTGCTCTGTAGTTGAGGTAAAGCCTCTCTAGGTCATTTCACTGCTATTTGACTGAGATATTTCACATGTTTGTAGAGCTACACCGTTTGAAGAGGTTATTGAATATGTGTGAGTGTGTATGAGAACGTAGGTAACTCAATGTTTTGTTTGATTGTAGGAGATGGCTCACATTCTAGCACAGAAGCAGCTGCGCTCAATCATCCTCAGTGTAAGTGCACAGTATTACAAAAATAGTACGAGTAGTATGGCAGTTTGCCAGTCTGAACATAAATATCTCTCTCTCTGGTATTGCCTTCCTGTAATTGATGTAGAAAATATTATAAAATGTCATTTTCTTTAAGGCTTGGGAAAGTAGTGGGTAGTAGTGTTATTATTTGCATAGCTTCTTTCATACATAAACTGCAGATCGAAGTAATTCACAGATCTGAATATAAAACAAAAGTGATGTTTTAGAAAAGGAAATAATATCTCAGCAGTGCAATGTTCTCCATCTGTGTAAAATTCTCCTTCTCTTTTGTCAGAATGTGATTAGGAGTAACAAACCCATAAATGATGAAATGGCCCACCAGTTGTATGTGCTACAAGTTTTGACCTTTAACCTTCTGGAGGACCGCATGATGACAAAGATGGATCCTCAAGACCAGGTAAACCTCTGTCCTCAACTGGGATGACTGCTCAACTGATCAGTCCTACTTATTATACAGCTGCTTGGCAAATGGACATAAATATTTCAGTTGAATCATTCTATTACTTTGTGAAAGAAAGAGTGATATGAGGAACATGTAACTATTGTTGGCCTGTTTCTGTGATTGAGAGATCAGAATCAAGCTGAGGAATAATAAAGTTTCATACCTGTGTTTGTATAGGCTCAAAGGGACATCATCTTCGAGCTGCGCAGGATTGCTTTTGACGTCGAGTGTGAGTCCAACAACAGTGGCAGCATTGAAAAACGCAAGTCCATGTACACCAGAGACTACAAAAAGCTGGGCTTCATTGTAAGTTTTCACACAAGACATTGTAACGTTAGCTCTAAATTGACTAGAACAAATAAATATGTCCATTTAGTCCATTTAATCAACTCAGAATGTGGTTGCAATTGAGGCCTTAATCAAATAGATGCAAGAGGAAATTCATGAACAATGATCTGAAATTGTTTACGACATATTTATTTAGCTAAAGTTGTTTGCCCCCGAATAATATCACTATATTGCCTTGTTCAAAGCATTGTCTGAGTTCCTTGAAGCTTGGCTAAGTTCGGAACATTCAGAGCTCTTTTATCAAATTTGTTTGACACATTTCACTTTAACAGAATATCTGGCGCTCTCTCCTTTGCACATCAAAACAGGTCACCTCATCAGACATGCCCAGATGGTAGAGATGCCGCCAGTCAATCTGTTGTATTTTGACACTAGATTCTTTCTCATGTGAATTTGTCAGCCAGGTTTCAAGTAGGGTTTCAAGAGCTGGCCAATATGAATGAAATATATACTCGATTTCATTTTTGTTTTGTTAGGAAAAAAAAAAAAAAGATTGTTAAAAAGATTTTAAGATGTTAAAAAATATATACAGTTGAGGTCAAAAGTTTACATACACCTTGTAAAATTTGCAAAATGTTAAATTATTTTACCAAAATAAGAGGGATCATACAAAATGCATATTTTTTTTATTTAGTACTGACCTGAATAAGATATTTCACATTAAAGATGTTTACATATAGTACACAAGAGAAAATAATAGTTGATTTTATTAAATGACCCTGTTCAAAAGTTTACACACGCTTGATTATTAATAGTGTGTTGTTACCAGAATGATCCACAGCGGTGTTTATTTTTTTTGTTAAGTGATAGTTGTTCATGAGTCCCTTGTTTATTTGTTACAGTTAAACTGCCTGCTGTTCTTTGGTTTTTCAGCATTTTTGTGTATTTGAATCCTTTCCAACAATGACTTTATGATTTTGAGATCCATCTTTTCACACTGATGATAACTGAAGGACTCATATGCAACTATTACAGAAGGTTCAAACGCTCACTGACGCTCTAGAAGAAAAAAAAACAAAAACCGATGCATTAAGAGCTGGGGGTGAAAACTTTTGAACAGAGTGAAGATGTGTACTTTTTCTTATTTTGCCTAAATAATGTATTTTTTTCATTTAGTACTGCCCTTCAGAAGCTTCAAAAGATTTTCCAGAGGACAAAATTAGTAAAATTTACCCTGATCTTCAAATTACAAAAGTTTTCACCCCCAACTCTTAATGCATCGTATTTCCTTCTGGAGCATCAGTAAACATTTGAACCTTCTGTAATAGTTGCTTATGAGTCCCTCAGTTGTCCTCAGTGTGAAAAAATGGATCTCAAAATCATACAGTCATTGTTGGAAAGGGTTCAAATACACAAAAATGCTGAAAAACCAAAGAATTTGTAGGAGCTAAATAATTTTTCTGAAGAACAGCAGGCAGTTTAACTGTTAAAGACAAACAAGGGACTCGTGAACAACTATCACTAAAAAAAAACAACAAAAAAAACAGCTGTGGATCATTCAGGTAACAACACAGTATTAAGAATCAAGCGTATGTAAACTTTTAAATTCAACTATTCTCTGGTGGACTATACATAAACATCTTTTATGTGAAATATCTTATTCAGGTCAGTACTAAATAAAAATAACATGCATTTTGTATAATCCCTCTTATTTTGGTAAAATAATTAACATTTTGCAGATTCTGCAAGGTGTATGTAAACTTTTGACTTCAACTGTAGATAGATAGATGGATGGATGGATGGATGGAACAATACATTTTTCCTGGTATCAGCTCGAGAATATGAAAGGAGAGGCTGAGACAGGGGTGAAGAGGAGTAGAAGCAGGAACGGACTGTGTGCAGGAGCATATTGTGGTCAGTAGCCTGGAGGGGACAAGACTGAAGTTGTCATGTGCTCCTAAGCCCCTGTGAGCTTCTGAGGTTCACTAAGACCCCTTTCACACTGCCGTGTGCTGTCTAAAGATAAGACCTTCCCTAAATTCCTCCTGCGGTGTTAACACCTCTTCAGATTACACACACACACACACACATTTGTTTTCCCATGCCACCAATATCAAATGACAGGTAGCTCTGAGGGTCTAGACACCATTTTCACAGCGTTTTTAGAGAAGTGTGGAGTTTGTTTCTCCCTGTGATTTGCTGTTAGGGAGCTGTGCAGAATGTGTTAAGACAGCAGTGTTGCTAATGAGGGCTGTGTCCCAACTCTCTCAGGGCATTGTCACATTGATGGATGGGAAATTGGTCTCCAGTGCCCTCGCCAGAGACGTGTTCTTAAGTACTGTGCTCTGCCAGTGGACTCCGGTGGTGTTCAGAATAGAATATTAGCATTTTGCATACTCTGTACTGTGCAGTATATACTGTATGGTATAGTATGTTCTATGTGTATTATGCTGTATATACACTATCCCTCAGAAAGACTGTGGCTGATGAGATGTTAATGTTACAAAAGATTTCTAAATTCTGTTCTTTTGGATTTGTGTTTTGCAGTTTTCAATATTAAGAAGCACAAATGTTTTTAACATTAATAATAAGAAATATTTCTTGAGCACCAAATCAGCATATTAGAATGAAGACTGGAGTAATGGAGCTAAAAATTCAGCTGACACTACAGGACTAAGTTATTTAAAAAAAAAAAAAAAATTAGAAAACTATGGAAGCCTGTTTCCACCTCAAAATAAAAATAAAAAGGTAATTTGCGATGTATCTCACAATTCAGACTTTTTTTCACAATTTCGAGTTTACATCTCAGACTTTATAACTCACAATTTTGACTTTTTTTTTCAGAATTGCATGATACAAACTCACAATTGTAACTTTTTCTCGGAATTCTGAGATATAAACTCACAACAAGTTATAAAGTCAGAATTGTGAGATACAAAGTCAGAATTGTGATTTATAAAGTCAGAAATGCAAGAAATAAAGTAAGAATTGTGAAAGATAAAGGCAGAATTGCGAGATAAAGTCAGAAATGCAAGATATAAAGTCAGAATTGTGAGTTAAGTCTCAACTGTGAGTTTTAAAGAATTGCAAGAGATAAAGTCAGAATTATAAGATATAAAGTCAGATTTGTGAGACATAAACTGGCAATTCTGACTCTTTTCTTAGAATTGCGTGATATAAACTTGCATTTCTAACGTTTTCTCAATTCTGAGATATAAAGTCAGGATTGCGAGTTATAAAGTCAGAATTGTAAGTTATAAAGTCAAAAATTCAAGATATAAAGTCAGAAATGCAAGAAATAAAGTAAGAACTGTGAAAGATAAAGTCAGAATTTGCGAGAGATAAAGTCAGAATTTGTGAGAAATAAACTGGCGACTGACTTTTTTTCTCAATTGCATGACATAAACTCACATTTTTAACTTTTTCTCAGAATTCTGAGATATAAAGTCAGAATTGTGAGTTAAGTCTCAATTGTGAGTTTTAAAGAATTGCGAGAGATAAAGTCAGAATTGTAAGATATAAAGTCAGATTTGAAGTCAGAGATGAGACATAATCTGGCGATAAGAATCTAAGAATTGCATAATATACACTCGCAATTGCGAGTTATTAAGATCTGAGGGGGAAAAACATATTTTCTCAGAATTGCAACTTTATTTCTCAGAATTGCGAGTTTAATTCTTACAATTCGGAGTTCTCTTCCTCACACTTGCGAGTTTAAAAAAAGTCAGAATTACAATATGTAAACTTGTAATTTCAGATAAAAAGTTGCAATTACCTTCTATTTTTTATTCAGTGGTGGAAACGATAGAAAACAATTATTTTAAACACTGCCATTACTTGCGGTCCTTTTATCACATACAGTTTGAAAATGTAAGGATCAAGTTGAGCATGTTGCATTGTGGGATCCAGAATTCAGCCCAGCTCTCATTACATGCTGGTTATTTCATATCATACTTCCAATCACTGGCATCCTTTGCACAGTATATGTATTCCAAACTGCAAGCGTACAAAGTTAGTATGCCCTTCCAAACATACCCTCTAGCTCTGTTTCTCTCTCTTTGTTTTTTTTTGTTTCATAATAAACCACGTTTTTACTCTGTGTGGTTTCTCTGTTGAGCGCCCCAGACTCACCAGGGTCCATCCGAAGGCAAGAACTTTCAAACACGGCGTAATTGGCAACTCTAAATCCAGCCAGACAGCCACAGAGCCCTCATCCTCAAAGGCAACCATCTCACATTTTCTGAAAAGCGCAGATTAGTTTGAAGTAGACTGTCGAGTAGAGGGAGCCGATATCGCAGTCCTAGCATTCGCAGAAAGCTTGCTGGGCCTTTGTCATCCATCGGGGATATGCAGGCCTGTTTCTGAATCACGGATTTTTTGTGCGGTGGAACCAATTTGACACTTGTCTTATCTGGACTTAGGCAGTCTGAATGCATTACGTGACTCTTGGTGTGATTCCAACGCGAGTCGTGGAGTCAAGGCAGGAGTGTGTTTACTCTCGATCATGCTTGTGTTTCTGTGTGTTTGTGTAGAATCACGTGAATCCTGCGGTAGACTTCACTCAGATTCCTCCTGGGATGCTGGCTCTGGACAACATGCTCTATTTCGCCAGACACCATCAGGATGCTTATATCAGGGTAAGACACGTTCACATTACATAGGTGTGGAAATGAGAAAATGCTATTTGTTTATGATCTGTTTTATTTATATTCTGCCTAGTGCTGATTAGTTAACACCTCTAAAGCCAAGTGTTACCTCACCGCTGAAGACCTGAGTCATGCTTTTACATTAAGATGGGTTCGATTAAAGGAGAAACCCACTTCCAGAACAACAATTTACAGATAATGTACTCACCCCCTTGTCATCCAAGATGTTCATGTCTTTCTTTCTTTAGTCGTAAGGAAATTGTTTTTTGAGAAAAACATTTCAGGATTTCCCTCCATATAATGGACTGCTACGGTGCCCTGAGTTTGAACTTCCAAAATGCAGTTTAAATGTGGCTTAAAATGATCCCAAATACGGTTTTAAATGATCCCAGCCAAGGAAGAAGGGTCTTATCTAGTGAAACAATTGGTTATTTTCATAAAAATAATACAATTTATATACTTTTTAATCTTAAACGCTTGTCTTGTCTTGCTCTGCCTGAACTCTGTGTATTCTGGCTCATGACAGTTAGGGTATGTCAAAAAACTGATTGTATTTTATCCCTCAATTTTAAAATCGTCCTATATATATATATTTTTTTTTTTTTGTTACCTTTTTTGTTAAAGGTGTTTGATCTTCTTTGCATGTTCACTTTGCAAAGACTGGGTCGGAACTTCTGTAGCGATGTAGGACGATTTTGAAGTGATTTTTGAAGTTGAGGGAGAAAATACGATAAGAGATTTTTGAAATACCCTAACTTTCTTGAGCCAGAATACACAGAGTTCAGGGAGAGCAAGACAAGATGAGCATTTGACATTAAACAGTATTTAAATTGTTTATTTTTTTTTTAAGAAAATAACTGATCGTTTCGCATTAAACCGCATTTTACCAAAAAAAAAAAAAAAAACGCGAAATTGGGGCACCAAATCAGTCCATTATAAGGAGGAAAATCTTTAAATGTTTTCCTCAAAAAAAGCAATTTCTTTACAACTAAAGAAGGAAAGACATGAACATCTTGGATGACAAGGGGGTGAGTACATTATCTGTAAATTGTTGTTCTGGAAGTGGACTTCTCCTTTAAAGGGATAGAAAATTCTGTCATTGATTACTCACTGTAAGACCTCATGTTTGTTCATGTTTGGACCACAAATTAAGATGTTTTTGATGAAATCTGAGAGCTTTCTGACCCTGCATAAATAGCAACGCAACTTACAAGTTATAATCTCATATTCTCGTGGCTTCATAACATTATGGTTGAACCACTGATGTCACATGGACTTTTGTAAAAACCTTTCTGGGCCTTGAACATGTCAGTTGCATTACTGTCTATGCAGGGCCAGAAAGCTTTCGGATTTCATCAAAAATATTTTAATTTGTGTTTCAAAGATGAACAGTCTTATGGGTTTAGAATGACATGAGGGTGATTATTAATGACAGAATTTTCATTATTGGGTGAGCTATCCCTTTAAAGATTCACCCTATGTGTTTTGTAAATGCATGGTATAGGTTGCATATATAGATTGCAGTTTGTGCAAGAACACTGGAACTGAGTGAATCGTGTTAGATCTGATGATTTTGTGTTAGGTGTTTGGTGATTTTCCTCTGAAATGTGTCATCTACCCCTCTGTTCATACTCTTGGACTGAGTAAGGAAAGTAGAGTTGAATGAGGACATTTCTTGTCTCCTCGCATAACTCTTTAACTGTACTATTCCACTTCACTGCCCTCCACAGCTGCGTTCTGTGACTCTTCAGCTCATCGCTGCTCTCAAGCGATACCCTGATAAACACTAAAATACACTCCAGTGCGCTTACATTGGGCAGTGTAAAGACACTTTTTATTTTTGGGCAACCTCATCACAGGATCTAGGACAACAGCTCTTCCTAACCTGAAATACAACTTACAACCCTGCTTGATGTTGTTTGTGTTATTTCTAGCAATAAACTGTAAATAAACATCTAAATTAAAGAGGTTGTTCACCTAAAAATGAATCATTTACTCAGCCTCATGTCATTCCAAATGTGTTATTCCAATTACTTTCTTTGTTTGAGCCAAATACAAAAGAAGATATTTTAAGAAGAATGTTTTTGGCCATACATTTAAAATCAGTGGGGTCCAAACCAACATTCTTCAAAATATCAGTTGTGTTCTGCAGGGAAAAAAAATGGGGTGAACTATCAATTTAAATAGACAAAATGTATTAATTAAACAAAATAAAAACTATAAAATAAACCAAAAAAAGTGCAAATAGCCCGCCTCGTTGGCAGAGGCTATTTATTCTAACTGTAGGTGTAGGGAGGGCTTATATTGTTTAATAATTTGAATAAAAATGATAGTTTACACTCGTTATACGTTATTATTGCATACGGTTTTATAATGTACTACAATACTGAGGTGCAAATGCAATTGCCACTATTTACAATAAGTAGTATATATAGCCAAAAATCCTGCTATTTTAGCATAGTGTATATAGAATCTATAGCTATTTGCACTTAGTGTAAATAGCATATCGCTAAGAAAATAGTGCTATTTTCACCTAGTGTAAACAGAATGCATTGCTATTTGCACTTAGTGTAAATAGCATCTATCGTTAAGAAAATATGCTATTTTCACTTAGTGTAAATAACATCTAATTGCTATTTACACTTAGTGTAAATAGCCTCTATCGCTATTTGCACTTATAATAAATAGCCACTGCCTAAAATTAAATGGGAGAGATTCAAAAGGAATTAAACTTGATTAATAAAATGAATAAAACTAGAGTGTGATTATTTGCTATTTTTCTGCCAAGTTTATTTCTTGTGTGGCATTAAAATTAAAAATATTACTTTTTTTTTAAATAGGGGAGAATCATGTAGTAACTGGGTTGCACACACAAATGAATTAGTAGTTAATTAAAAGCTGCGCACAAAAATTAAAGGTAGGTAATGTACAGTGAAGTTTTTTTCCACAAAGCATTTTGCTTAAATAGATTTAATTCTATTACATTTACACATTTAATTAACACTTAATTCCATGTGTATGTTACAGATTGTACTGGAGAACAGCAGTCGTGAGGATAAACACGAATGTCCATTCGGGCGCAGTAGTATTGAACTGACGAAGATGCTGTGTGAAATTCTCAAAGTGGGAGAACTTCGTAAGTGTCATCATTTTCATCTTTTATTTATTATTTACTTCTGCCGGATGTCTCCATTGAGATTCATTCATTTTGGTCTGTCTTTGTCTTTCTTCCACACATGTTGAGAGTGAACAGTTGCCAGCACTGAAGATAAAAGGCAACATTAGACTTTATAATTGTAGAGGAGTTCATAAATTAATGAAGTAAAGAGCCTAATGTTTGCCCCCTTCCACCTCTGCAGTGTCTGAGCTTTTACGGCTTGCTTTTATGTCTCAAGTTGAGGCTGCAACAGCCAGCGTTGTCTGACTTGAGCTAATGCATAAGGATTGAGACTAGTCTGACTCAAATTCAAAGCAGGATGCTTGGTTAGGTTGTTTCGACCTTGCACGTAGGGGAAAGAGTAATGGAAAGTGGCAGAGAGAGACAGAGATGATATATGGAGGTGAGCAGGACAGAGAGGTGTGGGATAGATCTCAACGGGCGGCACTGTGAGGTGTTATATGTGTGGCTGTGTGACTCATGGATGACCAATGAGTTACAGTAGAAACGTTTAGAACTAGATTTCCTTTATGAAAAAGTAAGTGGTGTTTGCCTATGCAGAACTTTGTTGTATAGGTGGTTTCCATAGATATTTGAACACAGATACCACGTTCGACCACTCCAGACACGTCAATGCATCACTCACGGTTAAAATCAATTTAAATTCCTGAAGAAATGGAATGACATTTCACAGGAGAGAATGTGTTGGTTTGTGTTAGGTATGTATGAAAGGGATAGTTCACCCAAAAATGAAAATTCTGTCATTAATTACTCACCCTCATGGCATCCAAACCCATTTTTATCCATTTTATTCTTCAAGCTGTGTGATTTATGGTATAATTCATGTCAAGTGCATTACCAGCCTGCTTATTATTAAAGAAATTAATCTTCTAGTCATATATTATTTAGATAAGAGTTTCTGCACCCAAATCATTAACTTTTACCTCAGTTTGGCTGCTCATCTCCTTGTGGGCCAGTCTGAGATTCTCATATCCTGCTCTGGAGTCCTGAGGAATCACAAAGAACTATGAATCCGTTTCTGTATTCAGTCACGCACCATTTAATGCGGCACAGTTGGAGTGATTCATCACATTTATTAAGCACAATATCGAGAGAGTAATGAGCAGCCAGCAAAGCATTTTATTGTTTAAAAACTCCATTTGGTATTCTGATTCAAGTTAGCAGGGAAGAGGTTATTAGCACAACTTCACTGACAGCTTTTGGGCGTTATTGAACGGCAAGTACATTCTCAGTGGAGATTGCTCCCCCATCCTGTCATCGGAAACTTAATTAAATGAACTTGCTGAGAAAGCTTAATGTAATTCCTCATTTAAAAGTAATGCGTGCGTTTTAAAGCCGGGGCTGAGGCAGGACACTTCTTTTTTTAATAGGAGAAGAGCACTTTTACCTACTCTTAGTAAGTTTCCGTTTGGCGTATACTTTTGTTCGAGGCGATTTATAGTGCAAGTTGATGTTTGCGACCTGACAGTTGAGGTAAAAAGTTAACATACACCTTGCAGAATCTGCAAAATTGTAATTATTTTACTAAAATAAGAGGGATCATGCAAAATTAATGTTGTTTTTTTATTTAGAGCTGACCTAAATAAGATATTTCTTATAAAAGACATTTACATATAGTTCACAAGAGAAAACAATAGTTGAATTTTTAAAAATGACCGTTTGTAAGTTTACATATGCTTGATTCTTAATACTGTGTTGTTACCTGAATAATCCACAGCTGTTTTTTCTGTTTTGTGATAGTTGATCATGAGTCCTTTGTTTGTCCTGAACAGTTACAGACTGCCGAATTCAGGTCTCACAAATTCTTCAGTTTTCTAGCATTTTGTATATTTGAACCCTTTCCAACAATGACTGTATGATTTTGAGATCCATCTTTTCACACTGAGGACAACTGAGGGACTCACATGCAACTATTACAGAAGGTTCAAATGCTCACTGATGCTTCAGAGGGAAACACAATGCATTAAGAGCCGGGGGTGAAAACTTTTGAACAGAATGAGTACAGTACATTTTTCGTATTTTGCCTAAATATCATATTTTTTTCATTTAGTACTGCCCTTCAGATGCTACAGAAGATACTTAAATGTTTCCCAGAAGACAAAATAAGTTGCATTTACCCTGATCTTCAAATTCCAAAAGTTTTCACCCCCCGTCTCTTAATGCATTGTGTTTCCTTCTGGAGCATCAGTGAGTGTTTGAACCTTCTGTAATAGTTGCATGTGAGTCCCACAGTTGTCCTTAGTGTGAGAAGATGGATCTCAAAATTATACAGTCATGGTGAAAAGGGTTCAAATGCAGAAAAAATGCTGAAAAACCAAAGAATTTGTGGGACCTGAAGGATTTTTCTGAAGAACCGCGGGCAGTTTAACTGTTCAGGACAAACAAGGGACTCATGAACAACTATCACTAAACAAAAAAAAACAGCTGTGGATCAATCAGGTAACAACACAGTATTAAAAATCAAGTGTATTAATACTTTTGAACAGGGTAATTTTTATAAATTAAACTATTATTTTTTTCTACTATATAAAATATCTTATTCAGGTCAGTACTAAATATATAAAAAAAACATGCATTTTGTATGATCCCTCTTATATTGGTTAAATAATTAACATTTTGCAGATTCTGCAAGGTGTATGTAAACTTTTGACCTCAACTGTATTTGCCTCCCTATACACCATACTCTTCTCATTTAGTATCTTCTACAAACAGACAGACATGGCCTGGAGATGTCGCAGACTGTATTTATGCCAGCTTGTGTGCTTGCCAATCCAGGAGGAGCCCTGTCACACCTGTGAAAGCTCTGGAGACTGCAGCAGCGTTGCAGATGATTGCTCATTTTATGTTGATTAGAGTTTCCCAACACTTGTTTTAGCTTTTAGGCCATCATTTCCCTTCAATTATGCTGATACGGTGCCCTGTTGCACGCAAACAATTCTGGCTGAACCATCTCTCGATACCCTGTCAATTTGCCCCTACCGGTGATAGATTTTTAATGGCATATCCCACATCACATTTAACTATGTTTTATCTTGCTATGGCACAAGAGTTTCTGTTCGACCGCTACTTCCGTCAGCAGTCATGAATTATTTATTAGGAATCCAGGTGTCCCTGCTTCACCTCCTCTCAGAGAAGCGCTGAAAGTTTTATAGCCGTCCATGTTTTTCCTGCAAAAGCTTTAATGGAATCTGTGGTGGTCAGGCGCCATGCAATGGCTTCCTATTTCAGTCTTTAAAAAGGCGTATCTAATATTTATGAGGAGAATCAAAATGGCTACAGGCAGAAATGTCCTTGCTTATGGATTTATGGTGTTATTGCACTTTTACAGGGGGAACAGAGTGGTGCCTTTCCACCTTATGACTGAACTTACATATTAATGATGGCTCAGTACTGTGTATTTTTTGGGCAGCTACAGAGGTGAAATGGTCATGGTAAGCACATATGCATTACAGAGGTGGAAACCAGTGCATTTGTCTTTTTGAATAAACTTCTTGCAAAGATCCAGTTTACAACATATTTCTGTTAAGCAACTGCCCTAAAAACTAGGGATGCACCGAAATTTCAGCTGCTGAAATTGCTTTTTTTCCCAGTTTTCAGCAAAAAGAGATAATAATAGCTTTGTAGGACTATACGTTATTTGAATATTTACTCATTAAAAATAAAAAAAAAAGTTAAATGTGACCCTGGACCACAAAATTATCGATTTTTCTTTTATGCCAAAAATCCTTAGGATATTAAGTAAAGATCATGTTCCATGAAGATATTTTGTAAATTTCCTATCGTAAATGTATCAAAACTTAATTTTTGATTAGTAATATGTAGGGATGCACGATATTATCGGACTGATATCGGAATCGGCCGATAATGACTTCAAATGTAAATATCGGCATCGGCCCGATATGAAAAATTATGCCGATATGTTTTGCCGATAAGATGAATATGTTAACTCACATGTGCTAAGGGTGTGCTAGGGATTAGATCACGTCAGCAGTGTGGCTCATTCTTGAAGCAAAGTTTTGACTGAATGAGGAGTAGATTCACTGTTTTGTATCGCTGCATTTAAACTGAGAATACACATACAGAATGATGCATAGCAATAGCACGTGCAGTGGCAGCAGCGGCTATAGGAGAAAGCGCGCCGTTGTTCCATTTGGGATAATTTACTGTTGCCTGTTTCATATCCAGTCACTAGATCGCTAAATGCACATTTTAAATGGTTTTATGGTGCTCTTTGTTGTATTTTGAAACCCAATGGCTGTGTTTGCACATGACATGATCTGCATTTAAAATAAAAAGTAATTACGGCGCGCGGTCAGTGAATTCTCTTTCTTCGGCGGCGCAACGGCAAAACACACTGTTGCTCATATGAAACATTTTTCGTGAATATGACACAAGTGAGGTACAAAGCATTCTTTATAAGTTAAATAATTGGTTAGCAGGCAAATGTTAGTAGCGACCATACTTTTGGATTCATGCAGTTCGAGCCAATACATTTAAAGCCATAAGCGGCTGTGTGTCCTGTTTTCCCGGTTGGTCACGAATTGCCACAAACTTAATAATATTTAGTTTCTTTTCACAAATCATCACCGTCTCACCCTTTAATTTCTTAATTTTTTAATTTACTTTTAATCCATGTTGTCGGATCATTTATGCGGGTAAACTGCGTGTGGGAAATAAAAGATTTCGTGGCAATAAATTAAGAATTCGTTAATACGACTTTTTAATTCGTTCCCTTATTTTACAAATTAATAAATTAATAAAACGTAGGAACGAATTAACAAGTTGTAGGAAATAATTATGTTCGTGTCCCGCAGCCCTGTCAGAGCGCAGTGCACCGTATAAAATAATTAGAAATTATAATTAAACATGACTTAGTGACTACATTTCTATTACTTTCTTTCCATGTTGAATGCCTTTGTATTGCAGGGCTCTAGAATGATCAAAACTGTCACTTTTTTTTTTTTTTTTTTTTTTTTTTAAATGTGCAAGTTAAAATTTGACGTGGTCGCACTGCTCCATACAGCGCGGGTTACAGAGTTACAAAGCCGTGGCATATTCAGGATTTCACTGATCACGCAAAGAGTAGTTTTCGTTGTGAGCGCTTCGGGTGTAGAGCCTGGTTTGTATTTGTAGTGTCAGCACGAGCCAGGTGGTGACGGCAAAAAGGACGCGACTATTCTGGAAACGATGGCGGACGGAGGATTTGGTTTTCGAGTAGGGTAAAAGACCGCTTGTTAAACCAGAGAAGGTAAACATGTTGGTATTCTTGTGCAAAAAAAGTGTACTGTTTTGCCAGTTGGTCACGAATTGCCACATAACTTAATATTTTTATTTTCCCAAATCCTCACCGTCTCACCCTTTAATTTCTTAGGTTTATTTTCTTGTCATTCACTTTTAATCCATATTTTCGTATCTCTTACTGTGATAAATTGCGGGTGGGAAATAAAATATTTCGTGGGAATAAATTAACAATTCATTAATACTACATATTAATTCGTTCCCTCATTTTACAAATTAATAAATTAATAAATCATAGGCACGAATTAAGAAATTGTAGCAATGAATTATGTCCTGTTCATGTCCCGCAAAGCACCCTCACAGTCACCCAGTTTAGTTCTACTTTTCTGTTTTCGTTTTGAAATGTTGTATTCAGATTGCGAATTCGAAAGTGAAAGCATCCGAAGTTCGGCTTATAACATAGCAAAAGTGAACTTAATTTACAAAATTCAGATCATAAATAATGCTAGTCTACTGATGAAAAAGAAGGGATTGAATGTAAACCACTCATTACTATTTATTTAATCCTAACGAATAAGTTATTGTTAAAAACTAACTTTCCAAATAAAATGATATATATCGGTATCGGTATCGGTATCGGCCAAAATGAGATGAAAAAATATCGGCATATCGGATATCGGCAAAAATCCAATATCGTGCATCTCTAGTAATATGCATTGCTAAGGACTTAATTTAGACAACTTTAAAGGTGTTTTCTCAAAAAAAAAAAAAAATTGTTGCATCCTTAGATTTCAGATTTTCAAATAGTTGTATCTCGAACAAATATTGTCCTATCCTAACAAACCATACATCAATGGAAAGCTTATTATTCAGTTTTCAGATGCTGTATATGACCCTTATGGCTGCTTTTGTTGTCCAGGGTCACATATCTGATTCTGTTGCATAGAACTGAATAAAAACAATATATTAATGTTTAATATTATTATTTTTCTGTCCGGTTTTATTGTTACTTTTAATAAAAGTGTCGTTATTTTATTGGCTTGTGTTTTTAAATTAAAGTTAAATTAAAAAGTCTTACAAAATTAGTTTTTTATTATTTAATAAAAATAATAAATAATTATTACAAAACATTTTCGGTTTCAATTTTTGGTTTTTAGCCAAGTGCGTCCAGAATTTTAGGTTTTGGCTCAGAATTTTTATTTCAGATGTCTCTTTGCTAAAAACAATTTTTTGTAGTCTGATCTATATTTGCAATGTCAAACAACCTAAGTATATGAGAAATATTAATAATGATTTTTTTATATTATCTAGTAACACTATTGTTTGGTGAGGTTTTTTTTAAAGTTTCTTAAAGCCTCTTGTGCACACTGAGGTTGTGTTTTTTTGCGATTAAAAACAGTGATATTCTGGAATATTATTACAATTTAAAATAACTCTTTTCTATTTTAATATTTTTTAATATAATTTATTCATGTGACGTCAAAGCTGAATCTTTAGCATTATAACTCTAGTCTTCAGTGTCACATGATCCTTCAGAAATCATTCTAACATGCTGATTTGCTGCTCAAAAACAGTTGTGCTGCTTAATATTTTTGTGTTCAAAAAGTTAAAGTTCAAAACAACACCTTTATTTAAAAAATCAATCTTTTGTAACATTATATATGTCTTTACTGTCACATTTGGTCAATTTAATGCATTTAATGCGTGCTGAAAAGTTATTTCTTAAATAAAATAATAAAAAATCTTGCTGACTCCAAACTTTTGAATGCTATTGTGTAAAATGAGTATAAATACAGAAATATTCAGGGAACAATTGTGAAAAATGTTAAATGATATTAACAATTTAAAACAATCCAAGGATGGATTGACAGCACATGGCTTTGTTTTGTATTATATTTGTAAATCTGCCACACTAAGCATGTCACAGATCACCACCATTAATAATCCCATGAGCATCAGAGATCCTCAGCTCCACACATGCGATGCGATGGGTTAACAGCATCAGGAATAGGCTTGTCTGTAACTGTCCACATTATCTCACACCTCTCGGATGATGTTTTTGACATCCCTGCTGCTCCATCATGAGCTCCCTACTGAGATATGGCACACTTTTAAGACGGGCACAAGGCGCCATGCCTGGGCAAGCCCGTGTAATGCCTGAGGGATCAACTTTGAGTCTGTGGATGAAATCATCAGCTCTACTCTTTGCTCTAGTTGCTACCGGAATGCAGTGAAAAAAAATTAAAAATACAATGAGTAAAAAGTGCTTCTTTCTGCATATTGACATGCCTCTCCCACATGTCTTGCTAAGCACTGAAGTGTATTTGTTTAGTGGGAAATGTTCTCCTAGGACCATCTTCTGCTTCAGTACTCGCTGAGGCTCTTTTTTCTCCTCTGTAAAGAAGTTAGTGGATATGGATGTTGGTATTGACAGGCTCTAGTGTTGAAGTACCTCAGTTTCACTTCAGCTGCGCTCGGTAATAAGACCACTCATGGCACAATGCACAAATGCTGACGAAAATACACACTGTGCGGGCAATTACATGGAGAGGACGATGGACGCTAGAGAGCCAAGTTGAGTTAAATGGAAATTTACACTGCCTTTGAAGTGATCCCTGCGGCTGATTCAGATTATAAGGTCCCATTAGCAGCTCAAAGAGGTTCAAAAGAAGCCCTTACATGTAGTATTTTGTCTAGTTAGAGTCGAGAGTTGAAGTTGAAAATAGCAGGTTAAAAAAAGAGGTCTTGAACCATTTTGAGGCTGAGGACCACTTTGTGAATAGGTAGGGCAGAGAAAGTTCATTGTAGTTCATGTTGATTTTTTTTTAAGTCTGGCCTATGATGCACATTTTGTGTTGTTCCAAGCCAGTTGTCCATACAGTGCAAGTCAATGGGGTTCAAAACAACAATGGAGCCTATTTACTTTAAAGGGATAGTTCACCCAAAAATGAAAATTACCCCAAGATTGATTCACCCTCAAGCCATCCTAGGTGTATATGACTTTCATCTTTCAGATGGATACAATTAGAGTTATATTAATAATTGTCCTGGCTCCTCCAAGCTTTATAATGGAAGTGAACAGGGGTCAAGATTTTGAAGCAAAATAAAGTGCATCCATCTATCATAAAAAGTACTACACGTGGCTCCAGGCGCTTAATAAAGACCGTGTATTGATGCATTTGTGTAAGACAAATAGTTTATAGTTTTAAGTATGTATATTTTTCTTTCAAAAAAACGTGTTGATTCACTTCAGAAGGCCTTTTTATGATGGATGGATGCACTTTGTTGGACTTCAAAATCTCGACACCCATTCACTACCATTATAAAGCCTGGAAGATCCAGGACATTTTTTAATATAACTCCAACTGTATTCAATTGAAAGAAGAAAGTCATATACATCTTGGATGGTTTGAGGGTGAGTAAATCATGATGTAATTTTTATTTTTGGGTGAACTATCCCTTCAGTTGTATGGACAAAAATGAAACATAAGTATCTTCAGAATATTTCTTTTGTGTTCCACATAAGAAACAAAGTCTGTAAAATAAACTTGTCACTGTAGATGTTCAGCTTAAAGTTTTCCCATCTTAGAGATGACAATTCAATGCTTCATTTCTGAAAGCTACAAACTATCAGATTGCTGGAAGGTCTTTTCAGGATAGAAGAATTGATGGAAAGTGAGTAAAAAAAGATGAGACAGCTGTGCTGTTGGTGTGGTCAAGTTTTCTCATGCAAAATAGATGAGTGAACAGATGCAGCTGCTGTCAGCAACTTACCCACAGTCAAACACAGAGGTTCAGGTCCAGTAGAACATCTGCTGTTTATATTACACAGCAAGACAGATTCTGTAGTGTTTGTGTATGATTAAATAGATACTAATTCTACAAAGGAAATCAATAGTCTGTGTATTCAACTGCATGTATAATAGTTTGTGGATTGACATGCATTTATGGCAATTAGTGGATTGACGTGTATTATAGCTGACCTCTGTATTATAGTTGGTAGATTGAAGTGTGTTATGATAGCTTGTGGACTGACGTCTGAGTATGAGACAAGTGAACAGATTGGCAGCTGTCTCATCTGCCATGTATCGTCAGTTGTTTACATCATGTTGGCAAACCTGCCTCGAGTAATATTTCTCCATGATCTTCTTCAATTCTCTCACTCAGTCTAAGATTGTTGAACATTTGCTTGAAGGTGATTTAAAAGAGATTCACCATAAATAAAAATTCTGTTATTATTCATTTACAGTTGAGGTCATAATTTACATACGCTTTGCTGAATCTGCAAAATGTTAATTATTTTACCAAAATAAGAGGGATCATACAAAATGCATGTTAATTATTTATTTAGTACTGACCTGAAAAAGGTATTTCACATAAAGGATGTTTGCATATAGTCCACAAGAGAAATGACCTCGATCAAAAGTTTACATATGCTTGATTCTTAATACTGTGTTGTTACCTGAATGATCCACAGCTGTGTTTTTTTGTTTAGTGATAGTTGTTCATAAGTCCCTTGTTTGTCCTGAACAGTTAAACTGCCTGCTGTACTTCAGAAAAATCCTTCAGGCCCCACAAATTCTTTGGTTTTTCAGCATTTTTGTGTATTTGAACTCTTTCCAGCAATGACTGTATGATTTTGAGATCCATCTTTTCAAACTAAGGACAACTGAGCAACTATTACAGAAGGTTCAAACACTCACTGATGCTCCAGAAGGAAACACGATGCGTTAAGGCCGGGGGGGTGAAAACTTTTGGAATTTGAAGATCAGGGTAAATTTAACAGTCTTCTGGGAAACATGTAAGTATCTTCTGTAGCTTCTGAAGGGCAGTAATAAATGAAAAAAAAAAGATATTTAGGCAAAATAAGAAAAATATACACTTCTTCATTTTGTTCAAAAGTTTACACCCCCCGGCTCTTAATGCATCGTTTTTCCTTCTGGAGTGTTTGAACCTTCTGTAATAGTTGCATATGAGTCCCTCAGCTGTCCTTTATAACAGTGGAATTGGAACTAAACTTTAGAAGCACCTTAAAATATCTTAAAAGTGAACTCCAAGTCTTCAGAAAAGTCATATAATGGTTTCGACTGGTTGTTATATTGCTTTTCATGTTTTTTTTGCACATAATTTCCCTCTGGAGATGTCACAGGGTGCACTTTGTCTAATGGCAATGATTATTTCATGGCATCTATCACTGTAAATTCGTCAGTTCATCACAGTTCTTGCCTCGAAGATGACCTCTCGCAGCTGTCATCTCGCCTTGACGTCTCATTGTTCTCTGTACGATGTTTGAATGTCATCCTTGGGGCTTTCAGCTTTGTATTCACTTGTTTAGTTTGTTGTTTTCCTCCCTTAAGATGCATCTGTTTGTCTTGTCTTCCATAACGATCTGTGTCAGATCATCAGGAAGAGACATGATCATGTCAGATTTGGAGATACGCAGGGGTGGCCAATGCATCTGTCAGTGATACAATCCTATGGCCTTCTTACAAATGCACCAGAATATGGACATATGGGTCAAATTCCTGACCAGACTCCTAGTATGTGAGAAGATCTTATTTAAAGACCACCCAGACAAGTCTTTGCAAAGCCTATACTCTAGAGAATCAGTTGTGAGATCTAGCTTCTCAAAGATGAACCATTATTCAATCATCAGGCTGCTCAGAGTTCAGTCTACCTCATGCAACTTGTATGAAGTGCCTGGATGTGTCTTCTTTGCAGGCCTGTTGTGGATGATTCACTTCTCCACTTTGTGGCTCGTCATTTGCCTTGAGGCATCAGCAGATGGCCACTCTATTACATCATTTCTCTATAAGCAATCCATGAATGACGTCGAATCATTATAATGAAGAGACCATGTGTTGAGTCTTAAAACATTTCATCCTGTGTGGATTGCTATGATAATATTCAATGAAACTAAATAAAGTAACGCAATATTGACTTCTAAAGCTACTTTTGTACGTCAATTGTGAAAACAATTGATTGACAGGCCTATTATGCACTGAAAACAAGAGCTGAAGGGTGTATTTTCACAGAACTATATAGAAAAAAGCCATGAGAGGATTCATAACTTGTTCTGCATTGAATGCTGCTATGATGCTGATTCACAGTGGGCTCGTAGAAGGAGTACAGGAGGTCAGACGTGCTGTCGGATTTAAGGTAATGCACTGCCTCATCTCATCTGTTGCGTAAAAATTGCAACAGTTTTTTAAACATGTTTCTGACAGCCCTTCTGCTTGCCCAACTAACCAGTTGACATGTTGAATTGTATGCTATTTACACTGCAGCTTTGCACTGTGCTGTGGTTGTTAGCCTCAGGGCATAAAGCCCATGTTAATACTCACACCATGCACATAATATCTCTGCCTCCTCAGTTATGTGTCAGTCATGGTAAAATGATGTTATATGATGTAATCTCTCTTGTAAATGTGGATATAGTTGATAGAAGGAGGTCTGTAATAGCTGCACAAACATTCCTGTGCATCTCAAGGGCTGGTGCAACATCTATGGAAATATGGCACTGAATTCGGCCATTTTTTGACCAATAATCCTGCAAATGCTATACAACTAAAGTAAGGTGTTAAAGGGAACCCTGGCTATTAAGACTTGTATGGCTTAATATAATGTAAATAATGTCTCTTACTGAAATATGTAGTAGAAAACCCATGAAAGATTTACATTATTTAAAAAATATTGAGTGAAATCCATGCTTCAGAAACTCCTTCAGTGGCTTCGGCGTCATGACAAGCGACGGCATGATTGCATTCTTCTAGGATGGCATCTAAGGATGTCACAATTCTCAATATAATATCAATTTCGGGTTTGTATTGAAATAATTTCCTTGTTTTATTTCTCTCAGAATTTGCTCTGTGTGCCTGCGATTTCACGTGCTGAAATGAAGAAATGCTTCCCTGCTTATATTTGAAAAAGCAACACGCAGAGCATCTTCCATTCTAATGACATGCAGTGATAAGCCTTTCTAAACCTGTTGTCCAACAAAAGAGTTATAAAAACAAAAGTTATAAAAAAAATTAGAACTTGTTTTTAATTCACAACATCAGTCGAGTGTTTGAAATAACTTCCTTATGTGATCTAATGTGGATTCTTATCACAGAATGAAGTAGACAATAAATTCTATACTCATATTCTATGTATGTCGATTAGCAATGGCTTATGAAAAAAACACGAGATGGCTTGAAGAACACAGATAAACCATGTATTATTGCAGACAAGCGTTTATTGTCCTTACATTTTATTATTCAAAACGTTTTTTCTTGTTTTTATTCAGTTACAGTAATAGCGATACCTTTATCCATATTAGAGAAACTGGAATGGAACGTCATCAATGATACATCTTTGACGCATATATGGATTTTCTGCACGAGGGCGCGCCCTCTGGCGTCCAGTATGAATGAAATCTATTCTATTTTGCGTAAAGAAAAAAATCGAAAAAACCTGTCTCAAAAGAAAAATTAAGCAGACATATACTAAACCACACTTTTTCCAGTGTACAGAGGTTTACGGGAGTATTTCGTTAATTTGTTGCCAAAAAACACACTGAAGTGGCAAGATATCAGAACCGAACCGAAAACCGTGGTTAAAACCTGAGGTACATTTTGAATCATGGACTAACTGTGTTGTTGCATCCCTAATGGCATCTAGCGTTGTTTTTTTTTTTTTTTTTTTTTTTTTTTTTTTTTTTTGTCTCGGCTGTTTGTAAGCTCTTTCAGTAGCTGTGGGCTACTAAAAGCCTCAAAGTCATCAGTGCTAAAGTGGAGAGATCAAAGACGCAGGTCTTTAGGAAGTATTATTCGTCCACAGGCATCTTCCCATTCGTTTCTCTTCTTATCGCTAGGAAAGACTTACGTTGCTTCTCTTGTTGCCCTTCTATTGAAAATGAACCAAAAGCCACACAATGTTGTGGAAAAAATAGCAACAGGTACTGCCAGTGGCTCACCAAGTACAACCATTTGACATCATCCAAAAAATGGCGCCCCCCCATAGTCCAAAATACATATAAAACGATGTGGATTTTTAAATGGCGTAAATCTTTCATGGGTTTTCTACTATATATTTCAGTAAGAGTTCAAACAAGTACTAGCAGGGGTTAATGGCCTCCTTAAGTGTATATTTGCAGAAAGTCCCTTGACTTCTAGACAAATAGGGCAGGATTGTGCACAGCTTTGAAGATAAAAGGTCAGGAAGATCTTTGAGGATCCTTTAGTTACAATATGAGAGAACATTCCAGTTTAATGAGATTCTGCATTCAGCATGACTGCCAGCTAGAGTTATGGAGTTGCGTCAGACTGTTAATACTGTCCAAACCTGTGAGCTCAGGGCTTAGGTGAGAGTCAAAGTGACTCTGACATTTCATTCCTCAGCAAGCGGGTCCTGATAGTGCTGCCCTCCCCTTCAGCAAACCCTTGATCTCCTCAGACTTCTTAAGAAGAAGGAAACTATTACAATGAATCCATTGGAGCCACCCCAAAGGACCAAGTCCTATGACTTGGGCGGTCCGCTGGATTGAATCTAAGATTGACCGGTCACATGACGTCACACTCAATGAAAGCCCCATTGCCCCTTCAGGCATTATTCATTATGCTGTGAAGTTTCAATTTCTACCTAGCCAATGCAATTACTGGCCCTCTGCAGGGGCTTTGACGGTACTCTAAAGCTTCAATTCCCCTAAATGAGAACCTCAAACAGTGGCTCTCATTCAAAGCAACCATTCCACTCGAGTAGTGTTTGTATTAAAGCGGCGTAGCTGACACACACATAGGTGCGTGCTGCCTCAGGGTGAAAGCCTGAGTTTCATTTTCACCTTGACTGCTGCTGTTTATGAACACAATAATGGCACCTTCAGTTTTTATAGCGCTCACCCAGACTTTAATTTCCCACGCAGCCATTCTGATTTGATTCAGGCTTTTTTATAAAGCACTAATCTCGCACGATAGATCATCACAGAGCTCTCATTCCGTAATCCTGCTTTGGTAATATCCTTGGGGGGGGATCTTTGAGGATCATTTATGAAGTGGCGAGATGAAGAGAGAGACTCTCTCTTATTGTTTGTGTGAGGGTAATCAGCCAACATCTCATCCATCTATATGCTATCTCTATGTATGTAGCATTTTATGTGCTCGTAAGTCTATTATAAGGCTGGTAGGAGTCAAGGCCAGACTTTCCAAGACCGCTAAGACTAAGACCAAGACTAGACCCCTTGAGACCTGTCAGTCCAAGAACCATTTTAATGAGAAACGTTGAATTTATTGACTATAAAATGAGACCAATTTACATGTTTTCATTTAGCAGACGTTTTTTTTCAAAGCGACTTAAACATGAGGGAGACAACAAAGCAATTTACTGTAGGGGAAAAGGAAGACGAGAAGTTTCAGAACTGCTCAGAAAAGTAAAAAATATGGGACACCATGAAATAAAAGAAAGAGAGTTTCTCTACAAGTAAGAAAGTTTCAAGAGTGAGTATGCTAACAGTTGTAAGTCAAGTGTTCACAGAAGTGTTCTCTTTTTTTGAGAGAAAGACTTGGGAATCAGCTGTTCTGTTGGGAAGATCCAGACCTGAAACTGTAAAGGCCTTGACAGAAAGCTGACATTAAAGAACTTGCAGCGATGAAAGCCAACTCTGGTATCGCTTTATGTTGCCTGCATGTGGGCCGCTTGAACACATGCACGTTCTGCAACGTTCAACAACAGCCCGTTTTAAAGGGATAGTTTACCCAAAATTAAAATTCTGTCATTAATTACTCACCCTCATGTCGTTTTAAACCCGTAAGACCTTCGTTCATCTTCAGAACACAAAGTAAAGTATTTCTGATGAAATCTGAGAGCTTTCTGACCCTGCATAGACAGCAACGCAACTACAAAGTCGTTATTTTTGTTTTCTTTGCAGACGTTTTAGTGCCACGTTGAAAAAAAAAAAATAATAATACGATTACGAGAGTAAAGTCAAAATATTTTGGGAATAAAGTCGCAATTATGAGAATGAAGTCAAAGTTATGAGAATGAAGTCAAAATATTTCAAGAATAAAGTCGAAATATTTAAATTTTGTCGATAAAGTTCATTAAGTACATTACGCATCATTACATTATTTTTATACAATGGCATATTAGTGCAGCGTAAAAAAACTAAGATTGCGAGATTAAAGTTGTAATATTTTGAGAATAAAGTTGAAATTACGAGAAAAAACTCTACATATTTAGAGAATAAAGTCTATATATTTTGAGAATAAAGTTGAAAATTTTCGACTTTACTGTCAAAATATTTATTACATTACGCTTCATTACATTATGTTTGTACAATGCCGTTTTAGTGCCACGATACTTTTTTTTTTAAATCTGAAATGACGAGATTAAAGTCATAATATTTTTAGAATAAAGTAGAAATTACAACAAAGTCAAAATTATAAGAATGAAGTCGTAACGTTTCAAGAATAAAGACAAAATTATGAGAATAAAGTCGAAGTATTTCAAGAATAAAGTCAAAATATTTTGAGAATAAAAGTCAAAATTACGTGAATTAATTTGTAGCAATTACGAGATTAAAGTTCTAATATTTTGAGAGTATATTGTAGCCTGTTACAACTTTATTGTCGAAATATTTGTTACATTACACTTCATTACATTACGTTTGTACGACAGTGTTTTAATGCCATGTTAAAAAATAAAACAATACTAAGATGATGAGAATAAAGTCAAAATGTTTTGAGAATAAACTCAAAATATTTTGAGAATAAAAGTCAAAATTATGAGAAATAATTCGTAGCAATTACGAGATTACGAGATATTTTGAGAGTATATTGTAGCCTATTGCGCATGTAAATGAGCACCGGAGATTCCAAAGTCTTAGCTTTTAAAATCTGTCAGTTTTATAGCAAAATCCAAACAATATGTCTATTACAATCGTTTTTCACGCTCTTTAATGTGGTGCGACAGATCGCTGTAATCGCCTCAGTTTAAGCGGCAAGTGAATCATCTTTCCGATTACAATAATGAGACATTTGTTTCATTAAATTAGGCTATACTGTATTTTTCATTCCTTCTGATGTTCCTTCACGTTTATATTGTGCTATCAAATAAAGAGGAAAACACATTTATAATTTGTATTTCATGATAACACAGAATTTGAAAGCTGAGCTGTGTTATAAAGCAACAAAGCACAAAATTATTGCACTGACTACAAATAATGAATGGAAAGACATTAAATATTATTTCCATTTACTGTATTATACCGCGAATTAAACAGCTTGTGAATAGTCACTTACATACTTACAACAGTTAACTTATGTTAATGAGTTGGAGTCCACTTTAACCGTTTTAACGGTTTTATTGTTGTTTTTACTGTAATCAAATACATGTGAGAAATGAAAGGTTGGACGCCACAGACATTTTTGCAGAGTAGGTGGTGGAATTTTCACAAAGAAAACAGTAGAATTTAATAAAACAAATCTCTCATTGTATTTGAAAAGACGATTTACATGTATACAGCTATATATCTGTCCTGCCACATTAAAGAGTATAAAAAACACATTATTGCAAGACACATTGTTTGCATTTTGCTATAAAACTGACAGATTTTGAAAGCCGGTGCTTCTCCCGGTGCTCCCAATCAGGGCCATTTGCATGGGCAGGCTATACTCTCAAAATATTTGAGAAAACTTTAATTGCTTCAATTTAATTCTCGTAATTTCGACTTTATTCACAAAACATTTAAGCTTTATTTTCTAAACATTTCAACTTTATTCTCAAAAAATTTTCAACTTTATTCTCAAAATATTTAGACTTTCATCTTGTAATTTTAGATTTTTATTTTTATTATAACGTGGCACTAAAACGCCATTTGAACCACTGATGTCCCAGTTATCCTTAGTACCTTTCTGGGTCTTGAACATGTCAGTTGCGTTGCTGTTGGTCAGAAAGCTCTCGGATTTAATCAGAAATATCTTAATCTGTGTTCTGAAGATGAACGAAGGTCTTACAGGTTTGGAACAACATGAGGGTGAGTAATTAATGACAGAATTTTCATTTTTGGGTGAACTATCCCTTTAAAACCCAGACCAGACCAAGACGCACTAAGAAGTAATGAAATTTAGAGAAGGGCCACATTTACAGTATGTGACCTTAAGAGGTCTCCAGACCAAGACCACAAAATCAAGACTCTAGAGTCACAAGTTTAATTTCCCACATACTAGTGCAGCATGATATTATCTATTATCTATCATATTTTTTTGTGGGGAACGGAAGAGGTTCTTTAGAATCTCAGAAGGATTTTTTTTCCTTTGAATTTCTGAATTAAGACCAGTGACTGGCTGGCAGGGGAATGCAGTGAAAGAAAACCGCCATCAAAATGCCATTTTTAACCAACTGTTCACATTCACTTCAGATGTGTAGGTGTCCTGAGAGCCAAGCGCATGCTTCTCTTGCTTGAGAATAATCGTCTGCTCTGCCAAAAGGCTCTTTCAGAGAGATGCATCGTGAGGTAGCACCATTCGTTCCCAGCCATATCTGATGTGTCAATGCATGGGAAGCCCACGTGAGGGCTGAAGCTGGCAAAGAAAGCAGACACGTGCACCTCCTTAAAAGTTCATGCTCAAAGTCCCTGTTGGGGAGTCAGAAGTTCTCTTGAGACTCCAGTACTGATCCACATCAAAATAGGGTGTAGTTTCATCATGGGATAGGGATATTACAGCTTTACCTGATAAATTAACTTTCTTCAGGTGGATTGGGGAGCAGCATTTGACAATACAAGCACTCAGTTTTTCAAATTTGTTTGTTCACAGCCAGCGAAAACTGCCATGACTTCCACCCGATGTTTTTCACCCACGACCGCTCGTTTGAGGAGTTCTTTTGCATCTGTATCCAGCTACTCAACAAAACATGGAAAGAGATGAGAGCCACTTCTGAAGACTTCAACAAGGTGAGAGCATCCCTTCATTGACTTCATTCCCCTCACATCTTCTTGGTCAGCCAATATGGGTTTTGGTTTGCCAATGCTAGGGTTGTATGATAACAAAATTTCAGCAGTCAGTACCAGTTTACTTCAAATTTAATACCAGTTTTTAAAACCATAGCAATATCTAGTATACTAGTGAACACAGTCCTAAAATTTGACATTACTCAGACATTTACTCAAATTTTAAGATTTTGAAACAGTTTATCGGCCTATCACGCTCAGTTATTAGACATTTTTGGTCTATCATTACTTCACACTACTTGGAAGGCAGGACTAGGGTTGGGTATCCAAATCAATTCCGATTCCAGAATCAGATACTTCTTGTGAAATTAAAATTTCGATTCGGCATATCGATTCCTATATGCGGTTCTGTGAGGACTCGACCTAGTGATCTGCCAGGACCTCGCTCGCTAATCTAAGCGCATAGAGCTCCAAAGTATGGCTACATTTGCGATCAGAAGTCGAAAAGCAAAGTAGCCTATAATATTTGTGATAAGCTAAACATGTTGCAATAGATGTGTCACCACCAATATGACAAAGCATTTTAATTTAAAGGGGTCATCGGATGCCCATTTTCCACAAATTGATATGATTCTTTAGGGTCTTAATGAAAAGTCTCTAATATACTTTGATTAAAAATTCTCAATGGTTTTGGAAAACACCCTTTTTACCTTGTCAAAATGAGCTCTGCAAAAATCAACCCATTCCAAGGGGTTGTTCCTTTAAATGCAAATTGGCTCTGCTCACCCCGCCCCTCTCTTCTCTCTGTGGAATGACGATCTTGTTTACTTTAGCCGCTAAACTTCCTAACTATCACGTTATAAGGAAAGGAGATCGCAAAGATTCATTAAAAAACCCTTATACTCACTTCTGCTGTAAGTGAAGCTGGATCACGAATGATTCGCGCGAACCTAGACGGATATATGTAGATCGGGAGGCGCATTCCATTCACAAACAAAATGTAATCTACTGCATCTTCAGCGGCTCAGATGTCGGGAGTAAATGAAGACCACTATGTTCATTATTACATCCAGCAACAACACCTCAATTGCTCAATCAGAGATATTCTTGTCTAACTTACATCCCTGCTTCGGCATCAAAACAAGGAAAGTTACTGGACTGTGACAGCTGGTCTGAGGTAAGAGCTCATGTCAATCAATTATCGTGGGAGCGGCCTCTGTCGGTGTGACGGCACACTGACAGGCATCTGAGAACGGCTCAATTTGAAAAAGGGGATATTATTTTTACACATTAATTAAAAACCACTACATGGATTTTTTTCATTATAGGGTCGATCTGTACATACACTGCCAACACACATTAATGTTCAAACAACATGAAAAAGTGAACTTGGCATCCGATGACCCCTTTAACAGATTGTTAAAGATCACAAACACAACTCAAATACCAACGTGATTCTGTTCCTAAATTACAATGATTCATCTGTTTGATTCCTCAACCTTTCTTCCGTGCAGCGTACGACCAGTGTGATTTGAACATTCAAATCTGCGTTCGTAATCAAATCTACTGCCGCTGACCTAAAGAGAGCCACTGTCATGTATATGAATGAAACAGTTTCACAGTCTTCAACCACACAGTTCATTATTTCTGTGTTACAAGCATTCAAATAATCACAGAAGTACTGGGATAAAAATTCATAGTCTGGATATAAACCGATATGTACGGTAGAGATCAAAATAGAGTAAATCATCCTTTTGAAAGTTAATTTGACATTCCAAATAACGTTAAAGATTTATTGATTATGTTGTTATGCCAGTAGATGGTGAAAGGGGGCTGTTAATAATGTATTCATCTTTGATCATTCATTCAAAAACACTGATTCATCCAGTAATGAACCAAGTAAATCTTGAGTGAATCACTAAATCATTTACTTGTAAATTAGGCCTACGATTTTGTTTAGTTGTCTAATGTTTTTTCTTCAGAATCGTAAGAGAACCACAACTTCCATTTGAAAAAAACAACAACAACAACCCAATTTATCCAGAATCACGCAGCTCTATTTTGGAAACAGCTCTTAAGTGAATCTTGTTTTCATGTAGCCTGTTGATTTTTGTTCATGGTATTCGGCTACAACTAAATGTTTAGCAAAAAAAGAAACAGAATAAATATGCTTGATATCATCTTTTATTCACATTGGAATCGAAACTGGGAATCGAAAAGATTTGGAATCGATAAGCAGAATCAGAATTGATAATATTCTAACGATACCCAACCCTAGGCAGGACTTGTTGAATTTAAGCATTCGCTGGTGAAAATGACAGTTGAAGGCTCTTGATAGAGGCTTTTTTCTGGTAAAAGAGGCGGATGAGATTCGCTAGACTGTTGTTTGTGTAATTATGATAATCACACAGCAAACTTGTCTCCGAGTTGTAACATAGGATAAAAGACCATCTCGCGTAAAGCTGTATATTTGAGCTTAATTAAGATTCATGGACATGAAAACTCATTTTTAAAATATCTCCCTGGAGCATATCTCTCTGGACACTGTGATTAAATTCATCATCCTTTGTTTTCTTATATGAGGCGCACATCTGAGAAAACCTGCTCGCTTTTGCCCCTCGTCTGTATTCCTGCCTCATTATAAATAGGCTTGCTGAATATAGAGATAAAACTGCTGTTTAATCTGGTGATCAGAACTCCTGATTCTGTCTTTCTGACAGTTGTCTGGCAGTGCGCACACATGGAAGTAGTCTGTCTTAAACTTTACTGGAGGGTTAAAAAGTTCCTTTCAGTAGATTGATTTGTTTCAGGTTCTTTTGATGGTAGCAAGAAGGTTGAGATGGTGAATTGCACTCAACTTCAGTTCTGTCAAGCTCTTGTTTCATATAATGATTTGTGCATTAGTGGTGTGTCATTCTTGCCTCTGTTCTTTTGGAGCAGTATACAAAATTGGGAAAATACAAAGCAGTGGATCTTTAAATAACAAGCCACATAACCATCAAATCTTGCAGGCATGGAAAAAGATCATCATCTTTAGGGAAAAAAAAAAGTGAATTTCGACATCCATTAGTATTGTGTACTTGTCGTGTGTGGACACGATCCTGATTGAAGAAGATTAGATCCACCTCTCCACCCACCTTTGTGTGGGAGCTTAATACAGACTTAAAGAGTAATTCCTCTGTTTCTTTGCTCGGATGTCGCCTTCTCAAGCAGACTTAACTTTAGCTTTGTATAGTATCTTAAAAGTTTAAGAGACAGTTGTTAATTACATGTTGGTCTTGTACCCTTTCATAATAATAAATATAATAATAAAGCCTTTAATGCTATAGAATACTCACTTCTAATAAAGAATGATAAACTTTATAATACCTCATCGCTCCAGTTTCTGTAATAATATATACTGATTATAACAAGTTTTCTCAGAGGAGGCAAGTACAGCAGTGCTTTCCCCTAAAAAAAAAATTGTAGGAGGCAGCATCATTTTTGCCTCCCTTTAGCATATTTTTGTTGAGCTCCTAAAGCATGGCTTGAAGCCATTTTAACATTTGCTTTTATTTTATTATATTATTGTTTTTCTTTTAAATATATATGTATATATACATATACACTTCCAGTCAAAAGATTTTTTTATGTTTCTTTTTTATTCTCTTCTGCTCACCAAGCCTGCATTTATTTGATCTAAAATACTGCAAAAGTATTACATTTTTAAATATTTTTACTATGTAAAATAGCTGTTTTCTATTTTAATATATTTTAAAATATAATTTATTCCTGTGATCAAAACTAAATATTCAGCATCATTACTCCAGTCTTCAGTGTGATATGATCCTTCAGAAATCATTCTAATATGCTGATTTGCTGTTCATGAAACATTATTATTATTATTATTATTATTATTATTATTATCAATATTTAAAACAGATGAGTAGTTTTTTTCAAGATTCTTTGATAAATAGAAAGATCAAAATGTCAACATTTATGTGAAATAAAAGGCTTTTTGTAACATTATACACTATACAGTTCAAAAGCTTGAAGTTAGTGTAATTTAATTTTTTTTATTTTTTAAATAATAAAAAATTAATACTTTTATTTAGTGAGGATTCTTTCAATTGATCAGAAGATGATAAAGACATTTTTAATGTTACACAAGATTTCTGTTTCAGATAAATGCTGTTATTCTGAACTTTTTATTCATTAAAGGAACCTGAAAAATTCTACTCAGCTGTTTTCAACATAATACTAATAATAGGAATGTTTTTGATAAGCAAATTAGAATATTAGAATGATTTCTGAAGGATCATGTGACTGGAGTAATGATGCTAAAAATTCAGCTTTGAAATCACAGGAGTAAATTATATTTTAAAAAATATTCAAATTGAAAACAGTTACTTTAAAGAGCAAAATGTAAAAAAATGTAACTGTTTTTGCTGTGCTTTGGATCAACTAAATACAGGCTTGGTGAGCAGAAGAGACTTTTTTTTTTTTTTTTAAAAAAACATTAAAAGTCTTACTGTTAAAAAACTTTTGACTGGTAGTGTATTAAGTGAGGAAAAAATGTACAGAGCAAAATATCATGTTTTTTAATCAAATGTAAATTCATGTCCCAGTCACATATTCTTGGTTAAATAGACATTACTTACACTATCACAAAAAGAAATCAATTTTGTATTTTTACATTAACAATGTAATCAATATTCTGTTTATTAAAGCCAAGTACGAATCTCATTAAGTTAGTGCTTATAAGCATTTTACAATTCTTAAAATAACAACTCAGGGCAGTTTAAACCAGATATTTTATTTTTATCTTAAGTTCAGCTGTTCTTTTTAATAGTTAACTTTAAACTATTTTAAAACTTTTCTGATCATTAGTCATCAAAGCTTGGTAAATATTAGTCACAGACATGGGGTCTTAAATTTCACCAAGTTGATTACTCACTAAAAACTCCCACAGATCAAGTAATATTTTGACATAAAGTGGTTGTATCCAAACGTGTGTACTTACTTTTTTAAATCATTCTTCCAATTAACGCCATTATATTGTTCATTTAGACTGATTCACGAATGTAGAACGAACGTAAACACAAGAGGCGGGATTTATCGCCTTAACCAATCACAGCCGAACATAACCAATTATGTTCAGTCATATTGCAGGCATTGACTCCTCTCACGTGACTCCTCCATTCATTTTCAATCACCCCCCGCACTAAACCCACCGCACGCTTTGGGGGTCTGTTAAAACTCAATGGGTGCTGTTGGACAATGTTTCTTTAGAAAAACACTTTCTAATGTTATAGTTTGTAATACTGGCATTGTTACATTTTTGTACTTGGAATTTTTTTCTCATCAAATATTTTAAGAAGACACTGCCTCCCTTGCCTCACACATGTATCTGACTGTGGGTTCTGGCACCCCTGTTCTGTACATGTTATTGTGTCTTTCAGCAGTGTCTGACATATGAGTTGTTGTCTTTTGTCAAGTCCTCCATTTTGTGCTTTTGTCTTGGTGGGTCCAGTCAGACACGTGTTAAAATGATTATGAGGTATCACTGTCACCATACAGCATTGATGGACCTCCACTGTTTTCAGACGACTGCACCTCAGCACCCTTGCATCTAATTTTTTTGTGCACATGGTTTTTTTTTTCTCCTCCCCCACCGTCTCTCTCTCTTCACGAAAGGCCTGTCACATCCTGTAAATATTGTCTGTCCATCTGTGTGTATGTGTGTGAGGTGTGGAGAGGAGAAGCGGGAGGCAGGTCTGCTCTCTCCGATGCTCCAGGGGCAAAAAAAAAAATCTGACGGGCAGTGGTTTGCCTGTTTCCATGGCAACCACATTCTAATTACTCCCGCTGCCGCTTCGCCACGACAACATAGACCAGCTTTTGTGTGCGTGTGTGTTTTGGTTCATAAACAGCTGTCTTCTCCACCCAATCAGCTCTGACGAAGGCAGCTACGACACCTGACTTAAAATGGCCACTTCGGTGCATCCAAGCGCAGTAGTAGTGATGTAGTGACTCTGTTTAAGCTAGCACAACCCCCACCCCTCCCCCTTCCAATCTTTCCCTCTTCAGACGCCCTCCCTTGTATACACACCACGTGATCCGTGCTGCCGGAACGCCATTGGCTGAAGCGACCGTGGCGTCTGGCCAATCAGGCTTAAGCGCTGAAATGGACATAAACTAAGCTGCTTGGAGATGCTTTCAGACTTTAGAGTGCTGATGGGCATGAACGGCCAGACGAAAGCAACCCTTGGCTAAAGCTTGGTCTGTTTTCATCTGCGCACACACACAAAACAACCCAGGAACCATCTGCCGCCACTGTTTATCATCCTTCTGGCCATCCGATTGTCCCTGCACCTGGTCAGGGTTCATCTCTGCTACACTGGGTTGGACCAGCGTGGAGCGAACATGGAGGTGACAATGGCATGTGAGTACTGCTGAAGAGACGGGTGCATGGAGGAAAAGCAGGGGTATAGACTGAGGGAAAATGATGAAGGGGCGTTTGCAAATTTGCCTGGATGTTGATGGGAAACGGGTGCACAGATGGGGCAGGCTTTGTGTGAAGCTGTTTGTAGTAATCAGGTTAGAGGCAGATTTCAGCTAGCGATTAAAGATGAAGCGATCCAGAGCGAGCGCTCCAACCTGCGCTCTCCGCCGAAGCCCAGCCCCTCCTTGGGTACTTATTATGAATGAGCGCTTTAATGTATCATTTCTTCATCCGTTGCACATTGACCTCCAGTCGCTCTCGATGCTGTGTGGCTGTTCGTTAAGTTTGCATTATTTGTGCATGCATCCCACGTGTACAGTAGGAAGATCAACACTGTCTGTTTGGCTTTTTTTTTTATTGTTTTTACAGGGAAAGCTTGAATCGAGGTTAATCTCTTTTGTATATGGCCTTGTCCTTTGTGCATTTTTTTTTTTGTTGGTTCAGTGTTCACAGGATTGACCTTTTGTGGATAATCAAAAAGACAATAAATATCACGCTGCACTTTTGAATTCAGTGATGGGCTGTCAGCTAGCGCCTAACGTTGATTGATTACGGTAATATCACAGGCAGCTTTTTTTTCAAAGCATAAATCTGCAAGATCTCATAAAGTGAATGATGTCTCGAGGTTTTGTTTGGTCGTGCTCAGCATCCGCACCCAAGCCTCCGGTCCATAATTCCCTACTTCTCCCCATCCTTTTCTTTCTCTTCTTTCCTTTTTCTCTTCTTCTTTTCATATTTATATTCCTTCCTCCTTTCTGTCTTTTCCTTGTCTTCTCTTTCCTCCTTGCATCCATACTTCCAGTCGTTCTTCATTCCCTCTTTTTTCCTTTCCTCTTTTTCCTTTCTGTATTCCTATCCTTATTCATTACTTTCACTCCTTTCCTTTCCTTTCCTTTCCTTTCCTTTCCTTTCCTTTCCTTTCCTTTCCTTTCCTTTCCTTTCCTTTCCTTTCCTTTCCTTTCCTCTCTTACATTTTTACATCCATTCTTCTTATCCTTCTTCCTTCCTTCCTTCCAATTTTTCCTTTTGTTCCTTATTTCCTTCCAATTTTTCCTTCTTCTTCTTTCTTTCTTCCTATTCGTTTTCCTTTCCTTTCCTTTACTCTCCTTTTTACATCCAGTTTCTTCTATCTTCATTCCCTTTCTTCTTTCCACTTTTCTGCTTCTTTCTTCCTATCCTTCTTCATTTCTTCCTTCAATTAATTTTTTCCTTTCCTTTCCTTTCCTTTCCTTTCCTTTCCTTTCATTTCCTCATCTTCTCTTACATTTTTACATCCATTCTTCTTATCCTTCTTCATTCCTTCTTTCCTACTTCCTTCCAATTTTTCCTTCCCTATTACTTCCTTCACTTATTTTCCTTTCCTTTCTTTTTACATCTGTTCTTCTTATCCTTCTTCATTCCTTCTTTTCATCCTTCTCCTTTTTCCTTTATTTCTTCCTGTCAGTTTTCCTTTTCCTTTTCTTTTCCTTTCCTTTCCTTTCCTTTCCTTTCCTTTCCTTTCCTTTCCTTTCCTTTCCTTTCCTTTCCTTTCCTTTCCTTGTCTTCTCTTCCATTTTTACATCCATTCTTCCTGTCCTTCTTCCTTTTCTTTCCTATCCTTCTTCCTTTCCTTTCCTTTCCTTTTTACGTCCAGTTTCTTCCAATCCTTCTTCATTCCCCTTCTTCCTTCCACTTTTCCCCCTCTTTCTTCCATATTTTTTTTCATTTCTTCCTTCACTTCATTTTTTTCTTTTCTTTCCTTTCCTTTCCTTTCCTTTCCTTTCCTTTCCTTTCCTTTCCTTTCCTTTCCTTTCCTTTCCTTTCCTTTCCTTTCCTTTCCTTTCCTTTCCTTTCCTTTCCTTTCCTTCCATTTTTACATCCATTCTTCCTGTCCTTCTTCCTTTCCTTTCCTTTCCACATCCAATTTCTTCTAATCCTTCTTCATTCCCTTTCTTCCTTCCACTTTTCCCCCTCTTTCTTCCATATTTCTTCATTTCTTCCTTCACTTCAATTTTTTCCTTTCCTTTCCTTTCCTTTCCTTTCCTTTCCTTTCCTTTCCTTTCCTTTCCTTTCCTTTCCTTTCCTTTCCTTTCCTCATCTTCTCTTACATTTTTACATCCATTCTTCTTATCCTTCTTCATTCCTTCTTTCCTACTTCCTTCCAATTTTTCCTTCCCTATTACTTCCTTCACTTATTTTCCTTTCCTTTCTTTTTACATCCGTTCTTCTTATCCTTCTTCATTCCTTCTTTTCATCCTTCTCCTTTTTCCTTTATTTCTTCCTGTCAGTTTTCCTTTTCCTTTTCCTTTCCTTTCCTTTCCTTTCCTTTCCTTTCCTTGTCTTCTCTTCCATTTTTACATCCATTCGTCCTGTCCTTCTTCCTTTTCTTTCCTATCCTTCTTCCTTTCCTTTCCTTTCCTTTCCTTTCCTTTCCTTTCCTTTTTATGTCCAGTTTCTTCCAATCCTTCTTCATTCCCCTTCTTCCTTCCACTTTTCCCCCTCTTTCTTCCATATTTCTTCATTTCTTCCTTCACTTCATTTTTTTCTTTCCTTTCCTTTCCTTTCCTTTCCTTTCCTTTCCTTTCCTTTCCTTTCCTTTCCTTTCCTTTCCTTTCCTTCCATTTTTACATCCATTCTTCCTATCCTTCTTCCTTTCCTTTCCTTTCCACATCCAATTTCTTCTAATCCTTCTTCATTCCCTTTCTTCCTTCCACTTTTCCCCCTCTTTCTTCCATATTTCTTCATTTCTTCCTTCACTTCAATTTTTTTCCTTTCCTTTCCTTTCCTTTCCCTTTTCCTTTCCTTTCCTTTCCTTTCCTTTCCTTTCCTTTCCTTTCCTTTCCTTTCCTTTCCTTCTGTTCTCTTCCCTTATTACATATATTCTTCCCAGTGCTCACTTCACCCTATCCCTCTTTATTCTTTTTTTCCTTGTTTTCTGTTCCCTTCTTACATTTATTCACCCTATTTTTCTTCATTCCATCCTATTTTCCTTGCCTTGCCTTTCCTTTCCTTTTATTTCCTTTCCTTTTCTCTCCTCTCTCGAGTCTATCCTTCAGTTCTTTCTCTCTTTGTGTTTTCCTTTCTCACACACAAATCCAGCGCTACTCTCCGCTATGAGCTGAGTCTCCTGAGACCTTAAGTGACCTTAATGCATTGCACGCATTCAGCATGCTTCACGCTGGCCCTTGCTGAAAGAGTTACTCCTGTCTGCTCCTGTCAGCGGAGTGGATGTGTGGCTGGATCCCAAAAGAGTTGAGTGCCACCTGCTGTAGAGTACTCCAGGACCTGGAAAATTTTTGGGATGCCTTTCAAAGACCTGTTATGAAATGTTTCCTCATCACAGAGCATTTGAGCGTCTAGACTATGGCTATGCCTATGTTTGTGCAAGTGGCTTTCTCTACATCTGTGTGGATGTTCTCTGTACTGCGACAACAATTGGAGACTGCATGCTTATGATGCTTTCCGTGGGAATATACTTCTATTTTAAAAAGGCAGATGCCATCACTCTACAGACGACTGCAGGTTGTATGGTCAAGCACAGACTATATCCCGTTACACCTGTAGGTGCCATGCCTTCCAACACCTCAGAAAGCATCCAGCAACCTGCTCCACAACCCAAAGTATCCTGCCCAGGTTTAACAATGCATTTTCTCTATATTTTTAAGTTTCATCATCCTTTCGTCTCTGAGCAGAGTCTAACCGTAGCATCCCATTGCATGCAAGACTGCGGGCCTCTCTCTTGGCATGCATATGCATACACAGGTGTTTCATCCTTGTCTACTCCACTTGATATTCATAGGCTTACTCCCAGCATTTATGAAAAAGTGACTCCAGACTGTACTGCATCTAAATTCATCATATGGTCTTTGCGGTCAGTGTTTCCAGCAAATGATTTTTCCGTTAATGATATCTGTTTGTTTTCTTTGAAGTATTGCCCATTTCTTTGATGTGAATCATTATTAACTGTTATAAAAATCGTTAAGGGGGAGGAAACGGCATAATTAGCATGTCAATTGTGGAATGGATAAATGTTCCTTTTCCTTTTTTGTGCCTGATTGGGTCCACAGACCATAACAAGCAAAACATATGTGAAGAAGGATGACAGAGACACCTGCAAGATATGCTTTCCAGCCTCTGTTGTACATTTGATTTCTGTTCCTTTTCATTTGAGATTTGAAATTTATCATGTAAACACTACTTGGCTAAATGATGATTATCAACTCTTGCAGTTGTGGCAAAGATTTGAGCATTGATGTGACTTCCTGGGCTAATTAAGCAGCTTTGACTTTGAAGAACTGTGCCAATAGGAAGGGTTTGAGTTTGATCCTAACAGTGTGTCCTAACCAGCCGTGACATTGTGACACATGATAGAAGCTATCTTTTTTCATGTTAATTAGAGTTTTTGCCATAACCAGACACAATTGAGATACACAACAAGCAATGTAATTCTGCTTTAGACACTTTTTATTTCTGCAGTGATAATAGGTACTGACTATGTGCTTTATTTGGTGTTAAAAAGAGTAACATGAATAACGTTTTGTGACCTTTTTAGCCATGCTGAAAACGATTGTTCTTTTTCATTTCTGAGTGTTTGTTTATTTTGTAGCCGTGTTGTATCTGTTGTGAATTTATATATGAGAATCTTATCATATTGCGTCAGGCTAGGATTGGTTTAGAGTAAATTTGATCACAGGATTTGGCAAGTCTGCCGAGACAATTCTGTGGCTGTTGCCGCCGTTCGCAGAATGTTTTAATACAGCAGTTCCTGTGTATATTATGCGTCAAATTAAGTACAAAATGTCAGGATCATAAATAAAGATCATCCTTTCCCAGGCTTTGTTTACAGCAGAACTGCTCATAAACTTAAATGTGATTCATCTTCCTAAATCAATAAAAAACTCTTCTGATGTGACTGAGTAACGGCCTTTGCATAATTACAGGTAGGAAATAAATATGACTATTAATTATGTGCTGGTGTGAAAAACAGAGAGGCATACATGTGAATTTATGATGGATAGCTGTGCGAAGTTGTAATTAAAATTAGACAGGAGTGATAAATCTTGCTGCCCTGATTGGAGGCAAAGTTTTGATTGGTTGTTTGGATGAGGGAGGTAAGCAAACTGCTGTAGCTGCAAACGGGTGCTGGTAAACCAACTAGTGGACTACTATACGCTGCAATGTAATGATGGTTTTTGCATTTTAAGTAATTGTTCTTAATGCATGAGTATTGTAATGCACGAGCACTGTGTAGATAAAAAGTTAAAGGTAAAGTTAAAAATCGTTCACCTTTAAGGCCATAGTTCACCCACTAATGAAAACTCTGGCATTAATTACTCACCTTCATTTTGTTCCAAACCTGTAAAACTTTTGTTTATCTTCAGAACATAAATTAAGATATTTCTGAGAAATCCGAGAGCTTTCTGACAGCAACGCAACTACCACGTTCAAGTCCCAGAAAGGTAGTAAGGACATTGATAAAATAGTCCATGTGACATCAGTAGTTCAACCCTTTTGAAGCTACGAGAACTTTTTGTGTGCAAAGAAAACAAAAATAATGACTTTATGCAATATTTTTATAAGTGCTTGGAGTACTTAAATTTGAAATTTAAGGCCTGGAAAACCGCTAAAAATAGCAATATTCCTGTAGAGGTACTTGAAAAGTGCTTGAATTATTGAAAGACAATGTATCTATGAAATAAGTGTTTAATTTTGTCAGTAAGCACAAATCTTTTCATGCAATATTAAATTCAAAAAACAACTTTTTGCTTATTTCAGTTTGTCAAAACAATCAAACTAAGCAAGTAGTAGTAATGACAGTGTTGTGTAAACATGGCTTAAGACGCGAAAAAAGAGGAACAGATGAACCAAGTCAATTGAGTAATTTACGCTGGAACCGCTTCAATTGATTCAATCTCATGACTTTGAGCATTCATTTCAAGCGATTCACTAGCAAAAACCAGATCAAATTAAAAGAGCCATTCATTTTTTAATTTTAGCACCGCTTGTAACTATTTTAAAAAGCACGTAGTGATGGCTGAAAAAGGGTTAAAGCGTTTTGCGTTGCAAAATTATTCACGGTTTTGAAGTGTTCCAATCAGACCGCAGATTTTTTTTTTTTTCAGATGGGGACTTCAAATTGCGTATTGCAAATCTTTTTATATAGATTGGAACTTTGAATATCATAAATGATTTGATTTAAATTGTAACTGGATTTCGCGAAACATTTGTTTTAGATCGGGACTTCAATTCACATATAGCAAATCATTTGATTTAGATCGGAAAGGGTTCGTGAATCATTTCCCAAATTGAATGATTCAAATCAATTGATACGCGATTTGAAGTCCTGATCTAAATCAAATGATTTGCGATACAACAGCGTAAGTCAAATGATTCAAATGATCTCTGAGTCCTGATCTGAAATGATGGTTTGGAAATCATTTGATTTAAATCGGAACTTCGGAACGGAATCCTGAATCTTTTGCTTTAGATCAGAACTTTGGAGCACGGATCGCAAATGATTGGATTTAGATCGGAACTTTGTAGGGGATTTGCGAATCTTTTGCTTTAGATCGGAACTTCGGAGCAGATTTACAAATCTTAGATCGGAACTTAGAAGCACGGATTGTGAATAATTTGATTCATATCACGATTTTGGATCGATTTTGCAAATTATTATTATTATTATTTTTTTTTTTTTTTTTTTTTTTTTTTTAGAAAACAGTAGAAAACATCAAACCATTAAGGCAGTACAGTTATAAAAACAAAACAAAAAGCATACACAAATACAAATCCCTTAAGAAAATTAACTATGGTTTTACTTTAGTAAAGTAGTATACTTTGTAATAATTAAGTAGTAATACTTTGCATGTGTCTGATTCACTTTATTTTTTTCTATTTTTATTAGTATATTTTTATTTATCTGTTTCTCTCTTTATAGAATTTAAAATAGAAGGCATAAGCAAGATCTCTGAAGTCAAAAGTAGTGCTTGAAAAGTCCTTGAAAGTCCTGGAATTTTGTTTTACAGTATCTGTACGAATGCTGTATCTGCTTTTCTGTGTCCATAACGATATTTTTACTACCTTTCTGGGCCTTGAACGTGTCAGTTGTGTTGCTGTCTAAGCAGGGTCAAAAGCTCTTAGATTTCATCGAAAATATCTTCATTTGTGTTCTAAAGAACAAAGGTCTTATGGGTTTGGAACAACATAAAAAAGAGTATTTAATAACAGAATATTCATTTTTGGATGAACTAACGCTTTAACATCGCATATCTCATTAATATTGGATTTGTTTCTTGTTGTTTTTCTTTTTCTTTTTTTGGTTCTTGCACATTTGGATGCAAATTGGTTGCAGTGCACTGCTTATGGTCTGATTATAAAAGACAGGAAAATCTAATGCAAATATATCACTATATATCTTACTGACTTGTGTGACAGTCAACTATAGTTAGTTTGTCTGTTTCTCAGGAACGTTTGGCTTGTGTACCACAGGCGTTTGCTTGGAATTGCTTAGACCCCAAAGGACGAATTTGTTTGAAGCTTTAATCAGCCAGAAAATCCATTTGTTATTTTTTTTTCAGCTGCTCAGCAGCCAGTTTATCAGATATAAAATTATAAAGGGATATAAATATCTTTTACGGCACTTGTCCGTAAGGACCCTAAAATCTGGATTAGTTTACTTCTGTTTTCTCACTATTAATCCAAGATGACAGCATACAAAAATCTTGCTGTGTTTTCTGTCATTTTATATTCTATATTATATAGCTTGGTGTCATAGCACAACTCTATTCACGGCCTTTAATGGTACTGGCACGATCCCACAAGCCCACTCACTTTCCAAAGATATTTCAGAAACACTTTAATATTAAGATTAATCCCTCATTTGTTGCGCTTGAGGGAAGCAATAGATTTGTCCAGTGGTGACGTCCAGAAGCATTAAATAATACAGATGCCTTTAAGAGTATAATAAAAGCGCATATGTATTAATATAAATCAAATATGTACTGTTGTACAGTCCAATGCAGAATAAGAGCGCTTTCAATTTTTGAACTCACAAACATGCACAAATACACACACATTCATTCTTCCCTACTGTATGTCACTCTGTATTATCTGCAGGCTGACACACAGTGGGCGAGTGTGTTCTGTGCATTTAGATGCTCGGGAGAGGAGAGGCGAGAGAAAGACAATAAGGATGGCAGGGGCAGTTGAAGCCTCGCGCACTTCTTAGTGAGGCTGTGACACACTTAGTGCGTTTGTCTAAAAAAAGGTCCATTTCCGCTTTATTCACAAATATCACCGCCCACCACATCAGCAGCTGAAATTCCAATGTTCCCCCATATCACCTCATCCTCGCGAATAAAAGGTCTGCTTCTATTTCAGCCATCACGACTTGATTTAAAGAGGCTGATAAAAGGAAGTGAGCGAGCGCCTTGGATTAATTAATTCTGAACCGTGAAAAATCTGCAAATGTGCTCAGAAAATTGCTTCCCCCGCCATGAGGGATTGTTTCAAGTGGAGACGTTCGCTTCTTCGTCCCCCACCTGCAGCTGTCAAAACCCCCTCCCCTTTAACCGCTACTGTGCTGTTTGAATGGAGCCGTCGCGGTTTATTCCTCCAGCAATCACTCCTCTCATTCTTCAAGCATGGGCATATCAGCCTAGTGATTTGGGAGGGGGCCCTGACCTTGGCCCAGTCTTATCACTAATTAAACCTCATCTAATCCTGCTGCGGGAGCCAGCGGCACCTGCTTCTCTGGATGAGTGGGATGTGTGAATAGCAAGCTGGACTCGGTTCCAGCTTCCCAACTCATCTGTCACTGTGCTCCCCAGCTAATCACGGCATATGATCTGTAGCCCAAGGCTTGGTTGCGTATACCAACCCTCTGTTTGTGTTTTCGAGCTGTGCGCTATTCAGACATCACCGGGAAAGCTGAGGCTCTATGGCAGCTGGGCGTTTCTGTATCCGAGGATGAAGGAAAGCTGTCTGCTTTTGCTGCATATGAGTGAATTCTTGTGTCATAGTCTGTTGTTGGCTGTCACTTCTGTTTGTTTGCATTTGATTCTTCGTCAAACGGAAATCCCCAAGACGGCTGTCATGACTCTGCTAGGCTAGCCATCTCCACATGAAGGGCTTCTTCACATCTACTTCAGTGTGCTCTTCTGTAGTGGAACAAACCTGTGAAACAAACAAACTTTAGACATTGTTATATAATGTTAACTCTATGCATTTCTCATATCTTGTAGTCATTGGATCTGCCCAAAGTGGTGCACTTGATGTGGACTTTTAATCTTGTAGCTTGTGTTCAAGCCCATCCGTAATATCCCATGTCTTGTTTGTTATTTATAAATCATGGGGGCAGCCTACTCACTACTGTGTGTGTGCACTTGGATGGGTTAAATGCCCATGTCACCATACTTGGCCACACGTCACGTCCTTTCCTTCCTTTAGAAGAGTTTGGTTGAACTGTGCTGAGATTTGGAGAAAACTGAGGGTGAAAATCAAATTTCAATCCAAGATTTTGAAGTACTTTTGCTCAGTTCTTTTGTTGGTAATTGGTGTTTTGCCTTTTGTACGACAGCAATTAAAGAAGCATTAGGGAGTCTTATTTAAGATCCATGTATAGTTTAATAATCTTTGTTCAAGGATGTCTTGTATCGACAGTTTTAGAAGCTTCTCAATTGGAGATTAATAAGTGTGTGAATGCTTGTCCAGGTGCTTGACAATAATGTGATTATGCTCAGTATATAATAAATGATTTGGTATGAAAGGTTGCTAATAACATTAATGTACTGAATTATCTTCCCTGTGTGTGTGTGTACTTGTTTTTGCTACATTGTGGGGACCAAATGTCCCCACAAGGATAGTAAAACCTGAAATTTTTGACATTGTGGGGACCGGCTTGTGGTCCCCATGGGTACAAAAGCTTATAAATCATACAGAATGAGATTTTTTGAGAAAGTAAAAATGCAGAAAGTTTTCTGTAAGGGTTAGGTTTAGGGGTAGGGTTAGGGTAAGGGGATAGAAAATACAGTGTGGACCGTATACAAACCATTGCGCCTATGGAGAGTCCCCACAAAGATAATAAACCAGACTGTGTGTGTGTGTGTGTGTGTGTGCGCGCATGTGTGCATTTTGGTGGCAATTCTCATTATTCTACACTCAAGACTCTTCTATATATAGATTGTGATTTTTATAGTCTATTTTCACTTACAAGAGCAGTATTCACTCTTTTTTTCATTTTTAAATGAAAAAAGGAACCCCAGGGATCAAGACTTGTATGGCTTAATATAACATAAATTATGTGTCTTACTGAAATATGTAATAGAAAACCCATGAAATCCACGTTTTATACAGTTTTTGGACTATGGGGGGTGGCATTATTTCGATTACATCAAATGGTTGCACTTAGTGAGCTACTGGCACTACCAATTTTTACTGCAACACTCTAAAAAATAAAATGCTGATACAGTGACCACAGCTACTGAAAGAGTTTGCAGGTGGCAATGGATATAAGCGTAAGCTTAAACCAAATGCTGTACCACCGAATTTTCCCCACAAGAAGTCTAAACGCCCTCAGATATTGAGTGAAATCTATGCTGAGAAACTCCTTTAGTGGCTGCAGCATCATGACAAGCGTCTGCATGTTTACATCCTGCCTGGATGGCATCTAACGTTTCTTGTCTCTGCCATTTGTAAGTTCTTTCAGTTGCTGGGTTCTACTAAAAACCTCAAAGGCATCAGGACTAAAGTAGAGAGAACAAAGACATGGGTCTTTAGCAGTGATGGGAATAACAGTGTTATAAATAAACGGTGTTACTAACAGCACTAGTAACTTTGCACTGTATCAATATTTTATTTTCCGAGTTGTGTTGGCTGCCCCCCATAGTCCAAAATTTGCATAAAACAATGTGGATTTTTTTTTAAATAATGTAAATCTTTGATGGGATTTCTACTACATATTTCAGGCAGAGACATCATTTAATTTATAATAAGCCATAAAAATCTGAATACCTAGGGTTCACTTTAACTCTCACACTTTTCCTTGTTTATTCTGAAACCATTTCATTGAGAATGTAGCCTGTACACTGCCAGTCAAAATGTTGTTTTTGTTTCATAATGCCAAACAGTTTCAGTCAAAGTTGTGATTTTTTGTCTTTGTATGATTCAAAAATTGGAGCAAAGTAAAAATAACATAAGACATAAGACTTGCTAAGTTTCTATCATTTTAAGTTTCTATATTTTTGGGAAAAAAAACTTCATTTGCAAAACTATTTTTATGATCGCCTAAGGTGGTTTTGGCTTGTGCAAAAAAAAAAGTTAATGCAAATAAGTGGGAGATGTAAATGCTATTGCCAAATAAATTCCTCCATTCGCATCAAAAAAGTCATGTGACTTTGTGTGATGGGACGGGATAAATTCCAAGCCAATCTCGTTGCACAGTATCTGAAAGTTTTGGTTGTTCTGCAATGCCTTAGCCAAAGTCTAATATTCTAATATTCTAATTTTGCGCACCACTTTGTATGGAAACTTGGCTAATGAGTGCTGTAGTGCTTCCTGGATGCATAAAATGATGTCCTAATGCTAAACTCTGTATTTATGTGCTATAGGTGATGCAGGTGGTGAAGGAACAGATCACTCGTGCTCTCACGATCAAGCCTAACTCTCTGGATCAGTTTAAGAGTCGTCTGCAAAATCTGAGCTACACTGAGATCCTCAAGTTGCGCCAATCGGAGAGGATGAACCAGGAGGATTTCCAATCCAGGCCCATCCTGTGAGTCACTGGAAACTCTATTATTCAATTATTTGAAGCACTCATTTCCCACAATCACTCACCCAGTTTTAGTCCATGTGTACTGCACCTGTGTCCCACTCATGATTGAAAACAAGCCTTTAAATGCAGTTTCCACTGAAATTGCAATGGAAGTAATGGCAATGAAGATAACATTAGTTCATAACTCATTAAACTAAGAGGAGACTCCATTAAATAAATTACCCACTGCATTACAGTAGTGTCATTTGAGCTGGAATGTACAATCTCAGAGAACATTCTGTTAAAATCCATGTGTAATATAACAGTCAAATGGAAATGTCCGTGTTGAACTTCCAGAGCTTGTTACCACATGTGAGCTGAAATGTTGGAAACATCACTCATGATTTCATAAGTGAGAAAATAGTTGAATTTATAAAAATGACCTTGTTCGAAGGTTCTCATACACTTAATTCTTAATGTTCTGTTGTTACCTGAATGATCCTTAGCTGTTTTTTTTTTTAAGTGATAGTTGTTCATGAGTCTCTTGTTTGTCCTGAACAGTTAAACCGCCCACTGTTCTTCAGAAAAATTCCACAGATTCTTCGGCTTTTCAGCATTTTTGTGTATTTGAACTCTTTCCAACAATGACTGTATGGTTTTTGAGATCCAACTTTTGACACTGAGGACAACTGAGGGACTTATCCCTGCTGAAAAAAACAGCTAAAACCAGCCTAAGCTGGTCTTAACTGGTCAGCAGGCTGGTTTTAGAGGGGTTTTGGCCACTTCCTTAGCTGTTCAGACTGGGAGACCAGCTAGAACAACCAGCTAAAACCAGCCTGACCAGCATAGCCAGGCTGAGAGACCAGCTAAAACCATCTACTTCCAGCTTAAACCAGCTAGGACCAACCAACCAGCCTAGGCTGGTTTTAGCTGTTTGTGTTTTTTTTTTCAGCAGGGATATGCTACTACTGAAGGTTCAAACGCTCACTGACGCTTCAGAAGGAAAAACAATGCATTAAGATCCAGGGGGGTGAAAACTTTTTGAATTTGAAGATCAGGGTAAATTTAACTTATTTTGTCTTCTGGGGAACATGTAAGTATCTTATGTAGCTTTTGTAGAAGGGCAGTACTAAATGAAAAAAATATGATATTTGTGACTGAGGATCACAAAACCAGTCATAAGGGTCATTTTTTCAAAATTGAGATTTATACATCAAAAAAAAAAAATCTGAATCAATAAGCATTCCATTGATGTATGGTTTGTTAGGATAGGACAATATTTGGCCGAGATGTAACTATTTAAAAATCAGGAATCTGAGGGTGCAAAAAAATCTAAATATTGAGAAATTTGCCTTTAAAGTTCCTCAAACAATGTTCTTAACAATGTATATGACTATCTTAATGGAACATGATCTTTACTTAATTTCCTAATGATTTTTGCCATAAAAAAAAATCATTTTGACCCATACAATGTATTTTTGGCTATTGCTACAAATAAACCCCAGCAACTTAAGACTGGTTTTGTGGTCCAGGGTCACATTCAGGCAAAATAAAATAAAAAAAGTACACATCCTCATTTCGTTCAAAAGTTTTCACTCCCGGCCCCTAATGCATCATTTTTCCTTCTGGAGCATCAGTGAGCATTTGAACCTTCTGTAATAGTTGCATATGAGTCCCTCAGTTGTCCTCAGCATGAAAAGATGGATCTCAAAATCATACAGTCATTGTTGGAAAGGGTTTAAATACAGGTCAGATCAGTACTAAATAAAAAATAACATGCATTTTGTATGATCCCTCCTATTTTGGTGAAGTAATTAACATTTTGCAGATTCTGCAAGGTGTATGTAAACTTTTGACTTCAACTGTATATCATAGCTAAATGACTAGAGGATTAGAGAGGACTTTATATTTTAATTAATATTGCAGAATTCTGTTTTTGATCTCCAGCAGCACGGTAAATTTGGCAGTAGCATTAGCAAAGCCACAATATAAAAGGAAGTTTGTCTGGCTCTTACTGACTTGTAGAACAAAGAAATGTCTAAAGACCAAGTCTTTATGTGACTTTATGAATTATGTTTTTGAGTCTTTCTTTGTGTAAACTGCCAGTAAAGTGGTGTACTTCAAACTGCATTTGTGTGATCCTCTGATGTTTCTCCAGGGAGCTTAGGGAGAAAATCCAGCCAGAGATCATGGAGTTGATCAAACAGCAACGCCTCAATCGTTTGTGCGAGGGCACCTGCTTCAGAAAGATCAGCAGCCGAAGGAGACAGGGTAAGAAACACACACACACTTGAACGTAAGGACGAGGAAGTTATTTTTGTTCTTTTGGTAGCTCCAAGTACTTTTTGGCACCAAAGAGTAAAAGCTGCCTCTTTCTTGTTATTCCAAGTTTCTGTCCTCACCAGCAGCACTACATTTTGTCTATTGCTTGATTTCTGTTTGTGCATGTCGATAGCCCCGGCCACACAGAAAATTCATTGAGATACAATCCTGTGCACCGTTAAACTTTGTCAAGCCTGAGAGAGATTGATTGTGGTAGTAGAGAAACAGAATACTGCATGACAAATCTGTCAAGGTTCCCTAGGGAGAGCCATAAACAAGCATAGAAATTAATGAAAATATGAAGTATGTGTTCTTAGCAGGCAAACAATATGAATCCTCATCGCTCTGAATATGTTTCTGTGGTGTAATACCTTCAGTTTCTTCCTAAAATTCACTTGTTGATGAAGTTTGTCTGGTTAGTACACAGTAAATGGTAAGACCTTCGTTCCTCTTAGGAGCACAAATTAAGATATTTTTAAAGAAATCCAAGAGCTTTCTGACCCTGCGTAGACAGCAACACAACTCACGATTCAAGGCCTAGAAAGGTAGTAAGGACATCGATAAAATAGTCAATTGTGACATCAGTGGTTCAACCTTAATTTTACGAAGCTACAAGAAACTTTTTGTGTGCAAAGAAAACAAAAATAACTTTATTCAACAATTTCTTCTCTTCTGTGTAAGTCTTCAGAATAGCTTCATAATATTACCGTTGAACTGCTGATGTCACATGGAGCATTTTAACAATGTCCTTAGTACCTTCCTGGGCCTTGACTGTGGTGGTTGCTGTTATAATGTAATACTAAAATGTCTCACACTATAGCTTTTATTCAAATATCTTGCTTAAACATGCTCTGAAATTTATACGTCCTATGAATATTTTTATGAGTGCTATTATTAAACCGACAGCATGATTTAGCAAGTGTGAAAAATTGCCTTGTCCGTTGCTGAGAGAGCGGAAGCACGGAGCCAGTTTCAAACAAGCGCTGAGTGGTGGGAGTGATAAAGCTTACGCCGCAGATTGGAGAGTTGAAAGATCGTCAAATGTAATATCGCTTTTTACGCAGGCTGGCTGAAGAGGAGTGCTGTCTGCTGAGCTCAGAGGGAGGCTTTATCAGTTAGCCTGGATAATTTAACACTCTTCACACTTCTACAGGATTAGATGATTCTGAGACTAGACACCTTGTCTGTCTCTTGCTATCTGTCTGCCTGCCCTCTCTCTCTCTTCCCTTCTCTCTCTTAGGTTCCCTACTTTCTCACTAAATCTCTCATTGAGATTTTTCACACTTTGCCTGTTTCATTACCATCATTTGCTTTTATTATGAACTTCAAATTTTTTTGCTCACAATCAAGTATTCTATTATCTGCCAAAGGTTGGTGGCATTAAATATGACTTGCATGGCACACTTTCATAATTCGACTGACGTAAGGCGCGCATTATACACGTGATAAGTCATTATTTGCCAGTGGTTTCTGTGGCCTGTGTTGCCTCAGTGTGTAAAAAAAAAAAAAAAAGTTAAGCAGAGTTCAGCTTTTTGAGGCAAAATGAATTTGTGACTACCAAGAGTGCAGACAGAGAAGCTCATGTAAGCAGGGTTAAAACTGGATAAAAACAGGGTTGGGAATGTTCGGGTATTGAAATGTTATACTTCCAGTGTTTCCCCTACCATTACATTAGAGGGCGCCCTAAAGTTAATTTTATTTAATTTTATTTTCAATATAGCGCCAGATTACAACAGAAAGTTACTTTTCCTGTAGAACAGGTCTATACCTTGTTTTATTAAACAAACTAAGTAACCTTATGTTATTTATCTTATTCACACGACGGCATGTCATTTCTGTCTCTGCATGGATACGCATCTACAATTTCTCCTCCGCAAAAACGCGGATGGGATCCCAAGTCCATTCATAAAACTGGATGTTACTCTATAGCGCGGAACGCCACGGAATTTGTCAATTTTTGTTTAAATAAACCAAAAGTTGGTCTGTCATTTAATTCGAATTGCGATACGCACTATTGTCTGTGAATATTAAAACGCGAAAAGACGGTTTAAATATGAATCCTGCATGTTCCGTATGTATGAATGAGGGAAACACGGTTTTGCTTGCTGTATGACTTGAACACACTTAATCTTGCTATGAGAGTCACTTCATGTGAATTTTACTGTCATTTGAGAAAACTTGTCAAAATAAAAGTACGGTTTAACATGTAACAGAAATATTTTAATCTTGTATTACTTTTTGTACAGTATAATGTAGGTGTTTATATATTCCTATTTCTTTGAAATTTAAATACAACAGTTAAATGATAAAAATAAATATTACAACAAGATTAACCACTTACCTGTAGAAAAAAATACTAGAATTATTAAAACTTTTTTAACTGAGTATTCACACAATTTTTCTTCCATATATTAATTTTAACAGTAAACCTGTGTTTGTATGCCAAAAAATGAAAGGGTTTCATTTGATTAAAAACAAATAAATGTTTAATGCCTTAATTTGATTATCAGAAAAATTAAAACACACAAGAATTTCTGGAAAAAAAGAAAGGAAAGAAAAAGATTGTAGGGCCCTATTGTTCAAAATGTTGAAACTTGAGAATTTTTGATTTACTTTTTCACTTAAATAATGTTTTCGTTATTACACAGAGAGTACCGAATAAAAGTACCGTTGGGTACCGGTTACCACCGAAGACCCCCAAACGATGTAAACCTAGGGGAAACACTGGCTTCCAAACTGAAAACAAAGTATTCCAGATATGTGGCATTCCAGGAAATTTAGAATTCCATTTGGTTATTTTCACTTCCACAGAAAATACCAAATGGAATGGCGCTTGACCTCGAGCATTATTACAGTGGTTATTTCCAAAATTCCAAGTTGCCTAGAACATAGAATTGGATAATTATGGTGGATTAATGCGGTTGGTGCTTCCTGTGGGGAACCTCGTCCTAATGACTGCATTAGGGAGTAGACTCAACAATCAATGAAATTTAGAACTCATGTCTTAAAGGGATAGTTCACCCAAAAATAACAATTCTGTCATTAATTACTCACCCCCATGTTGTTCCAAACCCGTAAAACCTCCATTCATCTTCGGAGCACAAATTAAGATATTTTTGATGAAATCCAAGAGCTTTCTGACCCTGCATAGACAGCAACACAACTGACATGTTCAAGACCCAGAAAGGTAGTACGGACATCCGGACATCTGCTGATGCAGCGTTGTGAACACATGTCGAAGACTGTTATTTTTGTATTCTTTGCACACACAAAGTATTCTTGTAGCTTCATAAAATTAAGGTTGAACGACTGATGTCACATGGACTATTTTAACGATGTCCTTACTACCTTTCTGGGCCTTGAACATGTCAGTTTTGTTGTTGTCTATGCAGGGTCAGAAAGCTCTCTGTAACCTTTGTGATAAAGTCATTTACTTGTCAGTAATGTCTGAATCACATTTCAGTAGCTTGCTCCATGACATTCAAGTGTGTTCTTCTCCCTAATACAATCTTTACAATGAGGTTTCCCACATGAAGCCACCACAATTCAGGTATCTTTAATCCCAAGATAACCCAATGTTAGAAGAATTCTTTTGTCCGTGCACAACTAACCTTTTCAGCAGGCTTTTAAGGGACTGCTCTTATACAACAGAATGAAGCGCACCTGTGGCTTTTCACTGTGACAGGTGCTACATTGACATTTGTATTCCCTATTGTTCCCCCATAGCAGAGCTCTCTCCTTATGGTGTACAAAATGAGCGGTCCAGTTCCTACCTTGAATCTTAAGTATTGCAGAGGTTGCTTGAGGCAGAGCTTTCCGAATAATGTTCAAACTTAATCCTTCTTTGGCGTTAATTCTCTAAAACATTTTAGATTTTTGTTCTTTTTTTAGACACAGACAATCTTGCTTCTGGAAGGCCACCTGCCTTAAAAAGAGAAGTTCTCTTCCAGAACAAAAATTTACAGACAGTTTACCCATTTGTCATCCAAGATGTTCATGTCTTTCTTTCTTCAGTCGTAAATAAATTGTTTCTTGAGGAAAACATTTCAGGTATTTTCTCCATAGCATGGACTTCAATGGTGCCCCCAAGTTTGAACTTCCAAAATGCAGCTTAAATGCAGCTTCAAATGGCTCTAAACGATCCCAGCTGAGGAAGAAGGGTCTTATCTAGCAAGACCCTGGTACTTCTGCAGGGATGTGCAATGATTTTGAAGTTGGGGAAGAAAACGAAATTAGAGTTTTTCAACATACCCTAACTGTCTTGAACCAGAAAACCGAGTTTATGCAGACCTAGACAAGACGAGCGTTTGAGATTATATGGAGATGATTCCTGAAATGTTTTCCTCAAGAAACATAATTTCTTTATGACTGAAGAAAGACATGAACATCTTGAATGACAAAAAGTGAGTAAATTATCTCTAAATTTTTGTTCTGGAAGTGAACTACTCCTCTAAAAGGGTTTGTAATTTACTCACCCCCATGTCATCCAATATGTTCATGTCTTTCTTTTTTCAGTCCAAAAGAAGGTTTTTGAGGAAAATATTCCAGAATATTTCTCCAAATAGTGGACTTCAATGAGGATCAATGGGCTGAAGGCCCAAATTGCATTTTCAATGCAGGCTCAAAGGGTTCTACATGATCCCAACCGAGGAATAAGGGTCTTATTCTAGCAAAACGATCTGTAATTTTCTAAAGCAAATAAAAAATTGCACTAGCTCTGTGTCCACAACTTCATGCTTCACATAATCATGTTGAAAAGGTCATATGTGGTTAGTTCTTCATCTGTACTCTGGTTCAAAAAGGAGGGTAGGGCAAAAAACTCCATCTCATTTTCTCCTCCAACTTCAAAATCATCCAACATAATTGTGTTCGTAAATAGCGTTTGACTGTCTTTGCACGTTCACTTCGTAAACACTGGGTCAGTACTTCCACATGACCTTTTCAACATGATTACGTAATGCGTGAAGTCAAGCTAGTGCAAGACGAGCATTTGTGGTTTTGAAGTATATACATTTTTTTTTATATATAAAATGACCAAACGTTTCGCTGGATAAGACTCTTATTCTTCCACTGGGATTATGTAGAGCCCTTTGAAGTTGCATTGAAACTGCAGTTTGGAACTTCAACCTGTTGAAGTCCACTATATGGAGAAAAATCCTGGAATGTTTTCCTCAAAAACCTTTCTTTTTGACTGAATAAAGAAAGACACAAACATCTTGGATGGCATAGGGATGAGTAAATTACCAGGAAATTTTAATTCTGGAGTGAAGTAATCCTTTAAGAATCTAGCTCCATTCCTGGTTCTGAACTAGCTAATTAAGGTCTTCAGAATCTTAGTCCTAGTATTCATCAGGCTTCTCTTAAATAAAAATTACTTATTTCCCCATCCACTTGTTGGCTCTATCTCTTGATTTGTGTATGTCATCAATTTGAATAGAAAGTCAGAAAAGCCATCTACAAAGGAAGCCCTTTTTTCATCATGCACGTGGCACTGCATGCATATTAAACCGTTCTGCACATATCTGTTCTGACATCTCAGAATGGGCTCACAGATGGCTGTTGGCTGCAGTATCTGCTGGTTGTTCATCGCACATTCGCAGTGGTGGATAAACAGCCCATTGAACTGGTGTGTTGATAAGCTGAAGGTATAGAAAGGGTGCAGTGATCAAGCTGTCTACTGCACAATCCTTATCTCTTTGGGTGTGTGTATATGTATCCTGTGAAGTGCCACCCTGTAGGACACTCTTTCATCCCAAAATGGTTTTTATTCTGCCAAACTGCTATTCCCAGTAATTAGGATTTGGATTCAGGCACTAGGGTCGAGTGCCAGCCATGGCCTTCTAGGCAACATGTGAGCAGTCCTGGCAGTGATCACTAGTGTCTGCTTTCGGCATAGCGCAGGAAGTGTCAGGAAGGGATTGGAAGACAGTTTGCCAGTTGCAGCTTTACCCAATCCTCAAGGAAAAGCCAAAGAATATTTAGCATTGTACTAGAATGAAAGACAGCTCGTTGAAAGGTAGAAAGGACGGCACTAGAAAGTCCATGTGACATTAGTGGTTCAACTGTAATGTTATGAAACTACTTTTTCTGCCACTGACCCACTGTTATGCTTTTTCACAGACAAGTTCTGGTATTGTCGACTGTCGCCCAATCATAAAGTTCTCCACTATGGAGATCTGGAAGAGAGCCCTCAGGGAGAAGTACCCCATGATTCCCTACAGGACAAACGTGAGTACAACCTGAATTCTGACCATGGTGATGGGATTGAGATGGCCACACCCTGCTTATTAATTATTCTTTGCTCCACAGTTCCTGTGGCTGATATCAAAGCTGTTGTCACTGGTAAAGACTGTCCACACATGAAGGAAAAGGGAGCTCTGAAGCAGAACAAGGTGAGCTCTTTTGTGTGCGCTTGATGACGGAGAGCAAAAAATGCTCTTGAATATCAAAAGATCAAATTTTCCTTTGATGCACTGGTGTGTGGCTTGGTGACAAAGATGCATTAGTTATGCCTTGTAGCTCTGTGAGTAATGATACATCAGCTCACTTCAGTTTCAAAGTCACCCTTTATTCTTCCCACAGAACAAAGCAGGCAATGTCAAATTTATGCCACAACTGTAAAAAATGACTCCCTGTTGACAAAAGTGATTAAACTTGAGGATGAGATATCAAGTAAAACTGGAATTTTCTGGCACAGCCAAAAGGTTGTTGGATCGCCCTAGTCCTGATATCACAGACTCTAAAAATGATCATCTGGATCAATATTGTTCTTGTCCTTTCTTTAAGTAAGATATATCGTGATAGTTCACCCAAAAATCATGTCGTTCCAAACCTGTAAGACATTTGTTCATCTTTGGAAAACAAATGTAGGTATTTTTTATGAAATCTGAGAGCTTTCTGACCCTGCACAGCAACTACGTTCAAGGGCCAGAAAGGTAGTAAGTAGGGCTGGGAATCGATTCCAAAAAGAATTGTTTCTAAGGCGTTGGGAATTGAGAGTTGATTCCAAAGGTTGGAGTCGATGCCATCAATAGGAATCAACTCCTCATTCAGAACCACTTTCAGTTCAACAAAGCTTATCTATAAACATGTATTTTAGACACTTCATGTCTTGTTCCAGTCATGCAATAAATGCATCTCCACTGCTGAGCTGTGGGCTTTGACTAATTTCATGGGCAATGCAGATAAAGCTATAGAAATGTATCATAATTTTTAAAATAAAGCTTATTGTTATGAGAAGTCCACTTTCTATGACCTTTATATCCTGCAGTCATGGTAAAACTAGGTTCTAAAAAACAAGAATCGAAAACAACAGTGAGGAATCGATTCTTGGAATCGAATCCCATCGATTCCACAAACAGGAATCGGACTCCAGAATTTCGGGAATTGAACAGCCCTAGTAGTAATGACAACGTTAAAATAGTCCATGTGACATTGGTGGTTCAACCATAATTTTTTTTTTTAAAGCTGCAAGAATCCTTTTTGTGCGCAAGAAAACAAAAATAACGACTTCATTTAACAATTTCTTCTCCGTTTCAGTCGACACACATTCACAAGAGTACACAAAAAGTATTCTTGTAGCTTCATAATAATACGGTTAAACCACTTATGAGACATGGACTATTTTATCGATGTCCTTGCTATCTTTCTTGACGCTGAACTTGGTAGTTGCGTTGCTGTCTATGCAGCGTCAGAAAGCTCTCGGATTTCTTCAAAAATATCTTAATTTGTGTTCTGAAGTTGAGCCAAAGTCTTACGGGTTTGGAATGACAAGAGGGTGAGTAATTAATGACAGGATTTTCATTTTTGGGTGAACTATCCTTTCAACAGGAATTTGACTTGGAAAATCATTTCCCTCATCAACTGCTGAAGAAGAGATTGTTCTGTTTCTATTGTCTCGGTTGTCTCTAATCTCATCTCTGCACTGAATAGCAGGAAGCTGCCGTGGGCAGAATGTGAGGGGTCAGAAATGTTTGTTTGCTCTCATTTTGGATGTGATGATGTAGCTCTCATCCAATGATCCTTTAAGCCATTCGGATGATCCAATTTCATCCTGTTTTTTTGGGTTAGTTGACCCAAATAAGACAATTAGAGATGATGCGAGGGCAGATTCTGCACCAGTAATGCCTGTGGTTTGCCACAAAAGTACTTTTCTGTGCTCATCTTAATTACCATCCTAGACAGGTCTCTAGACAGGTTTGAAAAGAAACCTCTTACTTGAATTGGTGATTTTTTTTTTTTTTTTTTTTTTTTTTTTTTTCTTGCATGTCCATAATTTTGACAGGGTTGTTACTAGATGCAATTATCATGGCAAAGACTCCATGCCAAGTCAATGAGATTGAAGTATTTTGTTACTTCAAGCACAGAAGCGCTTCCTGTGCTGATCATCGTCTTTGTGCCCGGCAGGAAAGGCCCATATACATACACACACACACATACACACACCAGATTGGACCATCTGCTGTTGTAATATGTTCGGCGAAGATCTGCAAAAGTCACGCAATAGGAGGCGCGCAAACACAGCAGCCCCATTAGCATTTGACAGACGGTGTCAATCCTCTTTCTTTCTTTAGGAGGTGCTGGAGCTGGCTTTCTCTGTCCTCTACGAATCTGACGAGTATCTAAACTTCATCGCCCCCGACAAGCACGAGGTGAGCAAATGAGCGACCGCAAGCTGCAAAGTTGTAGCCGTTGCCTCTCTTTGGTGCGATTTGGACTGTGGTTTAATGTCATGTTTTCTGGCCCGTTTTCAGTACTGCGTGTGGACAGATGGGCTGAATGCACTGCTGGGGAAGGAGATGACCAGTGAGTTCACTCGCTCAGACATGGACACTCTTCTCAACATGGAGATGAAGCTCCGCCTCCTGGACCTGGAGAACATCCAAATCCCTGAAGTTCCTCCCCCGATCCCCAAAGAGCCAAGCAATTATGACTTTGTTTATGACTGCAACTAATCTCCTTTCACTGGACTGACTGATTTTTCCTAAACGCATACTGGAAGACGGACTTTTATCTCTTTCCTGCTAAAACTTGGCTTTCTAGTGCGCCTCATCACAATGGATTTGCTCAACTTAATGGACTTGGCTTGCACGGCCTATGAACCATCTGGTCTGGTTGAAGAACCACCACCACAAACTGGTCCTCAGGTCCAAAACCACTCCAGTCCTGTCGCAGTCATCTCTTCGAACAGTTACATTTCTTAAATCAGCCCACCTGCTCTGGCTTAAAAATGGTTATGTGTCAAGAATTTGTTGTCCCATTATAATTTCTGGCTGTTTGGAGTGGGATGCTCCCTGTAGAGTGTGCGAAAAGTCTAGAGGTTTGTGACACGTAGCACTCGCTGTAGTATGTTTCTCACTCCAACAAGCGGCAGCTATATTGCTAGCGAAGTCCAAGTTTGTTTTTAATGATTTCCCCAAGTGTCCCATTCATGCCTCTTATACTGTAGACTGTTAAATAGGCAGATTCACGCAAGAAGCTGCCTCTTTTTGTCTTAAACCATACCTGCTTTTGTGCATACATTGTCCGACTGTAACGCAGGCGTGTAGATATAGCTCTTTCCTTCACTTGACATCAACCAGACTCATGGCAGACTGCTGTAACATTCCAAAGCAATATTGAGCTTCTGTTTTTGTAAGCTGGTATAAACTTTTGTGATATTTGTGATTGCTGCCAAGTAGTCAGTATTATACATTTCGTGTGTTTATTAAGGAGTTTTATTTTCAGGGCCGTCAAATTTAATTTGAACTTCATGATTAATTTAATTTAAGATTGTGGGTATTATGATTTATGATTTTTTTTTTTTTTTTTTTTTTTTTTCCCCTCATATTTGTTATAGGTTTAAGAACGCAACATCCTGCTGTTTACATTAAAGATTGATTCCAATTCAGTTTGTAGTTTCAGCATTTCTTTATCAAGTCATCTTTACATTATCTAATAGTCTTTTGGTGTCCAGTCCTTCTCCAAAAACTTATATCTTACTTGTACTAAAGACCTTGTTGGGCCATTCTACAGAATTGGTCCAAAGTCAGAGTTGGAAATGACTTGGGAAAAAATGGTCCAAAAAATGTGTTTGTATGCAAACTGTATAAAATCCAAGGTACAGTTAATTGTGCAGTTAATTCTCATATTGTATTTTCAGAAAGTATTTTTTTATATTATATTTTATATATATTTTTTTAGATTTTTTTTTTTTTTATTAAAATCTTTTCAGTGGTAAATCAATAACAATTAATTTTTTTTAGCAATATTTCAAGTGTAATTTATGAGATTTATTGCATTTTGAATCCAAAAAGGCTTTTTGATCATACTGATTTTAAAGTTAAGAATTTATATATATATATATATATATATATATATATATATATATATATATATATATATATACAACTATGAAAAAAAAATACACAGATCATTTCCATTTACTGTGTTAAATACATTTTCATATACTGAAATTTGATTTTATATATATTAAGCTTACTAATATTTTAAATATTATTTTGGGTTTCGATAGATAATAGAAGGATCCTAGTAAACATCTAAGAAGGTATTTTCTTGTATATTTTCAGTAAAATATTCTGAGTTTGTGGGAACCACAGTGGATGAGTCGACGTGTAAACCCTTTTCCCTCTACTATTACACAACTAAGAATGCAAATTACTACCCACAAACAAAAACACTGGCCATCACAGCCTTCTGCCTTAAATGACTGACTCTGAGCTGACTCAGGGCATTTCTTTACAGCTCTGTGTGGTAATAATAGGGCCAGAGTGGCAATAATCTGCAGTCTGCTGGTCTGTGTAGCTCTAGCATTTACAGCAACTTCCTCCTCACTGCCATCACTGCCTTCTCAAATGCCTAATGGCCATTTCAACCTCAACAATACACCTATGTGTTAACAAACAATTCAGGTTTTGTACATATGTTGTCTTTGAATATCTAGAAAGGTTCCATTCTTGAATCTGATCAGTCTTTTGAATCCCAGCAATTCACAGGTCTTTGCACACTGACGTAGGGCCCTATGATTATCGCGGAATCCAGTCATAAAAACGGAATTTACTGAATAAGGCGGAATGTCACCGAATTTGTCAAAGTTTGAATGAATTAATCAAAAGTAGGTCATGACACTTAAATCAAACCGCAATATGGACTAGCATCTGTAAATATTACGCCGCAAAAATACCATTTAAATATGAATCCTGCATGTTCTAATGAACGGAGCAGATGAGCGGATTTGTTTACTACACACACTGAAGCGCGCGAGAAGCTCAAGCAGTGTTTGAATTGTGTCAAAGTTACAAATGCATGAAAAATGTTTTAATATTTTAATCCTAAAACGTTGAATGCTGAGCTTTAAAATTGTTTTAAAAAATAAAAAGGTATTTTAAATGTGGAATTACAACCACCAGTAGGTGTCAGTAAGTCACAGTTAATAAGTGAGTCATTGCCGAATCATTTAAACAGTTGATTCATTCAGGAAGGAAACACCGTCATGTTGTTTAGAACGTAAGTCTCTTAATATTAACTTACAGTTTATTGAACTGAACTTCAACTATATCAAAATGATATAAATACACATTTTCTGCCCCATATCCTAAATTTTGGGAAAATGGATTTTATTAGACTGAATCACGCAAAGAACGCACTCTAAATGAGCACAGTAAGTCTAGCTAGTGTTTAAGCACTCATAACTCCTCTTATAATCAATGAAGCTGTCCATGCTCTGTATGTTAAATGAATCTCTTATTTACATAGTTCATCTGCACTTTGTTGCTTATGATGAGGGAATTCGCGAGTTCAATCCGAACAAAACTCCAGGTTTCAGCAATGACTGTTCTGAACGCCTCTGATTGGCCACTGCATTCTAAACTCAACAGAGTCGTGTGTGATTGGTTATAATGAACAACGCTGTAAACACGCGTATAAATATAATATGATTTAAGTGAGCAGGTCTAAATTTAATACAGCAATCAAATCTTTTCATTTCATTTTCACTAGTTTTATGTTTAAAGTATTACATTTTTATTGAAAAACCAGGGTACCCCCTAAATCCCCCTTTGTCAAAAAAAAAAAAAAAAAGTTTCCTTAATTTTCAATAATTAAAAGATAAATGAAATTAATGTTTTATGCCTTCGTTTGATAACCAGAATTTCTACACAACAGAATTTCTGAGGGTAAAAAAACCTTTCATAAGGCTATTTTAAGAATAAATTTGAATAAATTAAGTATGCATTCAAATAATTAGACCTGCTAAAACAGAATTTGATAACAATAAAACATATCATAGGTCCCTAAACATGTCATTTTTGTTAAACCTTAATTACATTGATGTGAAATTGTATAAGTTTCATGATTTTAATTAATCAAACATGCTCTTTGATTAATAAATTAAAAATATTTTGACTTTAACTAGAGGGTGCATGCTTCACAAAACTCACAAAAATATATTGTTTCACAAAAAATATATTTGCTGTCGCTGTTGCAGGTCAGTGAATACAAACGATGCAGCAAGATGATCCATGAATTTATTTTGAATCCTACATTCCTAATATATTTATTTCATTGGCTATAGAATGCTATTGTTCAAAAGTTCCCTATTTTTAAAAGAAACTGAGACTACCGTTTACAAAGTAGTATTTAAGTGAATCACTGGTCTCAATGGCTTTCAAATTCTTCAAAAATCCTGTTCCATTTTAAAGTAACTTACAGTCCAAATAGCCTCAAGTCGATAACATTAAGAGTTTAACTTTGAACATTACTCCTATAGGCCTGTGTATATTTATTCATTAATTGCGAATCAAAACGAGTGTGGCCCGTACGGGGATCGAACCCGCGACCTTGGCGTTATTAGCACCACGCTCTAACCAACTGAGCTAACCGGCCTGACGCGTCCCCGCTCAACCTGTATGGCTGTTGTACCATATAGATGATGTGGTAGATGAATAGTGTTTTTTTTTACCCCACTTAATTGTAATATTGTGCAGATTATAAACAGAACGAGGAAAGACTGCAGTTTATGTAAATAAGGTCTATCTCAGTTCACTGAGGCTTTAAAATGCCTCAATGAATTTCTAAGTGTTGAGCATACAGCATCCAAAAATAAAAATTACGTTGTTTACTGAGTGAGTAAATTATCTGTATTTTTTTGGTCTGGAAGTTAACTTCTCCTTTAATTTGTGATTACAATGGTTTATCTATAGTAACCGTGGTTTTTTGATTTTATGTGTAGTAAAACCATGGTTAATTTTTTATAAGGGAAAGACATTCTTTAAAAGTCTTCTTTTGCATTCCTTACAGGTTTGGAAAAACATGAGGGTGAATGAATAATGACAGAATTTACATTTATTGGAGGACCAGTCGTTTAATATCATGTAAATAAGATTGTTTCCTAGAGGGCCTTATTTTATAAATCTAAGACGTCTATATCTTTAAGTAAATCTTCACAATCATGTTTTGCACAGTATCTCCAGATGGTAGTGGGCTTTTGTTTCAAAGCCTCCGTTGAAATTCAAAGGTCGGGCTATGTACCTGAGGGTAGAAAAATAGGCCCACAACCATCCTGACACAAGATTTTGGCAGCTTACTTCAACCAGCATGTTTAGGAAAAAACACAAGAATAAACTGGGCAGAAAAACAGGTAGGCTGCTGAGAAGGACTAGTTATCTTTTCTAATTCTTTGGATAGACCACAAGGCATCATCTGAACTGTGCTGAACGTATCCTTTATGTTAATGCTGTACTTGGAATTAAAATCACAACTTATGAATATAGATTTATACACTGAGTATAATAGAGGCTGGATCTACAGACTGAACTGCTGCATCCTGCTGAGAGCAATTTTGCTTTTCTCATTTTAGTCCACAGCTCTCATACGGTGCAGTACTGTGACTTATTCTATTCTAGTCCCATGATGTCACTTGTTTTCTTTCTGTTTTGGCTGAGATATGGTTGAATGGGTCTTCCGTGCTCCTGCGGTCCTTAGCGCAAGCCCATACAATACTAACAGCAGGGGCCAGAACAAAGGCTGCTATATTTAACGCAGCAGAAACTGCTGCATCAGACCGTATATGTGTAAGCCATGGTGTGTCTTGCGGCAACTCTGAATTCAGCTCAACGATGTGTGAGAAGGAAATCCATGCTCGCATGAGGACAAAACTGAGAATGTGCTGAAAAAGTTAATGATAATCAAAGGTGCAGAGACAGCTGTAGCTCCAGGGCATGTGCTAAGGGGAACTGAAGACTGAAAAAAAATGAAAAATCAATTTGGGAGAACTCAGATCCTGGGGGTCTGCAGATGTCAGTTATCCACAGAATAAGCCAAAGGCTTTTACGGCTGATGAAATAGAAGATTCTTCTCTTCTACAAAGAGAAGGACACAGAGGTCTTTGAATACAGATTGAGAAATATCCATGGAGGACTTCTCAACACGCCAATTGGCTTTTGGATAGTAGGAATATACTGCCACCTACAGGCTATGGTATATATCACTTCATGACAATGCTAGAAAAACAGCAACAACAATAGATAAACAAACAAAATCTTAAAAAGCAAATTAATCATAAACTCTATATTGGTATTTACTTTCAGATATACACCATTTCTAGTTATACTGTGTCATGTGCTTGAAATAAAACAGGCATAATTCAAAGAATTGTCATTTATTAAAAAGTTAATTACATATTTAATATATATATATACACATTTGATTACTTTATATGGCCTACAGCAGCTAAGCAGATTTAGCAAAAACAACACTTGATAAACTTTGAAATTATCTTGAAATTATTTGTTCATATTAGATTCAAGTCAAGTTCTTAATACTTCCATCTACTTTACATCAAAACATTGTAAGTGTGCATTTACTCTTAAGGCAAAGGAAGGTAAAAAAAAATCCCAAAATGTGTGATACAAACCAGAGTCTATCATATCACACAATAATCTCAGCCAAAAAAAAAAAAAAAAAAAAAAAAAAAAAAAAAAAAAATCACCTTGTAATGCCCTGAGCTGTATTAATTTATGCAAGGCTCTCATTAAGCCAATGTCACCCGCTGACCAGCTTTAAATGAAGCAGTTGTCTGAGACTTGTTTTCCTTTGAGGCTCCGAAAGACTCGTATCTGCAGAATGGAAGGAGAAAACCAGTACAAATATGTGATTCAGCAATGCAGTGGTGTGACTGTGTTTATAGCATATTTCAGGTGGTTTATGTGAATGAAACAAGGAAACGTGTATGTGAAATGCGTAACTCACAGTTCAGTGTATCTCCTCCAGTCTTCTCTGCTGACAGATGCTCGAGTGTTAGCCAAAGCAGAGATCAGGTGAGTTTGGCATATGAGAGAGCCAGGCTTACTGGGGCCAATCTGCACCAGAGATGATTCATCCTATAAACACAGAAGAACAGCAGATCTCATCTATTGAGTAGCAGCAGTGACTATAGACTGCTACACACTCTTAACACAGTTCTTGGGCGGGCGGGTGGGCGGTGGGACTGACAGACGAACGGACGGATAAACTAGAGGGAAACTAGCAATAGAGGGATGGATATATGCATGTATGTATGGGAAAACTAGAGGGATATATTACTGGATGGATGGATGGATGCATACACAGACTAATGAATGAATCGGAGGAAAAAGTTGAGGCATATATAAATGGTTCGATGACGGATGAATGAACGGAAGGGATATAGCTATGGATGTTTGGAAGGATGATGGAAAAACTAGAAGCATACAGCAATAGATGGGTTGGTGCAAAGACAGATAGATGGGACAGATGGATGGAACAAATGGATGGATGGATTGATGGAACGGATGGATGAATTGATGGAACGGATCGATGGATAGAACGGATGGATGGATTGATGGAACGAATGGAATGGATGGAACAGATAGATGGATGGAACGGATGGATGGGTGGAACGGATGGTAGGATAGATGGATGGAACAGATGCATGGATGGATGGAAAGAATGGAAGGATGAAACGGATGGATGAAAGAGTATATGCATATATGGATGGATAACTGTATGTATATATAGATAAATGGAGGGATGGATGGGACAGATGGATGGATGGAACAGATCGATGGATAGATGGATGGAACAGATGGATGGATGGACTGATGGAATGAACGAATGGATGGATGGATTGATGGAACAAATGGAATGGATGGAACGGATGGTAGGATAGATAGATGGAACGGATGGATGGATGGAAGGAACGTATGGATAAATGGACAGATGAATGAGTGTGTGGCATGAATGGATGAATAAATAGATGGGTGTAAGGATGAATGGATGAGTGTATGCATGTATGGATGAATAAATGGGTGTTAGGATGGATGGATGGTATATGTACGTATAGATGGATGGGTGCATGGATGGATAGATACATGAATGTATGCATGTATGGATGAATGGATGGGTTTATGCATGTCTGGATGGATGGGTGTATCGTGAGTATATGGATCAGAAAACTAGAGGGATACATCAGTGGATGGATGGGAAAACTGATATGATGGATGGATGCAATATAGCAATGGGAAAACTGCACATTACAGCATATGGAAACAAAAAACTAGATGTATATTCTGTAACAGCGGATGGATGGAAAGACTAGATAGATGTAACAATGGACAGATGGGAAACTTAATGGATGGATGGATGACAAAATGTGACTGACCGTGTTTCTGCGGTAACTGTTTTTAACAGTGTTGACGTCTACTCTGAGGCGTTCTGATTGCTCATGAGTCAGTTCCTGAAAGCCATCCTGCAGACAGGACATAAAAACTGGTGCATGACAGGAGCTTGGATCTCTCACTGACGCTCCTGTCAAGTCAGGGGCGGTAGAATTGGGTCCAGACAGGCACTGAGAATTCTGGGAGCAGAGCAAACAGAACATGAGAGGTAGTCGCTGTTAAATCATCTAAACAATTCCATTAAGAAGACACGCGAAATATTACAGCACTGATTAATACATAATTATAAATAACAATCCATTAGAAGTCCATTTGGAAATTTAGTGTCCCACCAGTTCAGACAGAGACTGGTTATCCAGTTCAGACTCAAAGGAGCTTCCAAAGTAAAGGCGCCAGATGTTGTGGCGTGGATCCTCAGGTGGGAGTTCACTGGGGTCCAGGAGAACCATAGAGTGCTCCAGCCCTGCGTCCCCCTCCCCAGCTGAGTCATCTGACCCGCTGCTATGGTTCAGGAAGATCAGCGAGGAGAGGCTGACATCACTGTCTGAGCCAGAGCCCAGATCCTAGAAAACACACACAAGCTGAAAATGTATCACTGATGTACTAAGCTGAAAATTCAGCTTTGCTACCACAGAAATTAATGTCATTTTATAACATATTCAAACAGAAAACAGTTTTTTTTTTTTAATATTTCAAAATATTACTGTTTTATTGTATTTTTGATCAAATAAATGCAGCCTTAGTGAGAATAATCAACCACTGAAAAATCCATATAGGTAAACTACTAATCTTAGGGTTAGGGTTTTATCTGTATATGTGCATGTTTGACTTTGTGTGTAACACACATGCAGAAGGTTGGGCCCCAAGCTGCTATGGATCGCCTCTAGCTGAGCGTTATAGAGAAGGGCCTTTAAGTCAGCTCCAGTGAACAGCTCTGTTGCCACAGCAATCTGCTCCAAGTCCACATCTGCAGCCAGTGGCACGGAATGAGTCAAAGCCTTCAGGATCTCCAGCCGGGCCTCCTGAAGGATAGATATGAATAAGTAAATTGATATTGTAGGTGTTATAGGTATACAGAAGTTAAGCTGATTTGCGCCAGGCACCATACTGACCCGATCAGGAGGAGGGCAGTAGAGAGACTTGTCCAGTCGCCCGGGTCTCAAAAGAGCAGGATCAATCAGATCAGGACGACTGGTGGCAGCCAAAACATACACCCCTAAAAATAATAAATTATGCAATGACTCTCACAAATACAACAATCCAGTCTTTTAAAAATCCAAAATACACTCTAGATATTTCACAACAACCATGTAAAACAATTCACACTGAGCAAAACGCTGGTATACACTACCAGTCAAAAGTTTTTGAACAGTAAGATTTTTAATGTTTTTTTAAAAGAAGTCTCTTCTGCTCACCAAGCCTACATTTATTTGATCCAAAGTACAGCAAAAGCAGTAAAATTGTGAAATGTTTAAACTATTTAAAATAACTGTTTTCTATATGAATATATTTTAAAATGTATTTTTTTCCTGTGATCAAAGCTACATTTTCAGCATTATTACTCCAGTCTTCACTGTCACATGATCCTTCAGAAATCATTCCAATATACTGTTCTTCTAAACTTTCTATTCATCAAAGAAACCTGAAAAAATTGAACCTTTTTGAACCTGAATATTAGAACGATTTATGAAGGATCATGTGACTGGAGTAATGATGCTAAAAATTCAGTTTTGAAATCACACAATAAATTACATTTTAAAATACATTCAAATAGAAAGCTGTTATTTTAAATAGTAAAAATATTTCAGAATTTTACAGTTTTTGCTGTACTTTGGATCAAATAAGTGCAGGCTTGGTGAGCCCGTTTTCTTTAAAAAACAACAATAAAAATCTTACTGTTCAAAAACTTTTGACAACCCTAATGTACCTGTCAGTCCTTCCACTCCATCCAGTTGAGTAAGCAGCTGATTAACCACACGGTCAGTGACTCCTGTGTTGTCATGGCCCCTTCGAGGGGCCAGAGAGTCAAACTCATCAAAGAACAGTATGCAAGGTTTAGCTTGTTGAGCCCTGCAGCAACACAGACATACATTCAATGATGACTCCAGTGAACTGCTACTATATTTTATACAGAAAAGACTGTGCATTTGGACAGACCTCTGAAACACATCTCTAACTGCCTGCTCACTGGCACCAATATACTTGCTGAGGAGTTCAGGACCCTGGAGAAACACATAAGACATCAAAATACTTAAATATAAATAACATTATACGGTACTTTTATCCGCTATTTTAATATCAGTATACACACGCATCCCCTTACCTTGATGCTGATGAAGTTCATACCACTCTCTTTGGCTACAGCTCCAGCCAGTAGCGTCTTTCCTGTGCCAGGAGCTCCATAGAGCAGCACACCGGAGCACTGACGCAGTGGCAGACTGGAGAACAGCAGTGGGTACTGGACACAACAGACCATTATTTCCACCACTACAGTTTTTGACTTATGAATTACTTTGACTTTCCCGGTTATGATAACTGTTTTTGCACAAATACTGGATTTTTTTAGTCTGGGAAAGCTTCCACTGAAATGGACATATGCACAGTAGCAGCTGTACCTTAGCTGGCAGCAGAATGATGTCCATCAGGAGCTGACGTGCCTGATGAAGTCCCCCGATACGCTCCATGCCAGCTCCGCTGGGAGCCTGCAGCTGAGCCCCCCAGAGGGAAGGCGGGGTGAAGCCCTGAAGGGCTTGTCTGAAGTCCTTGTAGTTCAGATCTGTGATAGCAGAAAGCTTAGATTTCAGCAAAACAGCTGAATCCTAGAAAGATATAACTAGATTAAGCACTCGCCTTCAGAGCTGCCATTGTTCCTGCTGTGTAGGGTGTTGGCATGGATGGCCCTCTCGAGCAGCAGATTCAGGTCTTGTGGCATGAATCCTTCTGTTTCTCTGGCAACACTGTCTAGGTCAAGAGTAGTTTCACAGTCCTGAAAGTTCTTTTTGGCTATTAAAGACCTTAGAATCTCAACCCTTTGAGCCTATAAAGAGAAATCATCATATTACAGTCACTATTTTAGGTGGGAAATAAAACACCAAGCAAAAATAAAACTAGTCTTGTGTAGTCAGACTTCCGACTAGGTATAATGTCTGGTCCACATTGCACTTATTCTGGCAAGGAATTGGGAAGGTAAGACCAAATTTCTTTGTTAGATTGCAGTAGGGTTGCATGATTAATTTAAATAAAACTGAAATCATTTCATTAATATTAGTTTTGTAATTTTACACATTAAATTCACTTTTTTTTTTTATTACACTGCCCTCCAAAAGTTTGGAAACACCCTAGAAATTAGGTTTTGGACAATACTGGCATGAATCCTTTTTAATTTGTGATAATTTTGCACTGATAAGGGACAACACAAACTATGAAAACATATTTTATAATAAACAGTTTATACATAGAAAAAAACATAAATGTTCGATTCATCAAAATATCCACCATTAGCAGCTGTTACAGCTCTGCCTAAATTCATTATATTCTAAACTTAATTGGCAATCAATTGTTGAAGCTATTAAGGTGTGCTGACCCAAAAATCTTTTAAAAACCTGGCCCAAGTTTAAACCACTAACCAGGCATCACAGCTGGCAAAGGGGCACATCTGACTTTGACATGTATATAATGCCATTATCATGTAATCAAAATGAAAATTATTATTGCTGGTCTTCAATGATAATGTCAATGTATTTGCACCAAAAAATGATAAGGATTTATGCTGATATCATCCAAAACCACGCTTTGCCAGGGTGTTTTTCCAAACTTTTGGAGGGCAGTGTATGTTGTTTTTTTTGTTATTTTACATTGAAATATTACAATAGTTGTATTTTTTATTTTTAATTGGGAATAATAATAAACTATGTTTTTAATATTGATTTTAATTATTAGGTTTCATAATTTTATTATTAGTATTATATTTTTACAGTCATATTAATAATAAAAATACGTATAATTCCAAAACCCATAGATATATAATACAAAAAAAAAATCCCAATCAAGAAAACCTGGAGCTTTTTTTTTTTTTTTTTTTTAAAAACACATTTTAAATCACAATTTTTTTTAAAAAATCAAAAAATTTTAGTAAACACTTTACTATAAGGTTCCATTAGTTCATGTTTGTTAATGTATTAACTAACATGAACAAACAATAAACATTACAGCATTTACTCATCTTTGTTAATGCTAGTTAATTATAATACAGTCGTTTATTGTTAGTTATCGTTAATCCACAGTGCATTAACTAATGTTAACAAGCACAACTTTTGATTTTAATAATGCATTAGTAAGTGTTAAAATTAACACTAAGATTATCAGATGCTGTAGAAGTATTGTTCATTCTTAGTTCATTTTAACTAAAGTAGTTAACTAAGTTACTAAGTTCCATAAACCCACCTGATCTGGTGTTTGGATCTTACAGAAACACTGGACAAAGTGTGAACCCTGTACTGCTGTCAGTGTCTGATGAAGGGCATGTTCACTCTGTGCTGTGACCATCAGAGCTACAATACTGGAGTGCACCACCATCTCATCCACCAAATCCCTCAGACCTGAGGAGAACATGCAGAGCGAAGATGTCCATCAGATGCTTCCTCACAGAGATACATGTAAAACCAGGCATGTCTGTTTTGATGTCTTACTCTGTGCAATGTGCTGTCGCAGTACTGCCTCTGGCCCATGCTCATGTTCAGGTGAGGTCGCGGCACCGGTCACGTGATCCAGGTCATCCAGCAGGACCACTGAGGGCTGTCTCCAAATCGCCTGCTCAAAAACCTCTTCCAGCCTCTGTCTGATCGTGTCTGCTCTCTTACCTAGGAATTTCATTCATAGCATCAAGAAATGTGATGGAAATAAAAGATAGAAAGGGGACTTTTTTTTTTTTTAATGAAAATCTGACTTTTTCCATGTTTAAGTACTATAATCGGGTCCCCTGTGCATCTGCCAACCCATAAAATGTGAAAAAGGACAACCCAGTAACATTGTTTTGGTGAGCCTTTCTCTGCAAGCATGTGAAAAAACGTGATGTAGAAAGGGGATCTTATTATAATATACCACCCCTTAATGTGCACGTTTCCAACCATTGTGCCGTCAGAAGCATGCCAACTGTTCTGTCGCTGGCTGAACAAAACACTATTTAGAGTCCCAGCTTCAGATGAGACAAGAGAGCAGTGGATTTATTGGTTTATTTAGTGTATATTATGCTGCTGCCACACAGATACAATATAAACATGCAATTTCTTTCCCAGCTGTTTACCTTCAAAGACATAACCGACTGTTTTAACACAGACTAGTGGAGAAGTCCACTTCCAGAACAAAAATAGACAGATAATGTACTCATCCTTTGTCATCCAAGATGTTCATGTCTTTCTTTCTACAGCCATAAAGAAATCGTGTTTTTTGAGGGAAACATTTCAGGATTTTTCTCCATATAATGGACTGGTTTGGGTCCCCGAGTTTGAACTTCCAAAATGCAGTTTAAATGCGGCTTCGATCCCAAATGTGGTTGTAAACAATCCCAGCCGAGGAAGAAGGGTCTTATCTAGCGAAAAGATTGGTTATTTTCATAAAAATAATACAATTTATATACTTTTTAATGTCAAATGCTCATCTTGTCTCACTCTGCCTGAACTGTATTGTTTATGACAGTTAGGGTATGTTGAAAAATTCCCATCTCATGTTCTCCCTCAACTTCAAAATCGTCTCAACTTGTTCGATCTTCTTTGCAAGTTCACTTTGCAACGATTGGGTCGGTACTTCTGCAGCGATGTAGGATGATTTTGAAATGATTTTTGAAGTTAAGGGAGAAAATACGATTGGAGTTTGTCAACATACCCTAACTGTCTTGAACCAGAATACACAGAGTTCAGGGAGAACAAGACAAGACGAGCGTTTGAGATTAAAAAGTATTTAAATTGTATTTTTTAAAATGAAAATAACCGATCGTTTCTCTAGATAAGACCCTTCTTCCTCGGCTGGGATTGATTACAACCGCATTTGGGATCATTTGAAGCCACATTTAAACTGCATTTTGGAAGTTCAAACTCGGGGCACCAAATGTATGATTGTGTTTTTACACCTGATCCAGAAATTGCATTGTTTGGGAGTTCTGTTTCTCTGTTAGATCATAATGTGTCTGTACAAAGTACCATAATTTACGGAATGATTATTGCTAAGAGTGTCATTCTAAGGCTGTGGAAAACAGAAACTGTTCCTGAGTTTAAGACCTGGTTGGCCTATATTACTGGAATATTGCACTTGGAAAGAGTCCGGTATGGCGTTATGGGTACTCTAGATAAATTTTACAGTATATGGCAACCATTTTTAGACCCCTTTTGAGTGCTTTTATTTTCACTTGAAACTGCTAATATGACCTGATTACCCTTAAAATTCCTTTTTTTTTTTATATATTATTATTATTATTATTATTATTATTATTATTATTGTATTTTTTATGTATTTTGTTGTTGTTTGGTTTGGTGTTTGTTATGCAATGTAAAACTAATAAAAATATTATTAAAAAAAAAAAAACTCGGGGCACCACATCAGTCCATTACATGGAGAAATATCCTGAAATGTTTAACTCAAAAAACATCATTTCTTTACGGATGAAGAAAAAAAAACATGAACATCTTGAATGACAAGGGGGTGAGTACATTATCTGTAAATTTTTGTTGTGGAAGTGGACTTCTCCTTTCAGTGCAATAAGTGATTAAAAACGTAGTTTTAAACTCACATGCCAAGTGAAAGCCATTTTCTGTGCGTGCTCAGAAAACCGTATATAAAAAACGAATATAAAATGCACGATTTGAGAATGATAGACGTGAAAATCAAAACCAAACCGATGTTTTTTTGTATCTGAGACAGGAGCTGTAAAGGCACAGCCCTATTCTGGAAAAGAGGGCGGGGACCAGCAGCTCATTTGCATTTAAAGAGACATGCACGAAAACAGCCTGTTTCTGCTTCCATTCAAAATAGGCATTTTTCAAAATGCTATAATAAATTATCTGCGGGGTATTTTGAGCTGAAACGTCACAGACACATTCTGAGAACACCTGAGTCTTATATTACATATTGTAAAAAGGAGCATAATAGGTCTACTTTAAATTGGAATGCACAGCTGAACTGGTCAATCTAATTTTCTTGCCTACCTTTCAGTGTTTTGCAGTCCACAACTTGAATGTGGGCATCCAGCTCTTCACTGGCCTTTCGACACAGTGCTCTGGAGAAAGAAGATTTTCCACTGCCCTATGGAGAAAAGTAGGAAATTTATCACAGAAAACTTGTACCATCTATTTATTCATTCATTGCTTTGAGAATATTCGATTTTCTACATTAAATTGCTATTTCAAATGTCAAACGTTCTACTTAAAATGACACTTTAAATCAAACTAAATATTATAAATATTACACTGTGTGGACACACAGTTATTCCATATTTGCTTGTTCACTTTTAAACTAGTTCAATACATCAATGAGTCCAAATCCCTACAGTAAGTCATAATAAAAACTTTCTATAAAATATTTACAGAGATCTGTAATGTATGATCTTAAATAATGTTGAACACCCACAAAACAACTGCTAGCATTGCTTTAATGCATAAGGATATCAAGAGATATGAAGCAGAAGTATCGTACATATGACTTTGAAACTGTATATACTGCATATGTGTCTGAAGGTTACCTTTGCACCTGTGATGAGCAGAGCTCCGCCCCTCAGTCCACGTCCTGTGGAGACCAGTTCATGCGAGAGAGGACCTCCCATTAGAGCATGAGAGATATGCTTGAAAGCTGACCTGCTGATGTCCTCTACCCCACTGAGCAAACAGAATCAACAATCACACACAACCAAGAAGTGAATCTTGTTCACTGCTTAAGGATAATATATTGATATTTTCTGTTTTTATAAAGATTACAAGCATACCCAAGAGAGCTGAGGGAGGGAAAGCCAAGATGTGGATTTTCATTATCATGATCAGAGCCCTTGTGGTCAGAATCATGTGGCTCTCTGACAATCTAAACAGATTGAGCTGGTTTGTTGAGTAGGCAGGAGTAGGAAAAATAATTTGTAAAAACAACTTATGACTTTATACCTGCACATTCGTTTTTTTTAATACAGTGGTTGACAGAAAGAACATTTCATCCTCTTGCTGTTGCTCGGGTTTTAGCACAGTCAAGACAAACTCTTCTTTTCCTGAGAAGAGAGAAATCCAGGAAAGTCTGTAATAATAGTAACATGATTAAAAACATAAATTCTAATGGTTCTTCCTCACACCTTCGGCACAGGGTAAGAGAATGACATTCGTGCGGCCTGTCAGACAGGTCAAAGGCTGATGGCTCTGAGCATGCAACCAGTTGAGGAACGCAGTCTGAATATCTTCTTCCTTTTCACTCTCTGCCTGCAAACAGAAAGAAAATATGTTTACAATACAATATTGTCATTATCTGACAACAGCATCAAGTCTTAAAGAAAACCATACCAATGGTTGTAATGGTTGCACCATGACTGCTTCTGCAACTCTTGGCGTTGACTTCAAAGGCTGGATCCTCACAGCCGTTCGAGGGTCTATTCTCAAACGCCTCTGCAGCACCTTTGGGATCTGCAACAAAAAAAACATGTAACTAGATTTTTTACTAGGGATTCGCAATATACAATCTGTACTAAATCGGTTATCAGGCTATATTAGTTTTTTTTTTTTTTTTTATTTGTAACAGTTGATATTGGATAAACAGTTGAGGTCAAAAGTTTACATACACCTTGCAGAATCTGCAAAATGTTAATAAGTTTACCAAAATAAGAGGGATAATACAAAATGCATGTTATTTTTTATTTAATAAGATATTTCACATAAAACATTATTACAGAAATTTCAAATGCTCACTGATGCTTCAGAAGGAAACATGATGCGTTAAGAACTACGGGGTGAAAACTTTTTAAATTTAAAGATCAGGGTAAATGCAACATTTTATCTTCTAGGAAATATGTAACTATCTTCTGTAGCTTCTCAAGGGCAGTACTAAATGAAAAAAATATTATATTTAGGCAAAATATGAAAAATGTATCTTCATTCTGTTTAAAAGTTTACACCCTGGTTCTTAAAGGGGTCACTGGATGCAAACTTCACTTTTTCATGTTGTTTGAACATTAATGTGTGTTGGCAGTGTATGTACAAATCTACCCTATAATGATAAAAATCCATGCAGTGGTTTTTAATTAATCTGTAAAAATAATATCCCCTTTTTCAAATTGAGCTGTTCTCAGATGCCTGTCCTCAGTGTGAAAAGATGGATCTCAAAATCATACAATCATTGTTGAAAAGGGTTCAAATACACAAAAATGCTGAAAAACCAAAGAATTTGTGGGACCTGAAGCACTTTTCTGAAAACAGCAGACAGTTTAACTGGACAAACAACTGACTCATGAACAACTATCACTAAACAACAAAAAAAAAACACAGCTGTGGATCATTCAGGTAAACAACACTCTATTATGAATCAAGTGTGTGTAAACACTTTTTATAATTTCAACTATTATTTTCTCATGGACTATATGTAAATGTATTTTATGTGAAATATCTTATTCAGGTCAGAACTTAATACAAAATAACTTATTTTGTATGACCCCTGTTATTTTGGTAAAACTTTGGTAAAAAGGTGTATGTAAACTTTTGACCTCCAAAGTATATATATATAGGGTAATATTTAATTGTGCAAAGGATGTACAGATATTAAAATGATCTGGCTATTGATATGGGGAAGGATATTTTTAAATAATTTAACAGGGCATTGCCAGATGTTGTTAAGGTGTTTTTATCACATTGTTTACTATGATGTTCTGGTTGACTATTAGGTAAATTAGGTAATTCCATAGAAATTATGGTGATAATATTTCTGTGAAACACTATAACTGAACTTACTTACCCAGACTCTCCCAGAGTATATTTCTTCACATTTATTGAATTTCTGGTCCTCTTGCAGCCTTTTTATATTGTGACAAAGCATCCTGACCACAACAGCATTCTCTTTATGTTCCTCTATGTCGTTCCCTTTGTGAGGTTCATCTCTGATCTTCTTCTTCTCCATGGCCTGCTTGACTTTCTCCCTGAGTTCTTTAGGAGAAAGGATCTTTGAAAGCCTGCCGTACGTTAGTGCAGACTGCCCTGGATTCCAGTTCTCTTGCTCTTGCAGGTTCCATGGCAGTATATGGACATCTCCATGACATGAGCCTAGATTACTGACAGACCTAGGAGGGGTTCCACAGGTCCGGAGGATACAGTCTTTCAGGATGGTGGGAATTGTGGGAACTGCCAGATTCTCCTTTGCAGGCTCAAATCCTCTTGTAAAAAGGTATCTAACCAGGCTTTTCAGGTCAGCTATTCCTCCCCAGTGGCCTTCATTCTGACTCTGCAGATGATCACTGACAGGATCCTGATGGACGGCTGAGCTGGAGGATGACCTAGCATCGATGTTCTGGCGTTGTAGATGTTGGCTTGGATCTGCCGACTGCGTTTGGAGCAGTTGTTCCACTCCTGGATGTAATTTTGGGGAGATAACAAGCTCAGTGAACTGCTCCAGTCGGCCAAATGGAACAGATGGAGACAGGGATGCTGAAAAACAAAGAATCATTCATTCAAAGTTCAAACCCAACAACAACTTAATATGATGTACCTTTAAAATAGGGCTAACTAACCTATCCTGATATAGATGACAGTGTGTTGGTCCACCCATACAGGAAAAACACCCTCACTGAACACCACTCGGATCTGATCCAGGAGTCGCTGCTCCAGAGCCATGCTGTGCAGCTCCTGGAACAAAGTTCGGATCAGATTTTAAAACGAAAAGTCATTCACAATCCATTTTATTCTCTTATTTGATGTACATTTAAGGTCAAAAGTTTACATCCCCCTTTCAGAATCTGCAAAATGTTAATTATTTTATTAAAATAACATGGATCATACATGCGTCCTTTGTTTGTCCTGAACAGTTCAGAAAAATCCAGGTCCCACAAATTGTTTGGTTTTTCAACATTTTTGTGTATTTAAACCCTTTCCGACAATGACTGTATGATTTTGAGACCCATCTTTTCATACTGAGGACAACTGAGGGACTCATATGCAACTATTACAGAAGGTTCAAATGCTCACTGATGCTCCAGAAGGAAAAACGATGCATTAAAGGAGTAGCCCACTTCCAGAACAACAATTTACAAATAATTTACTCACCCCCTTGTCATCCAAGATGTTCATGTCTTTCTTTCTTCAGTCGTAAAGAAATTATGTTTGAGGAAAACATTTCAGCATTTTTCTTATAATGGATATAATTCATATTATTTTCTTATAATTTTCATATAATGGATTGCTATAGTGCCCCGATTTTGAATTTCCAAAATGCAGTTTAAATGCGGCTTCAAACGATCCCAGATGCGGTTGTAAATGATCCCAGCTGAGGAAGAAGGGTCTTATCTAGCAAAACGATCGGTTATTTTCATTTTAAAAAAATACAATTTATATACTTTTTAATGCCAAACGATCGTCTTGTCTTACTCTGCTTGGACTGTTTTTGTTCCTGTTCATGACAGTTAGGGTATGTCAAAAAACTCCCATCTCATGTTCTCCCTCAACTTCGAAATCGTCCTATATCGATGTTTTACCTTTTTTGTTAAGGGTGTTCGATCTTCTTTGCATGTGCACTTTGCAAAGACTGGGTCAGAACTTCTGCAGCGATTGTAGGATGATTTTGAAATGATTTTTGAAGTTGAGGGAGAAAATATCATTGGAGTTTTTCTACATACCCTAACTGTCTTGAAGAATACACAGAGTTCAGGGAGAACAAGACAAGACGAGCGTTTGAGATTAAAAAGTATTTAAATTCTTTTTTTTTTTTTAATGAAAATAACCAGTCGTTTCGCTAGATAAGACCCTTCTTCCTCGGCTGGGATCGTTTGAAGCCGCATTTAAACTGCTTTTTGGAAGCTCAAAATCGGGGCACCATACCAGTCCATTATATGGAGAAAAATGCAGAAACGTTTTCCTCAAAAAACATAATTTCTTTACAACTGAAGAAAGAAAGACATGAACATCTTGGATGACAAGGGGGTGAGTACATTATATGTGAATCTTTGTTTTGGAAGGGGACTTCTCCTTTTAGAGCTGGGGGGTAAAAACTCTTGAACAGGATGCAGATGTGTACATTTTTCTTATTTTGCCTAAATATCATATTTTTTAATTTAGCACAGCCCTTCAGGGGCTACAGAAGATACTTACACGTTTCCCAAAAGAAAAAATAAGTTAAATTTACCCTGATATTCAAATTCAAAAAGTTTTATATTCATTTTAATGGACATATATCACTATATATCAGCTGAAACATCTCTTAAAGACTGAAACCTGAGGTAAATGATACTATCGTGAACTCACCAGGATCTCCCAGTCATCTGGAGACAGAGGCTCTACAAACACCTGCTGCACCGACTGCACCTGAAGACACGGCCTCAGATACCCCTACAACACAACACAAACGTATAAAATCTTCATTTTAAGTTGACTTGTTTATTTCAATGGACGTTTTGTCTTATTTTAAACCATTTTAAGTAATCTTGAGAAGAAAGAAGATAATCTGAATAATATTTGGAACCAAAGAGTTTCAGTTTCCACTGATTTATATTGATTACAGTGACAAACCTGTTCTCCCTCCTTGAGCCCAAGTTTTTCTCCCAGCTGTCTGCTGATCTCAACTCTGTCCTCTGGACCTGAAGACCTGGACCTGATCCAGCTGAGGAACACGGGTGCAGAAACACCCCATGACAGCTCCAGGATCTGGTTCTGACATCACATTAGTGTAACATGACCCAAAACTTTCAGAACTTTGCATATTATGGAATATAAGCACACAGCACGGTTAAAGACTAGTAACTGACATGCATATATTATAAAGCAGCTAGCTGGATACAAACCTCATAAAGACAGAGATGAGTGGCGAAGTTTGATGACAGGTGAAGAAAGCAGTTCTTGGAGTTATTGAACACTAGCGTGACAGGTTGAATGCCCTGGCTCCCCAACATTTCCTGCGAGGCTGCAGAAACCCCGCTTCTGCTACACAATTATCTCTTATTTAAATAAATCTGTGGTATTAAAGCCAGTATGCTACAACTGTCAACATGAATTGCACGTCAGACATAATAATCAAATGGAGTTGTGTCGATCAGTCGTAAGCGTTGTTGAAACATTTTCGATTAGCTCTGCCTCACAGTGTTGCCAGATTTCACTTGAAAAATAAGCAACCGGGAATGATTAATCAAGCCACAAAATGAAGCGACCAAACACACCAAAATGTGCGACCCCATTTTTACATGTTATTTATTTTTCTTACGCATTATTAGACTTGGAGGAGGAGCTTGTAAAGATTTTAAAATAAATAATTTCAATATATCAAGCTCAAAACAGCAGGAGGGATAATTTTATTGTATTAGGGTACCAACACTAGCAAGCTCAAATTTAGGATTTTTTATTTACTGGAAATTAGTCCCAAAAAACGAAAATCACTGCTATCTATTTTTAAAGGTAATTTAAGAATAAAGAAGAGACAGTTACTTGTCAACGGTTTCAAAATAATTCGGAGCAAAAAAAAAAAAAAAGTAAGACACTTATTTTAAGGCGCTGCGTAAATTACTGGTTTATTTATTCTCTCATTTTATACTATTATATAAAACACACAGAGGAAAACAGTATCTAAGACTTTTATTTTGATACGTTGCATTCCCGGATGTCATCAGTTTCTGCGTTCCCATTGAATCCATGCGCTTGACTTGCAAATCAACTGAAGTCTATGGGCTGACCTGCAATTTAGTCTTTGTCGAGCAGTAAATCAAACTAATGGAAATGAGTAATATATTTATTGTTTAGCTCCATTTCAGCAAACATTTTACTGCTTTGAATATTTAGTTATCTTTGACATGGAGGAAGTGGAGACAGCAGAGGAGCTGTTAGCCAAACAGCATCGCAAGGAAAAGAAAGACCTGCAAGGTAAACAGCATATCACTATCTTTCAAAAGAAATAAATCTATAAACATTTATTAGACTAAGATTAAACGAAACAAAATTGTTTATAGTGCATCCTAAATATATATGTCTCTTTTGGTGTCATAGCAAAAATACAAAGTATGAAAAATGCTATTCCTAAAAATGACAAGAAGAGGAGGAAACAGCTGACAGAAGACATCGCCAAACTAGAGGCAGAACTCACTCAAAAACATGAAAATGAGCTCAAACTACTTCAAAACTCTCCTTCTGTAAGTTATATTGTGTTGTTAGATATTAAAACACCCTACCTAGAAACCATAAAGTACATACATGTGATTGCAGCTCACTTGTACTCTTATCTAGGATTGTTCTAAGGTGGAGGAGGTTTCAAATGCTTTGGATTCTGTGAGTTTGGAAAGCAATGAGGAAAAAACAGATTCAAGCAAGCAAACTCGGCCATCTAAAGCCCAGAAGAGACGGGTACGTTCTTTTCCATTGTAGGTGGGTGTAGGTGGTCTCTCTTAAGGATACTGAGAATCTTTGGTGTTTTAGGATAAAAAGGCTGCTCTTGAGAAGGAGCGGGAGAACCGGATCGCTGAGGCGGAAGTGGAGAACCTCACGGGCTCCCGTCATCAGGAGGGTCTAAAGCTGAGGCAGAAGCTAATGGAGAGGCATCTGCAAATCAAAGAGATCTCCTCTGACGGTCACTGCATGTACCGCGCCGTGGAGGATCAGCTGACGGAGCGAGGCACCGCTCTCAGCCTTAAAGAGCTTCGGGCTCAAACAGCTCAGTACATGAGGAGCCATGCAGACGACTTCCTGCCGTTCCTCACTGACCCCAATTCAGGAGACATGTACACTGCAGGTGAATGCCATACTCTTCGGAATATGATCAAAATACAGTAAACTGTATTTTAAAAATGTAAGATGTTCCTGTTAAAGCAAAGCTACATTTTCAGCAGCCATTGCTTTTGAATGGATAAATGCAAGCTAAATATGAATACGATATGAATGGATTTTGTTGCTAACTCTGGATTCAATTTTACTTTAGATGAGTTTGAGAAATACTGCAATGAAATTGCAGACACAGCTGCTTGGGGCGGACAGTTAGAGGTAAGAATACCAGAAAATATGTCCACATTAAAACATCATAATCCACCATTTGCCTATTTTTTATGTCAATGCTTTTTATATTTTCTCCATGACAGTTAAAAGCGCTTTCACAGGTCCTCCAGCTACCAATAGAAGTCATTCAGGCAGAATCCCCCTCTATTATTATTGGTGAAGAATATGACAAGCCAACAATCACACTCGTGTAAGTTACATAAAATAAAATCATGTACAAACCATTAATTTCTCTACCACTGTGCTAAAACGCATTTCACTCTCTCTTACAGTTATATGCGGCATGCGTATGGACTTGGTGAGCACTATAACTCTGTGGAGCCTCTGAAAGATTTGGGAAATGAGGAAGAGGGTTGACCCATCACTGACACACATTAATATATGCATCTGTGCATAATTAGCCTGTAGAAGTGGACCTTCTGGAATTTGATTCCGTTTTGCTAGGATCAGCGGATTCGGTCAGGATGCTCTCAGAGGATGATGAAATAACACATGCTGGTGACTTCAGTTGCAGTGGACAAGCCTAATGTAATAGACCATGCTTGTCAGTGTTTATTCTTGAATAAACTGCTATGTGCTTTGTGTTATTACTTGGAAAACTGCATATCTGCAAGTAATTTGCTCTAAGAGGTGCTGGATCATGGTCATGCTCATGTCATTAAATAAAGATAACTTTCTATCAATAAAAACTTTGTGTTAATTAACAGGATATTAAAGGGATAGTTCACCTAGAAAATAAAATTCTGTTATTAATTACTCACCCTCATGTAAACTGTGACTGACATGGAAAAGAAGAAATTAATGAATAAAGTCATTATTTTTGTTTTCTTTGTGTACAAAAGTATTCTCATAGCTTGATAAAGTTATGGTTGAACCACTGATGTCACATGGACTATTTTAACAATGTCCTTACCAGAGGTGGGTAGTAACGAATTACATTTACTTCGTAACTAGTACTTTTAGAGTATATTTAAAGATAGGTACTTTTACTTTTACTCAAGTACATTTTTAGTGAAAAAACTTTACTTTTACTTCGCTACATTTGATGGCGTTCCTCCGTTACTGACAAAATTGTAATAAATATTTGATATATAAAATAATAATTCGTTTACGTGACTTGATCTGAAGTCTCGCGAGACGTTGGAGGGGCTGCTTCGCGAGAGTCTGCAACGCATCTCCTGCTTAAGTTCAGCGCGCGTTTAGAAAGCTGATGGCTGAAGCGGAGGATGACGTGTGTGAGCTATCGGGGGCAGATCACCCGTGGCCTCAAATCAACTCTATTTTTTCAGCACGGATACGGTTTCATTTTCCACTGTGGTGCCGATAACGGAACTCTTTGGAATGTAAATACAAATGCGTTAGTCGTTGCCTTGGTAACGCAAATGTAATATAAACAGAGATATGATCAGATATTTCTGTTTTTGGGACTTCGTTAAATAACAGAAAAAAGGACACAACTATAAACAACGCAAAAAAAATAAAATAAAAAATAAATAAATAAACAGAAGGCGACGACAGGTATAAGGTTACCAACAAATGCTGAGGGGATATGCATGCTAACGGAGTCGGACACAGAAGGTAAAACCTTTCTGAAAACTAACACATTTATTGACAATATAAATGCATGAGCTATGAACGCAGTGTAACAGCTGTTTACTTGGCTGTTTGATCATACAGCGCGCTTTCGCTTAGCACACACATTCTATCACGATAGTGGAAAAGCGGCTAATACGATGATGCCTATTTGAACCCTATTAATGGTAATTTGGTAACTATGGGCACTTTGACCTTATAGTAGAGAGGGGGTTCAATCTTCAACTGGCTGGCGTCACGTGACCTGCCAGTGGCTGGTGGCAGCTGCCAGTGTCTGATTTTGGGCGGGCTGACTGGCAGCTGCCAGCTGGCAGTATGCCTCAACAAGTTTCAGCAACAACAGATTTTCGGCAGATTTTGTGTTTTGTGCTTAATTTCTTATTGTGAACCTGTTCAGTTCTTTATTTTTAGCGCGATTAAAGTGTTTAAATGGCGGTGATTCCGACTGGTAGGTTAATGCCGCTTCTACTGGTCGCTCAGTCAGCCAGCCGCGAGAGCGCTCCGAGTTCAACGCGTTCTCTACCACTCCTACTACAAGGAAGTATATTATTTCATGATTATTAATATCTTCTTATGGATCTTGTCTTTTAATTTGCCGACGTTTTATGGAGTTTTATTATGAATAAAGTGTTTAAATGGCCGTGGTTTCAACTGGCAGCTTATTGTCGCTTCCACTGGCAGTTCAGTCAGACAGCCGCGAGAGCGCTCCGAGGTTAACGTGTTTTCGACCACTCTTGCTACAAGGAAATATATTATTTCACGATCATTAATATCTTCTTATAGGTCTAGTCTTTTAATTCATCAACATTTCATGGAGTTTTATTATGAATAAAGTGTTTAAATGGCCGTGGTTTCAACTGGCAGCTTGTTGTCGCTTCCACTGGCAGTTCAGTCAGTCAGCCGCGAGAGCGCTCCGAGGTTAACGCGTTTTCTACCACTCTTGCTACAAGGAAATATATTATTTCATGATCGTTAATATATTCTTAAGGCTCTAGCCTTTTAATCTGCCGACGTTTTATGGAGTTTAATTATGAATAAAGTGTTTAAATGGCCGTGGTTTCAACTGGCAGCTTATTGTCGCTTCCACTCCCAGCTTAGTCAGCCGCGAGAGCGCTCCAAGGTTAACGCGTTCTTTACCATTCTTGCTACAAGGAAATATATTACTTCATGATCATTAATATATTCTTATGGGTCTAGTCTTTTAATTTGTCGACATTTTATGAGGTTTATTATGAAGAAAGTGTTCAAATGGCCGTGTTCTCAACTGGCAGCTTATTGTAGCTTCCACTGGCAGCTCAGTCAGCCGCGAGAGCGCTCCGAGTTTAGGCGAAGCGTCAGTAAGCAACCAGTCGTGATCAAGTTCGTTTGACCGCTTTAGTTGTGGAAAAAAACTAAAACGTCAATCATACTAAAGAACAGAGTCATAAGAATACATTTATAACAATAAAATAGTGTGTTTCCTTGCAGCGAGAGTGACAGAGAACGCGTTATACTCACAGATCTAAAGCGGTTGAGACTGCCAGCCACCAGCCCGCCACTGGCAGGTCACGTGACCTGCCAGAATCAGACTGGCAGCTGCCACCAGCCACTGACAAGTCACATGAAGTTGAAGATCGAACCCCTATTGTTATAGTACCATATTTCACACACTATCCGAATGTTTTTCCTCATATGCGCGCTTGTGCAAGCAATGACAAATATCTTGTGAACCTTACAAACAACACACGTTCGTAAAAAACGTTCTTTCTAAACGTCTGCATGTTTTCATATCCATTTTCCAAAAATCTAAATAAATTGAAGTGCATACTGTGACGTTATACACAAATTCGTACACTAATGTGCCCATCACAGGACTGAGATAGGCTACTTTAATTCAGCCTATGTTTTATATAAACAAAACAACGAGACTTTCAAGGAGAGGTGTGTGGAAGCTTTCCAAATAGTTTGAAATTCAAGGTTTTCGCTTCGTATCAATCAGATCAGAAGTAACTAGTAACTAGCTACTTGAGTAGTTTTTCCATTGGATACTTTTTTACTCTTACTCAAGTAACTATTGGGATTGTTACTTTTACTCTTACTTGAGTAAATATTTCCATAAGTACTTTTACTTTTACTTGAGTACAGATTTTGGGTACTCTACCTACCTCTGGTCCTTACTACCTTTCTGGGCCTTGAACATGAAGGTTGCATTGCTGTCTATGCAGGGTCAGAAAGTTCTTGGATTTCATCAAAAATATCTTAATTTGTTATCTGAAGATGAACGAAGGTCTTACGGGTTTGGAACGACCTGAGAGTGAGTAATTACTGACACAATTTTCATTTTTGGGTGAACTATCCCTTTAAATACAGTCATCATTTTAAAAAACAGGTTAGACTATACAAAATTAAGCTCATATTACTTCATAATTTTGACAGTCTACTCAATAAATAATAAGTAACTGTAAACAGACGGACTAATTTTAATTGACCTAAAATCTGGTGTTTAGCTGTATTCTCACAAACCCTGTTACCACATGATTTCCTCTGTTACAAAATAATGTAAAATTACTTAAAATTATTACACATAAGAAATTATTTGGACACTTTCAGAAGTCATGATATGAAGACAAGTACATTTCAAATTACAAATCCTGACATAAAGACAAGTGAATCTATTTCTATTTCTATTTCTATTCTATTTTATTTTATTTAAGTTTTTGCTTAAAGGGCAAAATCACACATCAATAGATCTAAGTCTTTAGATATTTAGGTTACACAAATCGCAAAGGACATCGAAAATTAGTAGAAAATAAAAAACATGCAATATTTAGGTTGAATTGACTGTCAAGGTTTTCTGAAGGTTAACAACTTTTCACTAAGCATTTTTGAAAGAGCGCTTTTTAATAACGTTTCAGGTCATTTTTTTCAGGTCACTAATCGTGGAACGTGCAAAACATCTTGTTGATTTACTTGTCTTTGATTTCTGTAGTCAATATTGAGGCTACAATGACAGCATGTTATTCTCATTTTAGTCCATCAGGTGGCGCCAGCGGCCTCAGTCAACGCTATGTTAAGAAGTTGCGTTGTATCTCCATGGAAACGTGTGAAAAGTTCAAGTTAACTATACACGCGACGTGTCAAATGGCAAACGATTTAATCATCAAAGCATTAAAAACGAAATCAAACTCTCTTAATTTGAGCTCGAGGAAAATTACACATCTTCCAGAGGTTTTTGCGCGGCTGACATGGATTGTTATATTAAAGTTGAATAATAATTATCTGTCGAGTTTGCCGTCTGAACTGATGTGTTTGCAGAAGGTATGTTCGTTTTATCTGTATAACTGCTTTGTTTTATACTTCTTAATACGGATATTATTATTCTATGATAGAGCCCAAAACAAAATATGAACCATATTGAACAGCAGAAAACAAGTCGAATCTAAGATAATTAACTTACATTAATATTAGATTAAATAACTTTTACGTATACATTGTTTATAATTTTCATTCATTGTATTCATTGTACTTTCATTGTATTTTTACAGCTGACAGAGCTCAATCTAGGAAATAATGTTCTTGAGGAGATCCCATCTGTGTTAAAACACCTCCATTGTCTAAATAAACTTTATTTGTATGGAAACAAAATCAGCCATTTGCCACCAGAGGTGCTGGGTAAGATCAAAATCTTTTCTTATTCAGGTTTATTTAATTGAACTGGGTCGGGAGTATTGATTGCGTTGTGTTGTATTTACAGAGGGTCTATCAAACCTAGAGATTCTCAATTTGAACCACAATAGAATCAAAGTCATTCCTGCAGAAATAAAGAGGTGAGATGACTCAAGTCAATTGACCTTTTACAATTACAGTTACATTCATTCATTTAGCAGACACTTTTATCCAAAGCAACTTACAACTGGGGAGTACATCAAGCAAATCAAAGTACAAGCTAGATAGGGAAGATTAAGAAAAGAGAAAAAGTTTTTTTTTTTTTTTTTTTTAGAATGAAGTCAAATAGTGACGAAAGAGATGAGTTTTCAGCTGTCGCTTGAAAATTTAAACTTTTAAATTTATCTTTTACATTTTTATTGCCATTTGGCTATCATGATACTTGATTTTTTAAAATGTTTTTTGCAGGCTGTGTAGTCTAAAAAGCATCAGTGTCACAGATAATCATTTGCAGCAGATTCCGGCTGAACTGGGCTTTATGAAGAGTCTGACTGAGATTAACTTCACTAATAATAAACTGACTCAAATACCACAGCAGTTATACAATTTACCACAGCTAAGGAAATTGTACTTGGCCCGAAACAAACTGACAGAACTACCAGAGGCAAGACAGACGACTATCATCATACTTTACCCAATTTGTATGCATATTAGTGTATTAAGTGTTCGTTCTTTGCTTAGGGCGCTCTCGGATGGAAAAATCTGAAGATCTTGGATGTTGCCGGAAATTGTTTATCTGTGTTTCCAGTTGGTGTAAGTTATTCGGACAAATTGCCAGCCGTTTCAGCTGTTTATTTAAATGTTTTGGTTATTTACTAATGATTTTGGCAACATGTATGTATTTATTAAATAAGCTGATTATAATGTAATATATAGGTGGTTCTAAATGTTAATTAGTGTGACTTCAGCCCCCTTATAAATCTGTGATTAGTAATCCTGTGAAATCTGACATAGGACAATAGACAACAAAAAGAAATAAATAAACTTTTATTATTTGAGTATCCTATGATACATTAAGCTTTTATGAGACTGTATAAAAGTATATAGCAGACTACTCAGACTAAAATAGATTGAAATATGCTCTATATTTCCCAGTCTTAGTAACATGATATTAAAGATTATATAAAAGCTCTGTACTTTTAATTATATGTGCAAAGCAAAGTAAAATGTAAAAACAATCAAGTAAAAATATTCAAATTTCTTCAGTCCAGTAAGTGTTCATTTTAAAAATTAGGGGGTCGACAGATATAGGTTTTTCAGGGCAGATATTGAGTATTACAGATCAAGTAGACTGATAACCAATATTTTGAACCGATATGTCTTATATAAAAATTAATGTAAACAATAAGAATAACAAGGGGCTCTGACAAAAACTTTCTTTAAATGCTTTTAAATATTTTTTTCAGCAAATCAGTTTTGAAAATGACCAAAATGCTTAATATCGGTGCCGATAATCTGTCAGGCCGATAATCAGTCGACCCCTACTTGAAGTATAACAATGTAAAATATGCTAAAAAGAATAAACTTTTCAACCAGGTGATAGCAGGAATGTAGTAGATTGTGTAGAACATATTTCAGCAATGTTTTTATTATTTTGATAATTTAGAAGCCTTTGTGTTTTAAATACAATACAGAAGGCTTTATAGGATTAATGTTTTTTTTTTTTTTTTTACTTTTGTTCACTAACTCATACTATATAAAATGTTTTTTTTTTATAATATTTTAAAAATGTCCATTTCTTTCTCTTTAATGTTTAGTTTCAGTTTCTCACTTTGGAGGAACTGTTCTTTGAAGGAAACAATTTAGTTCCATTCACACTCATGGAGTCCATTCAAGAGAAAGAAGTCCTCTCATTAAAGGTAACTTTTTATTTGCCTTAAAAGATAATAATAATAATAATAATAATAATTATTATTATTATTGTTATTATTATTCATTATTTTTAAACATTTTTGCACAAATCTGATTTCTGTCTTGCTAGTATTTAACTAGAGGATGTTAGTAGTGGGAAAACAATTTTAATTAAAAATAAGCATGTCATCTTTAAATGGTTACTTTTAACTATAACTTTTTCATGGTGCTGCTGATTGTAGTTTTAAAGGGATAGTTCACCCAAAAATAAAAAAAAATTCATGTCGTTCCAAACCTGTAAGACCTTCTTTCATCATCAGAACACAAATTAAGATATTTTTGATGAAACCCAAGGGCTTTCTGACTGTTTTCTTTGCGCACAAAAAGTATTCTCGTAGCTTCACAATATTACGGTTGAACCACTGATATCACATGGACTATTTAAACTATAAAAACTATTTTTATATCTTCACGGGCCTCGAACATGTCAGAAAGCTCTCGGATTTCATCAAAAATATCTTAGTTTGTGTTCCAAAGATGAACGAATGTCTTACAGGTTTGGAATGTCATGAGGGTGAGTAATTAATGACAGAATTGTCATTTTTGGGTGAACTATCCCTTTAATGTGTTCAGGAACTCTCAGCCAGGCTGATCCTCCAGCAGAGCACTAATAAATTGTCAGTGGTGTCCAGAGCCCTACCAGCGTACCCAGAGCTGCAGGACATGCTGTCTCACTGGGGCCAGTGTGCTCTGTGCTCACAGCCCTTCCTCACCACCTGGCTGGAGTGTGTTCAGTTCATCAACACCAGAAAGGTATCAGCTCATTCTGCATAACACAAATGTTCAGCAGGCAGTGCCTGTGGCAGTCAATGCACAGAAGTAGCGCTGTAGTTAAAAATTGGCAGAACCTGCTTCGCTCAGGATGTTTGATGACAGTTTAACAGTTTAACAACCTGACACTCTGCTGAATTACACTTGCATAATAGGTATTTAGTATGCCTCAGGCACACAGACAACATTTGTTATTTCAATCAACAAAAATTAGCAGGGTCACAATTTAACTTATGTCGCTAATTAGTAAATATTAGCAAAAATAATGCCAAAATGTTACTATTTTTTTTCTGCACGATCCATGTTGAATGTCAATAAAAGAGGGATATTATTAGACTATCCGTTAGTAATTGGAGTCTGTACTTTTTGTCTTTGAACAGCACATGGGAATGAAAAGCTCTCAGTCTGTTCCAGTCAGAGTTCTGCTTTGTTCCTATGACTGCTTCAACAGAGATGACCACCAGTATTACGGGCTTGTACGATTATAAATTAAAAATGCATATTTTTACCTCATGACTGCTCATGATAATATTTTCAATCAGAACTTATTATAAAGAATGAATAGTTGATGTTTTTGGGATACACCAGCAGATGGCAACATTTGATCACTGACGATCTTTGATCTGGCTGTCAGATTGATATCTGCTGAATTGAATGGGTTTTTTTTTTCCTTGCAGCATTTAGTACATTTCTATATTAGATACAAATATCATGCACTTTATCATTTATACTTTAGCTTAAAAAATTATATTACAGTGAAATAAAATGTTTTATTTTAATCATTTTTAAGTGCACAATATGACTATTATATGTAGTCATTATACATTTCCTCCTGAGAAGTCATTTTTAAGTAATATGAAGAATTTCGCCACAGGCTATGCCGAAATGTGATATTTTTTCCATTCACATTTTCCCCCTTTCTACAGTCTGACTTTACTCTTGCCATTATAATCCCCAACAATGAAAGCACTCCATACCTACCCTCTGTTTGGGCCAATGGCATCTGTTCTAACCTGAGAGGAAACTTCATCTCTCCAAATTAATTTCTCATGCAGGCCTCCTGAGCTCAGAGCAGAGTCTACCGAGTTGGGCCTGATGAATAATGCAGCAGGTTTAATTGCAAAGCCAGAAACTAATGACTTTGGACTGGTTAACAGCAGGGGAACCATACATCTCTGCAAACTGAATGAAAAATCAGTTCAGAAAAAAGAAGGGGGGGAGAAAACGCTAATTGATGAATAATTAAAGCTTGAGCTACAGGGCATAATTGTGACATTTTGTTTCAATCAATTTAGAAGTGCGGGGAAAAGTGCACTTAGGAAACTAATGGTGACTGTGTGGATGTCCACTGAAAAGTGCCACGAGACTCAGTCATTTATTATACAGCCCTCAGTCAAGCTCAGCCATTATTCCAGAGCAGTTGCCTCAATTTCCAAGCGATTGTGCACTTGGCGGGCGTTAATGCGCCTCACAAATGGTATATGGACTCCCCTTGAAAGGAGGAGAGGAGATAGTGTAAACAAGTCTGTTTCGGTCTGATGTTACTAAATTACTTTCTTTGAGGCAAATGCACCAACAAGCAGAAAGCTGTCAGGAGAGCCGCCCGCTCGGCCATGATAAGACTGTATTGCATTCAAACGTCAGCAAAATCAATCAGCCAAAAGACAAGGCTCTCAATATAGCACTTCCCGAACCATCCGCTGTATTACGATCACAACCGTCTTTGTAAATCATCAAGAGTACATAAGGATCTTTTGGTTAATGCTTTCCCACATTGATGAAAAAGCAAATGTGAACAACTTTGAACATACATTTCCCTGAAATGTTGACCCAACTAGCTCAATAGCTGTTGTCTGAATGAACAATTTCATATTGAAGGATGTTTCTGATTTCAGGCTCCCAGCGTTCGGTGATGCATGAATAAATTAAGCTGTTACCATTAAAAGATTACTGTTTAGCCATTGCTTTTTTAATACTGTGTTTAAGCAGTAGCACAACGATAGCGATGTTTTCCAAATGCATAGTCATGGCACGATGCCATAGGTAATCACAGCTGTGCTGCTATTCAGAACAGTAATTGAGTGTGATATTGATTTTAAACAACAGTTCAACGAAATGCCGAGTTAAGGTGCGGTCACATCACATTTACCTTTGTTAGGCCAGGGGTCTCCAACATGATGCTCGCAAGCTGCCAGTAGCTCGTGGCCTGATTGGAGGTAGCTCACATATCAGCTGTAGGGTTATTTTAATGATCCCATTTCGAATTTGATTATCGCAATTTGAAAAACTCATAATAAATACTAAGCTTTAAGCAAAGTTATTAAGAGTCTCACGAAGGCACACCACGCAGAGTAGGTTTCTTGCGAAAACATGACTGAAGACAGAGAAATTATATGAAACAATGAATGATTTAATTATTTGTACCCAGATAGCACACATATGTCTGCAAGATGTCTGGTAAAAATCACTTGATCTGGAAAGCATCTGCTGTGTACAAACATCTGACAGACATCTGTAAGATGTCAGTTTTACATACATTCTAAACCATAAACATCTTAAAGACATCTAATAGATGTTTATTTGACATCTGATAGGAAACGTCCCTTGGACGTATTGCAGATGAGCAAACAATCTAAAAAATACTCCAGATGTAAATGCAGACATCGAATAGATGTCTCTGATGTATGTGTGATATCAGGATATGAATACATAATAGGAAACCCTGATTTTTTCTATTAGATGTCTTTAAGATGTTTATGATTTTAGAATGTATGTAAAACTGACATCTGAAAGACGTCTGTCAGTTGTTTGTACACAGAAGATGCTTTAACAGACATCTTGCAGATGTATGTCTGTCTAATAAGAATGTCTTCAGAAATGTCTTCAGAAACATTTGCTTTCCATCTTTCCTCCATGTAATGTGTAATAAAGCAGTGTTTAGAAACGTAGTGCAGTTTTGTTTACAGATGTTACTGTGAAAACAGTTCTTTTTCTGTAGTATAGTAAGCACCATCTTCTGTCAAATAGTGGATTTACAATTTCATTCAGCCTGTCTGCCATATTTTCGTTCAGACCAATGCGAAAATTGGACCGTATTTTTGTTGCAAATCTTAACTGGTTGATGGAAAATAGGCTACCTTGTTATCAGAGGTGTTGAGATTTTTAAAATGCACATTGGCTTAGAACTATTTATGGAGCAGATAAAATAAAATTTATCATTCTGACTCATCCTTTTAATTTAAAAAAAAAAAGATAATAAAAAAAGATTTAAAGGCTGAAATGTTCTAATTTTATTTAAAAAATTGGCCAAAAATGTATTTAATCATGTAATACATGACAGTAGATTTTATTATTATTTTTGTTAGTTTAAACTAAACACAATAAACAACAAAATAACCTTGTGCCTGCAAAATTTGCCTCATGTTGCTATGGAAGCCTGTTTCCTCCACTAAATATAAAATAAAAAAAGTAACTGCGACTTTTAATTTTGAAATTCTGACTTTTTTTCTTAGAATTGTGTGATATAAACTCGCAATTTTGAGTTATAAATTCAGAATTGCGAGACTTAAACTTTTTTTTTTTACAGTTCTGAGAAATAAAGTCTGAATTGCAAGATAAACTCACAATTCTGACTTTTTTTCAGAATTGCATGTTTAGATCTCGCAATTTTTTCTCAGAATTGTGACAACTCTGACTTTATAACATGCATTTGCGAGTTATGTCAGAATTGTGAGATAGAAACTCACAATTCTAAGAACATCAGTGTTTTTTCTCCCTCAAAATTGGACTTTATATCTTTTTTATTATATCTCACAATTGTGATTTTATATCTTACAATTCTAAAAAAAAAAAAAAAAGGAATTTCTCGCAATCTGACTTTTTTTGGCAAGTTTATAACTTGCAAATGAGTTTATATCATGCAATTCTGAGAAAAAAAAATTGGAAATCCGAGTTTATATCTCACAATTCTGACTTCATACCTCGTAATTGCGAGATTATATCATGGAATTCTGAGAAAACAAGTCAGAATTGTGAGATAAAATTTGTATAATATTTGTTGTGTGGCAATGTTCATTGCTCAAATTCGGCTTAAAGACATTTGGCAATTATTAAGGCGGTTGTTAAGAGAACTCACAAATCTGAATCTCCATTTACAGTACATATTGTAACATACAGGCTAGAGGGCTTTTTGTTAATTAGTTTGTATACATTTACATTTGTTTGTGCATTAGGAAGCACACCAGCCTGAGTGTTTCTTTGTGCGTCTAGTCTGAAACAGCCTGCCTTTGTGGCAGAGCCCAGTGGCAGCCATTACTCAGTGCACTGGAAACAAATGGCGCACCAGTCTCCTCCATCTCCGTAGCTGGATTTTGTGTGCCCGAGGACAGCTTTGAGGCTACCAGAGCAGAGTTTACCGCATGATCTGTGGCCTTCGCATTACAGGCAGATCACCGCTCCATTTTAGAGAGAGAGGGAGCATCTGAAATGAAACATGCATTATTCCAGAGAGCAGATGTTGGGGTCCTGGAGCAGCAGGACCGCCTCGGGCCCTGTCTGGTGTCAGCGCGTGTGTGTGTTTGCGGATGTGTATATGCGTGTGAGCGGCTCTCCTCTGTCAGACCACTTTGTTAAAACAGAGCCCAGCCTTTCCTCTTGTTTTGCTAACCTCGTTTCGCACAAACACTCCACTGTTGTTTTCATACATCAACGATGCGGGAATGTCACGACACGAGCCCGAGCCCCTGTTTGTGGGCATTTGTGCCGCCTGAATAGAGAGAATGTGTTTGATTGACGTTAATAGCAATGCAGAATATCTGTCAGTGGAGAAAATATCACACAGTGGGAGACGCAGTGGAGAACTGAGAGCATTATTCCTGTACACTCTGAACATGTATGCCATATGTTAATTAGGAAGTCTACACTGATATAATTACTGAAAGCGAATATTGCCTATGGTGAGAATATCTCCTCGCCACCTCATGGGGAACGTAAAGGAAGATAAAGTAGGTGTGCATAAATTTTAATTTACTAGCCTTGAAACGGGAAGAGTAATGTTGGCAAATTCACTCAGGATGATCTATTGGAAAGCCGGAGCTTTATTACATTTCTTCTTTGTCAGACTATTTAAGCTCCTATCAAGCCCTCACACACAAACATGCGCACATTAGGAACGCTTCAGTAGCTACGTTACAGATTAGATCTCTTTAATTGGGTTTCATTTGACCCGTTTCATAGATTTCACCGTAATGCATCACGGCATCGCTTATAATAGAAAACGGAATTTTTCCCACCTAAATATTGCACAATGTATCCGCCTTATTTACCTGCAGTCTGTTACTTCACTATATCTATCATATAAGCAACATGAATTGTTTATAAGATAGCACTGACAGGGCTTTATTGTCACCGTGGACTTTGACAGATCAGCCAAACAAGGTTTCATTGCACCATATTGCTGTCATAATCTTTAACACGCATGTAACCGGAATGAGATTGCTTTGATTGTGCTTTGCCTGAGGCATGCCTGCTCATCTCTCCTAGCTGTGCCCAGTCTCCCGGGTCCATCTTTACACCCCTGAATGTCCTTGAGCGCTGGTGAGAGAATTTGACCCTTTTAATTGTAAGAATATGCACTGCAAGACTGAAATTTATACTGTTAATATACTATTCGCTCATCTTTTTTATATGCAATTTGTGTATGTATAATTATATCATGCCTTATAGAAGTGCAACAAAAAGGTTTTGATGACACATAACAACGCTTGTGAAGAAGAAGTGCACTTTAGCATACTTGTAAAAAGAGTACTTGTTATGGCATAGAACACTCTGAATGCAAACTAAATGTAATGTTTTCAAAACTTGCATGTTAATTGCATTTAAATTGAAATGTATTACAGTGTATTTCATTTTATATTAAATACAATTATAGCTGAACTTCAGAGTGCTTTTTTAATCCACTTAAGTATGACTTAAATACATCTTAATGTGTAATTTTAATTTACAGCGTACTACAAGCATAATGACAAGCATTTATGCTAAACTAAAATATACTGTCATGAAACGTGAATGTCATGTATTTAAATATATTTGTAATTCCACATTTGTAATGATGAAGTTGTGATTTAGTACATTTAAAATATATTCACTTATCAAATAGTACGTGACAGTTAAAAATTGCGAAATATTTTAAACAAGTTGTGTTTATTTAAAGTACATCAAATGTTTTTTTTTTTTAAATAAAATGTAAAGGAAAATTTTATATTATTTCAAAATGCACCATATAGGTGTGTTAAAACATTAATATTATTTCATTAATATCTGCAAATACAATTTTACAAACTAAGTGCACTTGGAAACTGTAACCCACATCTTCTGGCACTGTAGTTATGTTAAAAAAAGTTATGATATGACATCTCTGTGTTTATCAAAGAAAAGGTACTTTTTCATTTTTATTTGCATTTTGAAAATGTAGTTTTTGTATATTTTAATTATGATATTGAATTATTAATTATTGTTTTAAATCTATTTATTTTATTAGTTAAGTTTCACACTCATCAGTGTAAATTATCTAACAAAAAAAAAAAAACAGTTTCACAGTGTTTTGAAAAATTGGGAAACTATTTTTGTACTATTCAACATAGTACTAAAAGAAAGGCAATCAAAACTGTCCGTTTGTGTTTGTGCAATAGATGCTATTTACACTAAAGTGAACATAGCATATTTTCTTAGCGATATGCCATTTATACTAAGTGAAAAAGCATATTTTTTTAGTGATAGATGCTATTCACATTAAGTGCAAATAGCGATATATTCTATTTACACTATATGTAAAAATATCAGTATTTGTTTGCAATAATATTAGATGCTACTTGTACTACTTATTGCAAGTGACAGATATCTCTAGGTATAATATCTCAGTATTGTAGTAGATTATAAAGCAGTATGCAATAATAACATATTGAGTTTAAATTGTCATTTTTATTAAAATTATTAAATGGATGCTGCCTTATTGGGACAATAAAGCCCAAACACCTACCCCTAACCAATAAACACCCGTGAGGCACTTTATTTTACAATTTTCAATTATTTCCTTCATTTTATTTAAGTAAATGCCTTGCTGATTTGATATGTGATGTAAAAGGGAGAAGAACGAGTGGATTCAAACTTGAGTCATGTGCCACATGCATCTTTTGTAATGTTGTCTAGCTATAATATACATTTAAAGATTTGAAATACATTACAGTTACACATTCAGTACGATTAAACACACTTTTTTGTCACAAGGGAGACTGAGGAACGTTTACACTAGTATGCTTTCATTTTAAAATGCATAACTTTTGCTACAGTTTCAGTCATTTACACTACTCCGGCGTTCGACTTTTGAAAATGCTGCAAACCCCGTTTTAGTTTGTAAACTCCAGGGTTGCATTTTGGTGTAAACAGACCAAAACAAAGACTTTTGAAAACGATGGCGTGGCTGCTCGCGTTCACTGAAACGCAGTGAAAACGCTAGTGTATATGAGGATCGTTTTCATTTTAAAACTGTTTTAAAACTAGTGTAAACAGGGCCTAAATGAAAATTGAAATCATTCTCCTTGTGACAGATCTTCACCATTATTTAAAGACCCTTTTGAATGTAAAAAGGATTTCGTCTTCACTCATATAAATCATTGTTCTTGATGTGATGGTTTTTTATATTTTTTAACACTATTGCATTCTGACCACATCACTGCTTTTATACATCAATGCTTGTCTTTCATTTCTCGGATATGTCAAATCCCTAGGGAGAACAGGCCTACCCCTCTGAATATGACTGGTGTGGGTCGATTTTTAGTCCTACAACCAGACCTGTTATCTTCTGAGTTCAAGTATTAAAATTAGCATCATTGATTGGTGTATTGGCCTGCTTCTGAGAAGGGGAAAAACAGCTACTCAATACCACGCAGTGAACCACTGTCAAGCTAAGAAGAGCACTCTCCAATCAGGGAAATCTATTGTCTGGCATCTTATGCTGAATGAGGGCTCTCCTATTGAGCTGCTGGCATGGCACCAAGGCGTTGTCAACATGACGGTTGCACAATCAATCTGTCACACTCCTTCTAGGCACCACTAGGGGGCACTGTGTCTCTCTGGTAAACGTCCCGACAGCGAGCGGGATTGAAAAGCATTGAAGCAGAGCCTGTGAAAGCATCTAAGAGGATGAGAATACCATACACTAAACAAAATGGCTGAGGAGGACTGGAGATGTGCCAAAATGTAACCAGAAAAATATGATTAATCAGGAACACTGAAAATAGGATTTTTTAAGGCAGTGCTTTAGCCCGAAAAGACTTCAATTGAAGGTTTTGACTGAGCGTCAAGCTTTGTAGATTGTCACATTTTATTTTATATATAATTGTGCCCAAAATCAAAGCCAGAGCTCAGTGTTTAAAGATAATGTGGTGTTCGTTTAGTATATTGATATATTTTTCTCTATAAAAAAAGAAGGCACAGAAGCATCCCAACCATGTAAGGCTTTGTTTTTCTGCCTCGGCTCAGAACAAATGAGAGTAAGTGTTAGAGAGAGTGAAGCGCGAAGGCTTTGAGGCAAAGATGAGGCTATACCATCATTGGCCCTCTCCTCATTAGCTGGGGCACCACAGAAAGTCCCTTTCACAGTGGCAGTTTTGGGTCATTCGCCCCTTTTTCCAAGTGTAAAAACACCTTGTGTTGTTAAGAGCAAGAAAACACAGAAGAAGCAAAAAACTTCAAAGAGCAAATAAGCTTTAATCTTGTTTCGTGCTCTTTGAGAGTTTCAGTAGTCACAATAATGACTGTAGACTATCCATAGGGAATTATAAACCTGGGCCTCTTTCGTACTTTTGAGAGGCTTTGTTTTTCTCGGAAAGTTGGTTTTCAAGTTTTGTAATTTGAAACAAACTACAGCGGATGCGCTGAACCAAACAATCCTTTGATGCGCCTTGCTTGAAAGAAAAAGAAATAGGCAAAAAGGTCAGCAAATTGTGTGCACAGACACTGGGGATGAAATGAGCACTGTGTTAGTAGGGCGATGATTCTTTTTTATAAGTCCGTCATGCTGTTTCAGGTAGACTTGAGATCAAAACTAAATAGTTGTAAACATGGTGCAGAATTTATCTGCGCATATTATTAAAAATATTAACATTAACAATTTACTCCATCTCTGAATTTACCTTTCTTTTTGTTTAATATCACTCTTAAGAATATAGGGGTGTGGTCATGTGCTGTTCCTAAGCAGGCCCTAAGCAACTAGCTCCTGCTCAGGACCAGCTAAATTTCTGGAAACTTGCCTAAAATCCCTAGAAGATTCCAAAAATTCCTGGAAAGTTTCCAACATTTCTGGAATGTTTCCAAAATATCCTGGAAATTTCCACCTTTTTGCAACCCTACTCATAACAAGCACATGACCAGCTTAAAGGATAAGTTCACTTCCAGAACAATAATTTACAGATAATGTACTCACCCTCTTGTCATCCAAGATGTTCATGTCTGTCTTTCTTCAGTCGATAAGAAATTATGTTTCTTGAGGAAAACATTTCAGGAATTTTCTCCATATAATGGACTTCAATGGTGCCCCAAAGTTCGAACTTCCAAAATGTAGTTTAAATGCAGCTCCAAATGGCTCTAAACGATCCCAGCCGAGGAAGAAGGGTCTTATCTAGCGAAACGATTTTCAAAACAAATTGACAATTTATATACTTTTTAACCTTAAATGCTCATCTTGTCTATTCTCTGCTATAGTCTGTGTATTCCAGGTCAATACAGTTAGGATATGTCGAAAAACTCCCGACTCATTTTCTCCTCCAACTTAAAAATCTCTGCAGAAGTACCAACCCAATGTTTACAAAGTTAACATGCTAAGAAACTCAAATGCCCTTTATAAAAGGAGGCAAAACAGCAATGTAGGACGATTTTGACCCTAATTACACAGACTATGTATGCGCTTCACAGAGAATATGCCAAGATGAGCGTTTGAGGTTAAAAAGTATATAAATTATTGTAAATTTGTATCAAAAATAAAAAAAATTTTTTTTTTGCTACATAAGTCCCTTCTTCCTTGGCTGGGATCATTTAGAGCCATTTGAGGCTGCATTTACACTGCATTTTGGAAGTTCAAACTTGGGGGCACCATTGAAGTCCACTTTATGAAGATCATTCCTGAAATGTTTTTCTCAAGAAACATAATTTTTTTTACGAATGAAGAAACAAAGACATGAACATCTTGGATGACAAAAGGGTGAGTAAATTATCTGTAAATCTTTGTTCTGGAAGTGAACTTCTCCTTTAAACCATCTCAAACCAGCAGCCATGCTTCAAAACATACCAAACCAGCATATGCTGGATTTTTCAACTGGGTTTAGGGCTACTAAGGCTATAAGCAGGAAAGCTTTTTTTTTACGAGAGTTCCTAGAACTAAAATTGTAGTTCCTGCTGTGCAAACATGCCAAAAAGCGGGTACTTCCACCAGTGGTTCTAGGAATTATGAAAAGGTTCCTGCAGTGCAAAAGCCCTTAATAAAGGCCATTCGTTTTTAAGATTGTAAGCCCACAACATGAACCAACAGCCACATAACTATTTAGGTTTTAGGCTGTTTAGCAAGGTATTTTTCTACCTATTTATTGTATTATTGTATATTGTATGTTTCTTCACCACTGCATTTCAGTATTAATGTAATGCTTATTCATGTTATAAAACATACGCTGGACACAGCTAATAATGATAGATTAAAAAAAATAAAAAAAGTTATACCACTGGGAAAGTCAAGATGTTCTTGAGGGTGAACTTGACCTCTTCAAAGGTGGATGTCATTAGTGTTTCAAGATGAAGTCCCCCAAGTCCTGTTTTTCTTTCTCTCTCTCTCTCTCTCCTTGAATATCTTGTTTCACCCAGAAATATGTCACATTAAAGTCAAAGCCAACTAAAAGTTCCACGGCAATATGGGTATAATTAGTGGATACATTTATCCACACTGCAAATCAGATTGAATTTAATTAAGGCATTAGTCTTTAAGAAGAGTAATATCAACTAAACAGAAAAAAGTATAAAAATACACAACAAAATGGTAAATATGTGAACACATACATACAAAGTACACCAGCAAGAAAATAACAGCAAGTATTTTTTAATAAAGTAGTGTGCTTGTCAACATATTTATTTTATTCTTCATATAAAGAATCATTGTTATTGGACCTTTATCAAGCTTCAAAAGCCTTATTCTATCAAAAAATAAATACACAAAATAAAATGGGCTGCAAATGTTGTTGAGTTTAACGGTTATATACACTGCCCTCCAAAGTTTGGAAACACCCCTGGCAAAGTGTGATTTTGGACGATATCAGCATAAATCCTTATCATTTTTTGGTGCAAACACATTAAAGTAACTTGACACTATCATTGAAGACCAGCAATAATAATTTCATTTTGATTACATAATAATGGCAATAATTCAGACATGTCCCTTTGCCAACTGTGATGCCTGGTTACTGGTTTAAACTTGGCCCAGGTTTTTAAAAGTCAAAAAGTAAACTGGCTAAAGTAAACAGGCTCGTCACTCCACAGAGAGAAGAGAGGGGCGGGGCGAGCAGAGCTCATTTGCATTTAAAGCAGCCTCGACCAGAATGAGATGAATTTTGCAGAGCTGATTTTGGCAAGGTAAAAAGGGTGTTGTTTTACACTACCATTGAGAATTTTTAACCAAAGTATATTATAGACTTTTCATTAAGACCCTAAAGAATCATATAAACTTGTGGAAAATTGGCCATCCGATGACCCCTTTAAACAGTTTTGGGTAGAAATAGCTCTACATATGCCATAAATGTATCCTTTGCTTGTGTAAATCAAGTGCTGCATGTCATTTTCGCCAGTCAGCATAATGTCTTGACCGTCCCAGTGTAGGTGCCTGTGTCTGCTGTCTGCTTCTCAGTAATACCGGTCTGTTTTTCCCATCATTCCCTGATGGCTCACATGGCCTGAGGATCATGCTCAATGTGAGAGGCAGCTGACACCAGCACGACCCAGGTAGAGGCATCTGTACGCTGGATTTTTCTGGAACATGCCGCGCCCGTGGCATTCTACCTCCACCGGCTCAACATCTGTTTCATATGGAGGGACAGGAGCAACGTCCTTGAGGAATATGTCCGCCATATTCATTAATCTCTCTCTCCCGCTCTCTATTTCAGTAACGCTCCACCACAGCATCAGTCATTGCCCCGTCATATGTTACATTTACCCTATCACATTGCCATATGTCTGGCTCATATGTGCACACATGATTAGACTTAAGATGAAAACGAGATTTTGACATTACACGCAGCCCACAGATCTGTTAAAGGCCATATTATTCACCAGTTTCTCTCACTGTACAGTAGGTCATGCAAGATCACAGATTTTCAACCACAACAGATATGTTTTTGTTTTCAATAAATCTGAATATAGAGTAGGCTATGCATGCTTATAAATCTAGTGCAGCATATGGGAGGCTGAGTTTGCTTCAGCAGGTGTGTTTGTGCAAGGGAAAGCGCTCCGATCGCTGGTGACGGGCGGCACTGCAGCCGTATGTGCTGGAACACAGCCAGCCTAATTGGAGCACCTGGCTTAAGTCAACCCCCTCAACCCACCCATTAATGCTACTGCTCTGGTAATGCAAGGAACGTTTCGAAAATGAGACGATGAAGACTGTGACCCTTTGAGACTGATATTCAGACCGTCTAGTTAGGAACTAGTAGCGAATAGAAACTCCTGTGAGATGAGCTGGCATGATTGAACATTTTGATTTAGCTGATTATTTTTGAGGCCATGATATTCAAGAGAGCTGATGATTGCACATTTCTCATGAATACGTCATCCCATATTAGAATAGACTAAGACAGGAACTTTTTTCAGTACTTTTTGTCAGTTTAATTTATTATTTATTATTATAAACAGATGACAGAACAAACTGTGTCAAACTTAATCACATAAGATGATTTTGAACAGTCAAACATTATTCAAATATATCCTTTTGATGTACAGTAACAGTATACTATATGAAAATTACATTAATTACATATGACCCTGGACCACTGGCCATCATAGAGGCCAGTTTCTTGAAATTGATTTATACCTATGGAAAGCTGAATAAATAAGCTTTCCACAGATGTAAGGTTTATTAGGATAGGACAATATTTGAAAATCTAGATCTAAAGGCGCAAAAAAAATCAAAATATTGAGAAAATTGCCTTTAAAGTTGTCCAAATGAAGTTCTTAGCAATGCATATTACTAATCAAAAATGAACTTTTGATATATTTACTGTAGGAAATGTACAAAATATCTAAATGGAGCATGATCTTTACTTAATATCATAATGATTTTTGGCCGATACAATGTATTGTTGGCTATTGCTATTAATATACCTGTGCTACTTATGACTGGTTTTGTGGTCCAGGGTCACATATGACATTTGATAAATTAGTGTCTTCATGTTTGCTCTAAAGCAGGTTATTATTTCAGATATTTTTATCTAAAAATTCTAAAAAATAATACAAAAGAAATTATGTAAAAAGAGAATTATTTTCATACCCCACTTATTTTAAACTTAAACTTCACAAAATCTTGTTACATTTGCTTAAAATTGAGTAATAAGGATTAAATTCAACATATATTATGTCTTCATATGTTGTTAAATTTTGTTTACAAAACATAATTAAAAATAATCAGAAATTAAGTGTAATTAAAAATAAATAAAAATAATCAGAAATTAAGTGTAACTATTTATTTACTTATTTATTTTCACAATGTTTGTACAAGCTACTCCACATAAAGTTTTGGACTGGCGACAGTAAGTGGAATATTTCCAAAAACCTGTGCTAATAGTGTTACTTTAGTATCACTGAGATACTATTTGTATCAATATTTTGATAAATATTTTGAGTTTTCTATATTTTTAGTCAGCTTTAAGTTTTAGATAAAGTTTTAGTAATGTAATTGTGTTATCGTCATTTTAATTGTTCTTCTTTTTTATATATTCAGCTTTCTAAATATATATTCTGATTTACTTCTATATATTCACAATTTACAGTTATTCAGATTTTATATAATTATTTACTGTTTGGTGCATCTATCTATCTATCTATCTAATTTCAATTAATATTTATTTTATTTCAAGCAATGAAAATGTTTTAGTTTAATAACCATACGGATTATTTTGATAAATACTTTTTATATTTTCAGTTTTCAGATAATGTTTTAGTAATGTAATTGTGTTATCATTTTATTAGTTCTTGTTAAATAGATAGATAGATTCAGTTTTATTGTTCTACTTTATTTTGGTTAATGTTTATTTTATTTCAAGTAATGAAATATTTTAATTTAATAACCTTAGGGCTAACCAGCTTTTTGATACCATTTATTTATTGCTTTAAAATATACTGGAAAAATAATTGGAAATGTCCAGAAAGAGTTTTGTGTTATCAGATGCTGCAGGGACAGTGTGTGGACATGACTGATTTTTAAAACAAGATCATTATTCTAATCATCTTGATATGTGATATGTGTTGCGTATGTGTTCACTAGAATACCTTCAACTAATCTTCCTTCTTCATGTATTCACAGGTTTCTGTTAACAGATTGGCTTGGTATGACAGCTCTGTGCAGCTGTCTAGAAATGGCAGCTTGATGTGTGTCACACAAATGATCAGCGGAAAGGAAAAATCAGTGCGAGAAAATTCCAGCATGTTCCATCCTTGATGCATTCAAGCCAGTCAAAGAAGCAGAAACCTCCTCGGCACATCTGAATAAATCACTCTCACTGAGACAGACAAAAGACCATCTGTAAATATTTATCTGGAATCTATATAATTAAACGGGCAAATGCGTTATGTCAAACGTGTCAGGTCCTTCGCACAGCTGAATAATACAGTGGAACAGCTTGGTCAAACATTTGTTTTAGATCTGGGTGGCATCAGTCATTGTAGATGGATGGCTGGGACAGAGGGTGAGGAAATCACACTGCTGAGCCCAGCGACTCACTGCTGGAGGGAAGCGCAGGCTATGAAAAACAAAGATGTATAATACTGAAGAAATTATGGAGGGTAGTAAATCTCTGCATGATTAAGGCGAGCTTGACATTGAATGTGAGGGTGCAGCTACGAGCCGCCCGAGGGAAGAGAACGGAACATGGTTTAGTTGGCACATAGAGTCTCATTTACATGGGCTACTGTCACACATTTATCTTGTATCCGCAGGGCAAACGCTGAATACAGCTGCAGACCTGCACTGCCTACAGGTACTGTGTGCTAAGTATGCCACAGTATGTTGTTCTGAATCGGTTTGTGAATATGCATCCCTTTCTCATGTACAATATCTCAAACATGTTAAAGAGCAATGATTGCATTTGTACAATTCCTGACCTTAAAGTCCCAATGAAACTGAAGTAGAGACAGATATATTAATGTAAAAGTAATGCACTACTTTACTAGTCACTTGTGTTACTTGTAATGCTTTACCCCCAACACTGCATCCAAGTGTAATAAACAAATAAAGAAAAAAAATGAACATCCAGTTATGATTTTGAAAAACAACAACACACATATACAGATGAATTGTTCACAATAAGATATAACATTTATAAAATAGGATGAATTTTTTTCATTGTATTACTTTAAGTATTAAATTGTTTGTTTAACCAATCAGACACACTTAACCAGGACGATAAAACTCAAATAAAGATGGATAATTCCTATAAATCTTCCCTTGAAAGAGATCTAGGGATCAGATGGCCTCTTTATTTTATTTATTACTATTTATTTTGACTAATTTAATTTCAGTTTGTCCTTTTAATTTAGTTAGTTGTCATTTTATTTTTATTTTTTGGTTGCAATATTTTTTGTGCTGCCAAAGCCATTGTGTTAAAGGGGTCATCGGATGCCCATTTTCAACAAGTTGATATGATTCTTTAGGGTCTTAATGAAAACTCTCTAATATACTTTGATTAAAAATTTTCAATGGTTTTGTAAAACAACACCCTTTTTACCTTGCCAAAATCAGCTCTGCAAAAATCATCTCATTCTAAGGGGTTGTTCCTTTAAATGCAAAATGGAAAGACGGTCTTGTTTACATTAGCCGCGTTAGCCGCGTTTAGCCGCTGAACTTCCTAATTACCACGTTATAAGGAAAGGCGATCGCAAAGATTCATAAAAAAATGCTTATACTCACTTCTGCTGTAAGTGAAGTTGGATCATGAATGATTCGTGTGAACATAGATGGATATATGTAGATCGGGAGGTGCATTCCCTACACAAACAAATGTAATCTACTGCATCTTCAGCGGTTCAGATGTCGGGAGTAAATGACGACCACTATGTTCATTATTACATCCAGCAACACAACACCTAAATCACTCAGTCGGAGATATTCTTGTCTAACTTACATCCCTGCTCCGGCATCAAAACATGGAAAGTTACTGGACTGTGACAGCTGATCTGAGGTAAAACGCTCATGTCAATCAACTATCATGGGAGCGGCCTCTGTGGGTGTGGCGCACACACCGACAGGCATCTGAGAACGGCTCGATTTGAAAAAGGGGGTATTATTTTTACAGATTAATTAAAAACCACTGCATGGATTTTAATCATTATAGGGTAGATTTGTACATACACTGCCAACACATATTAATGTTCAAACAGCATGAAAAAGTGAACTTAGCATCCGATGACCCCTTTAAGTGATCATTTAAATAGGTCTTGCAGTTTCTCATGGCCATAGTGGTATGTTCATATTAATTTTACAAAATATTCTATATCAAATCCTAAAACTAGAAGTTTATGGCCATTTTTATGTTAGTTTTAAGTTAAAACAAACAAACAAACAAACAAAACAAATAGTTTATAATTTTAGTTTAGCCCCAGTTTTCTAACTTTGTCTAGCTTTTTTTTCAATTTCGGTTCAGTGAAAATTATTCAATTTAGTTTCTGTTTTAATAATAAAGCCTTGTTCAGGCTGTCAGTTCTAACTGGTCAGACTGAAACGCATTTCAAGGAATGTGATGTGAACAGGATTCCAAACCACATATGAATGTAACTCGAAACGGATTAGCAAAATTTTAGTTAGATGCCATTCAATATGATCGGATTTCAATTGGCTTTTTATGGACCAGCTGCGAACTACATGAAATCTGTTTCACCAAATTGGTTCCTGAAAATGTCTGAAACCAAATTGTCACCATGTTTTTTTAATAGAAAACATTCCGGACATCTTTGCAGAAATAAGCTTGTGTTGTTGCGGAGTGCAAGTCAAGCGGAAAAAGACAATGTACTGCTAGTATACGCACCTCTTTAAGTTTTGAAACCAGGGAGATGGCAGCACGGAATAAGGGGCCGTTCACACATCGCGTCTTTTACGCGCTCAAGTTCGTTATTTCAAATGTAGACGTGCGGCAGCCGCGCTCATAACGGAAGCGACGCACACGCGGTGCGACGCGCTCGGTTTTTTCAGGCGCGTCCGCGCCGCATCGAGACGAAAACATCTCAACTTTTCAGAATGCCGCAAGCGCACCGCGGGTCATGTGACAAGATTCAACCAATTAGCTCCATCCTTTCCTGTAATAACATTGAAAGCTCAGCCAAGATGGAGACATTTTTAAATAAATTTAGTAGCAGAGCTACAGCAAGTGATTTTTAGTGCAAGAAATCCGTTTGTCCTTTGATGAAACTTCGGCGTCTTCATTGAGAGTGCGGGTCATAGTTGCTTAGCAACGGCAGAGGCCACGGGAGCGCAAGCTGCAGAGCGCATTGGAAAGGAGGAAAAATCGGCACGCCTAGTGTTTTCAAGGCGTTTTTAGGCGCGATATGTGAACGGCCCCTAAAGCCACACATTCCAGCTTTCTGCTTTTTTGTTCATAAAATTAAATATAATCCAGCGCTACGGAAACATGTTTTTGTCATGTCATAAAACAACATTTGTATTGCAAACTGTATAACTGCTACCTCATCTTCAATTTAAAATAAACGGTAAATTGTTAAATTGTCTTGTTAAAATTTGCAGCAATAATACTTGTGTAACACTGTTGACAGTCAATTAATCCACTCTTGATACAGGTTTGCTAGTGTTCTAATGGGTAACTTAGTTGACAATGGTTTTTCGGACAAAAAGCAAGTTATATCACAATAAACACATTATTTTTGAAGCGCACACCCAAATATCTTGATACCCTAATATAACTGAAAACAAAACTATTTAATTAATTTATATTTGAGGTAATATTTTTTATGCTTAAATGCAGAGCAGAATGAACAACTTTACAAAATCGAAGAGCTAAATACCACGGTTGTATGTGATATGAACATCATTTTTGAACAAAAGATATGGGGTTTTCAACATATAGTAGTGTGATTGGGAAAATATAATTGTGTACTACACTGTAAAAAATAAAAAACACAATTTGCTTAAAATAATTTGTTACCCCGCTGCCTTAAAATTTTAAGTTCAGTCAACTAAAATAAGTTTAGTCAACTTGAAATGTTAAGCTGTACTAAGTAACAACTTAGATATTTGTGTTTGCTAAACTTAACAAATGGGTAACCATTAGTTAGTATAATTTAACATTTTAAGTTGAATAAAACTTTCAAGTTGACTGAACTTAAAATTTTAAGGCAGACAGGTTACAAATTATTTTAAGTTGACTCAACAAATTAAGCATCAGGGCTTTATATTGATGAAAATATATTAAAAATATACTTCATGGACATGCGATGTACCCACAATTATAGAATGACCCATTACAATGTGCAGTAAATGGTAAAAGTGTGTGCAATACAAAGCAATGTCATTAAAAGACATTAAAATAATATGATAAGAAATATCAATTTGTGGTATAAAGCAGCAAAACAAGCTGTTTTTTACAACTAAAAATAGCTGGATGAGGATGAGACCAAAAGCCAGACCCATAAAATTTACAAATGGCCACACACTGTCTTACAGGAAAATTAAGGTGGATTGCTGTTGTTATTTTTAACGTAGGCATAGCAGTGCAAGGGCATTGCCATAGCAGATATTGCAAACCAATGCAGATATACAGTAAAATGAAAAAGTGCTACAGGACAAATAAATCAGATCTGAACAGCTGCAATACACAGTGTCGACAGTCAGTCATCTAGATTGGATTCCAATCGGATTTGCACAAAACTTTCTCGACCGACAGTCTGAACAGGGCTTGATGCTGCCATTAAGCAAACACCTAGAAATCATCAACAACCCCCTAGCATTTACCTCAAAATGCCCACCAACACGCTAGCAATTATTGAAAAAATATTCTAAAAGTCACCATGAACACCTTAGCAACCGAATAGCAATGCCCTGGAAACCACTTTAGGATTGTTCCAGTTAGTTCTGCACCAGTACCGCTCACATTTCCATTAGAAAATGTAAAAATCCAATAGTGAGGGATTGCTCCTGTGAGGGTTTGTAGGATGAGCTCATCCATCAATGCGTGTGAAGGTGAAGATGAAAGAGCTGTGGCACGTGAGACAGGATCTGTCTCACGAGGGGTTGGAGGTGTCATCTCTGCCACTGGATTGATCAGAACGAGTGCAAATAGGGCGACACTGTGCCAATCTTGACAAGTCTTGCTCATCTGCTTTCCATGATCTTGCAGCTGGAATTAATCCCCCCCCACACTTTTTTTTTTTTTTAGAGAGCCCAGAGCTCAGATGCATATTTCAGTGTGATTTCAAATCATCTGAGGGTCTTGGGTGGGATTCCCATGTGAAGATAAGGTGCCTTTTAAGTCTCAAAGCTATAAAAATTTAATTTACTGAAAAATCAATTCCACATTTTGAGGAATCGTCCATCCATACAGATTCCCATTCCAACAGGGGCCACTTTTATCACATCTCATCAAAGTGTGACCGAGGGAGGCGGTTTATTCGCTTCCCGGAGACTCTATAGGAATCTGAGCTAGGACGCTTGTCAGCATGAAATATGATTTGGGGGCCTGATAAGCAGACTTTGAGTGCTTGCTAATTTTAAATGCGGCAGATGCGTGATTGCCGCATTTCGCGTTGAGACCCGAGATCCGTTTACCTGCAATGCTGTATGGCTTTGTGTGTTTTTGACACTTTCTCTCCATCCCTAACTCCACGGAGCACCTGCTGGGTGCTCGAGCTCCCTCACCCCTCCCTCTGTGGCCTGTGAGAGATGGATGGCTCATCTCTCTCCCGGGCCCTCGTCCAGGTGTGGAACAGCTGGGGAAGACCGTGGTGGGGGGGCGGCAGAGATGAGGATGGGGGGAAAGCGCGGCAGGAGCTATAAATTGCGCAGGAACTCTGGGTACTTAACACCGGCGTGTCTCTCTAGCACTATTAATCATGCGCAGGAGCTCAGGTGTGTCCTGTCACTCCTCTGGCCGTCAGCTGCACTTATTCACCTCCAATCCTTCTCTTGCTTTTTCTCCCTTCTACGTTAGCTCTCTTTTGCTCTATATTTCTCGTCCGCCTTTCTCTCCTCATGCCGTTGCTCTGCGTTCAGGAGAGAGGAGGATGGGGGTGGGGAGGCCAGACGGAGCCCCACTGATTTATGACCTCTCTCTGGTTGTTTATTTGGTGGAATGAAAGGCACATCACCAGCTTTGCCACACTGAATTTCTCACATCCTCCATTTCCTAAGTGATCAGTGCAGTTGTGTGTGAGAGAGGAAACTTGAGTAAGGATTCAGTGAGGATAAAAGTCCAATTCACATTTTAGTCCTTTGGTTGACTTGCTCTCAAATTCAACCCAACAATCTGTCCACCTTATTTTTAAGAGCGCTGTAGGGCTTCTGGTGTCAGCTGTTTTCAGTTATTTTAGCTATACATAAACAGCCTGTTAAGCTGCTTGATGTTGCAAACTGGTATTTGTTAGCATATTATTTTAATTTATTATTGAAATTATTTACTGCACTTTGCTATTCTTCTACTTATTTCTACCTGATCTCAAGACGAAAATGTACCTGTGGTAACTTTTTTGCAAGATGCAAAATACATACCAGTGTATTATTGGTACATATCACTGCAGTCTCCAACAGAAATGAACCCTTGAAGCAATAAAATGGTGAGCGCTTGTAATGATTTTCGCACACAGTTATGATTACAGCTTTTCGGATGTAACAAGCTTGCCTCAGTAGCTCAGCCGGTACAGAATTGGACTTAAGATGTGGAATCCTTGTGTATGAAACTTGTAAAAAAAACATGACTCATGATGAAGGAGCTGAAGGATGAGAGATTGAAAAACAAGCTACAATTGTGTTTATGCTGCATTTCATCAGTGCTAAATGACACTTTATATATCTTTAAAGGGGACATCAGATGTTCATTTTCCACAAGTTGGTACGATTCTTTATGGTATTCATGAAATGTCTGCAACATACTTTGGTTTAAATTCCTCAAAGGTTGTATAAAACAACACCCTTTTTACCTTGTCAAAAACAGCTCTGTTCACATCAACCCGTTTTGGTGTTTGTCTCTTTAAATGATAATGAGCTGCTGCTCACTCCAGCCCTCTCTTCCGTTTTTTGTATATTCAGTGGTGCATTACCATAAAAAAAAGTGACTTTTGCATTGCATACAAGTCATTATTGTCACTACAGCTTCTCGAGCGTGGAGAAAATGGACAGCATATGACTGACTGAAGGTGGAAATATGCTAATACAGGACAGTCTGTCCGCAGTTGTGGGCGGGGCCTGAGCAGTGTGATGTTATACTGCTTAGAAAAACAAAACGGCTTGATAATTGAGACTGTTCAAGTTATTTGAAGATAAATTTGACACATTTTTATCATTGTAGTGTGTCCACACAGACACATTTATATGCAAACATCATGTGAAAATGAATTTTGCATCCAATGTCCTCTTTAAGGTCCTCTCACACCAAGAACACTAAGTATATTGAGTACTGCATCCTTGACATTAAAAACCAGAAGATTAATTTACTGGTTCTCTTGAGATTTTCCTACTGGTTTTTATAATGGGACTTTTTGAAAGTAAATGAGTAAAAATAAGGTCTGTGTTAACAACTTGACAATACTCTGTTTGACTTTACAGTAAAAACATAACTACTTCAAATTTTGTGTTTTCAGTATAAGTTCGTGTAATTCACATATCCAAGAATACAAGTCCAAGTATCGTCAAGTTACATTAAACACAGGCCTTATTTTACTCACGAATTGAAAGCAATTTTGGCCTTTTATGGTTGCATATTAGGTTGCAACGAGTGAATGTCTCTAAGAGTGAGTCACTGAATCATTCATTCAAACGATTCCTTTAAAAGTGTTTTTTTCAGGAATATAACAAGTCTTTGTGAATAAGTCTTTAAATCATTCTCTCAAATGCTTCCCTCAAATAGCTCTTTTAGTTAGCCACTGAATGATTCATTTAACCAGTTTGTTCAAAAATACAGATTTATTCAGCGACAAAACACCACTGCTGTGTGTTAATTTAAGATGCACAACCAAAACAAATAAAAATAGACACAATAATTGGGCAATATTGCATCTGAAATGTAACGTTTTTGGTTTAAAACAACAATACACTTGCAGTTATGAGCGCAGTTGTTAGTTGTGTATATAATGAATGATAAAATACAAAACATAAAGGAGCACCTTTATCCACCTCATTTTCAATGTGAATCTCTTTGTATTGTGAATAATTGAGAGTTCCTATTTATCAGCAGCTATATGCACACAACTTAACCTGATCTTATGACGAAAACGTACCTGTGGAAACCTTTTCACAAGACTTGAAATACGTACCACCATGTATGTTTCATGACATATTTGATGTAAAATGTCCACCAAACGAGTGGTGCTAAAAGAGTGTTCGTTTTTTCCCCCCAGAACAGATGAACGTACCTGTAGTACGTTTTATGTAATGTCGGTTTTGCACGTGTCACCGCAGTTCTGACTTGAAATGTCCGTTGAGTGGCGCTTGTACTCTAATGCTCCATGACATTTTAAAATAACATACCATCTGCACCTAAACCTACCTGATAGTATGAACAAAAGCAAATGTAAACGTAAACATAAAACTGTTTTATGTTAACTATGCATTTAATGATTGTATATATAAAAACAACCTCAAAAATATAATTGTAATTAATATGAGGAATAATGAATGTTTACTTCACATCACAACAAATACATTTGTCTCTGAAAGAGGAGGCCACATATGTTGGGGAGCACCTGACCCAGCTGCTCCACTGTATCGCGTCTTGCTGGCAAACAGAAAGTCACATTTATTTGCAACCATTTATCAACATAATAAGCACTTGGAGAAACAGTGTATGGCATCTCTGTTTACTCAGAAATTTGCCCGCTGAGATCTCTTTAGCAGTATTTCTCAAAACAGTTTACAAAACAGATTACAAAAAATGTATCAGCTGGCTGCAATATTCCGAAGATGGCAGCCTGGATCTTGCTGGTGTGATATCTCACACGAGAAATCCTTGTGGAAGACTATATTAGCAGAATGATGGATAGCACAGTCCCACTCCATGAATTCAGATATTTCCAGTGCCAAAACCCTGGTGAGTTCATAGAAATTTCCAGGAACTATGATAATTCAACGAACCCAGAATTGATTGAAACATACTATCAAGATCTTGACCGAGCATTTCGCCACATTACATTGTCATAAGACGAGCCACGTGCCTGTTTCACAGCTGCATTAGGTTTAAGCCTAGCCAACTGACAGTATGCAGAGCACATCTAGTGAGGTCTGAAAGTTGTGGGTTCCATATGCCTCTTAAAGTTTTATTGTGCACTAGGCTGGCTCTCGTAAACACAAAGTTTGTATTTAAGTCAGCAAGTGCTGCCCTGTGTGTTTAGAGCAAGCTGTTCCTGTGAAGAAGGGGCTCGGGAGCCATGAAAAGCATCAATCACGCTTAAAACACACAGTGGGTAGCAGTCGGCCTGGTCCTCACTCTGCTCTCATTAGCCATCAGTCATCTCAGCTGGGTAAGACCCACAGCTCTGGGCTTCTGGCGATGTGCACGTCGGCACTTTTCTCGCAATCCAGCTCCAGTTCAGTTTCAGGGGGCCTGCAGGTGATTCTACTGTGCTGTCTTTATCTCTGCATTTCTAGAGGTGTGTTTCCACCCCTGACCTGTTCTCATTAATGCACAGCATATAGGTCACTTCTCAACTCCAGTCCTCGGGACAAACCTCCCAGAATGTTTTAGATGTCTCACTAATTAAAACACCCGATTGATCTCATCAGCTTGTTAGTGTGTTCAACAGAAAGACATCTAAAACATTCTTTGAGGTTTGTCCCGAGGACGGGCTGAGTTGATGCTTCAAATATTTTTTTTAATATGTAACTCCCCCTAGACTGATTTACTATTACTTTTTATACCTTCTAGAAAATCTCTTAATATATTCACCTTTTTCTTTCTGTAAGAGTGGGTGCGGCCATTTGTATATTTTATGGGTCTGACTTTCGGGTCTCATCCGCGTCCAGCTACTTTTAGCTGTGCAAAACAGCTTGTTTTGCTGCTTAAAATTGCAAACTGGTGTGTCTTACAATATTATTTCAATGTATTTTCTAAATTATGAACACACTGGTTTGTAGTGCAAACAGTTTTACCGTTTACAGCTTGTTATTATTCTTCTTTTCACCCATAGGCTTACTTTCGCATTAAAGAAAAATAGTACACACAGTAAATCTGAATTACCAATCAATCAATCAACCTATAAAGCAACCAAGTGAAACGAGGACGCTGGAGCGATTGCTATTCAAGGACGAGTGCGATACACGGCTTGAAAACAGCTGAGCTTTTATTATGCCACAGTCCACCGCTTCCGCTCTGTCCGGTCATGCGCATGTAGGAAAAAGCAACTCTGTTTTATCATACTAGATATATTTTAGTGTGTTGAAGTGTTGTTATAATGCTACTCTGTGCTCTGTCTAATAAAATGCATAACATATTAAAGCGTCTTTGGGATTTCCATGTTTTCTACAAAATTAACCGGAAAATCAAGGGTGTATGATGTCACTGACAGGTGACACAATGACACGGTCCATTACACTCTGATTTAAACATTCTTCAGAACATTTGGGATAATGTAAGTACACAAGTCAGCAAAATATATAACATTGTTCTAGTGGTTTTTGGATATTTTATTGAAAAATCGTACATATTGTGCCTTTACAGTAAGGTGACCAGATTTCTGAAATGAAAACCGAGGACCAAGTTCAATGGTCAAAAAATCACTGAAATCTCACTTGTGATTATCTACGAATTAAAAAACAGGGACAATATGTTTTTTTTTTTGTTGTGGGTTCCATATATCAATCTCATAAATGCTAATTACAGTGAGGTTTGAGAATCAAATTTACATCATTTTTTAATACAATAGTAATTATTGCAAATAACAAACATATTAAAACAGTAATATTATAACAAAATTCTGACTTTACAAAAACACATTAAGAAAAAAAACAATAGCCTAAATATGAGAATATAAGATAAATAAAACTGTAACAAATATGTTATTTTCAAACTGTATTTAATATTTTCACAACTGTGAGTACAATAATTACATTTTTTAAATTATATGTTAATGCTTTTGGAAATGGATCTTTTCTATTCCTAATCAGGCTTATTATTTTTAATTTTAGGTTCATTTTAAACACAGTGTCCTAACTACACACGTCACAACGCCGCAATGTGCAATAAGGTATCTTTTCTATGTTAAATTTCTATTTTAGAAACGGTTTCTATTTTTGTAATGCCGCGGCTGGAACAACAACATACAAACTATGACCATTATAATCTCAGGTACTGATTATGTGCTTTGTTCAATGTTAAAAGTGTCTAATGTGAGTTTGAATATCATATTGCGAGACATTTATAGCCATACTGAAAGCAACAGTAGATATTTAAGCAAACATAGAGCCTACGTTAAAACTACGAACTCAATACGAACCAATTCCTTGACAAAGATGGTAGCCTATTAGTCACTTAGTATGGAGTTTTAATAATGTTAAAAATCTTTAACATTTATGAACTAGATAATAAACTTGTCCATTTTGTTGGGAGTGCAGTGCACTTCTGCGCTTCTGAATGGCTTTGATATTTCAGTGATTCTGTCATGTGGCGTTGTCAGAGTATTTGCGGGTTGGTTTGAGCGTGCTATAAATTGGGGACATTTCCAGGGACAGCTCCAGTCTGGGACAGGACACCAAAAACCGGGACTGTCCCCGGAAAACGGGGATGTCTGGTCACCCTACTTTACAGTCAAGAATCTCATCAAGCTTGTGTTTTTAACCATTTTACATTTATTCTAAAATAATAACTCAAGACAGTAACAATACAAACAACATATTTTATTTGTAAACTTATGTTCCGCTATTCTTTATAATAGATAATTTTTAACTATTTAGAATTTTTTGGATCCTCAAAACTTGGTAAATATTGGTCACAGATGCGGAGATTTATCGTAAATTTCACCAAGCTGATTACTCACTAAAAACTCCCACAGATTAAGTTTTTTCAGGCCATTTTAAGTCTTATTTTGACATAAAAAAGTGTTTATGTCTAAGTGTGAGTTGTTTACTTTTTAAAATTAAGACGGATTTGCGAATGCAAATGTACGTGAGAGGCGGGATTTATCACATGAACCAATCACAGACGATCATAACCAGTCATGTCCAATCATATTGCCTACTCTCATGTGACTTTCCCCCGTTCATTCTCAATTACCCCCACCAAACTCACGGCACGCTTTAGTGAGTCTGTTAAAATTCAATGGGCTCAGGGGAGGCGAGAATGACGTGTAATAACTTTACTTGCTGGTGTTGCTGTTGGACACTGTTTCTATAGAAAAACAAAGTGGTTTATACACTTTTTAATGTCATGTTTCTTAAATTTGCATTGTTTTATTTTTGTACTACCAGGTTTTCTCATCCAATTTTTTCAGAAGGCACCGCCTCCCTCCTCGGAGGAATGCACCTGATAACTACATACATATAATAAGACTTTGTTTGATTTTGCTTATAAATGTGCCTTCCCATAGCTAGTTTTGATTTACTCAACCTACATCCCAGATTTACACATTTTTGAAGCCAGAGATTTAATGTCCACCAAGAACTATAATGGATTACACATTTTCTCAATGTAGCAGATTTTAAGACAGTGTGAGAAAGAGCAGCGTTGTTTTATTTTTCACTGGATAAATATAGGCTTGAGCTCTTCAGCCCCTGGAGATAAACGGTAGATATATTTCTGCTCTTTTTTCTCTTCCTTTCTCGCCCCGCTCATCAGCAGGGTGCCGTGGAACCATTAGCTGACATTTAAGCAGTGCTTTTGTCACTGCCAGGCAGCCTCTCTCTCTCCTTCGCTCTCCATCTCGGCCCACATCCTCTGTCTAGGATGATGGAGGGTCGGCTACATGCATCATTCAGGCCTGGGTGGAGATGCAGCACTCCACTTCCTTAATAATGTCATTTTGCTTGAATGGTATTAACAGATTATCCAGGCCCGGGGCAGCGAGGCATGTGCTGGAGAAAGATAACCTTGTGTTCTGTAATTTAATCAAAAATGTTTTCTCCATAGAGTCACTTTGCCCCCACCATAACAGGCCTAATATGCTCTCGTACCCCCTAGTTGTATTCCTCTGTGGTTGCGGAGCGAAAAAACCCCCATTACACGAGAGTTTTACGAAGCCTCCTCAACGAGGTGTTTCGAATCACTCAGCGCCTCATCCGTGGACATGGGACTATAAACAGGCTTAGATGAAATCAGATTTAAAACCTCAAATTTAGCTCGGCTGCATATCAAAGAGACACTCTCGCTCGACTCTCAAAGGCAAAGCGTTATTTTCTCCTCCGTCACTGTAGGCCTACAGTAATATTCCTCGCCGCATATCGGGTTCAAAAAAGCACGGTGAAATTCTGCGACACAGTTTGATTTAGAGGCAAAAAATGTAAACCATTTAGAGGCGAACTCTTTATGGAGTTTAATCCTGCGTTCCATCCCTGGAAGCCGAATTTATATCCCGCATTAGCTATCGTCTCGTCGGAGTATTGCTCTTCTCCTCGCGCGAGCGTTTTCGGGGGCAGACGGCGGCCCTATCGCTCGCGAGCACATGCACACACGGGCATTACGGGCTTATCTCATCTCGCGCAGCCCGCGCTAGGCCGCGGCTCGGTCCTCCGGGCTACTTTACTAATAACCTTTTTCTTATCAGCCACTCTGCACCTCTGCCTGTGATCAAAGACCCAATTAATGGAGCGGGGAAAGGTGAAGCATTCAAATAATAGAGACAGCTGTTTTTCTCTGTTTGAAAGAATCCATTTGTATTGTTATCGGCCGAGCACAGTTCTCCAGACCTCGCTTAATTGAGGGTCTGTCAATTCTCGCCACTTGATAAAAAACGCGGGTTGAAACGCGAAAGGTGGTAAGTGGCAGGAATATCACAGTGTTTCAACTCATCCTTAGCTTTATGATCTCCTAAACGGTAATAAACGCAGATAAGAGGCGTGAGAGCTTCACAAAAGCTTAGACCTCTCGGAAGATTCGTGTGATTCTCTGAAGGTTTTGTCACGGCTGAGCGATCGACGAATCCCCGGGTTCATTTTGGCGTTGGGGGCGGACGCATTTATAAAGCCTTTCGGCCGGGATGAAGGTAATTGCTGGACTAAATGTGTTGCCTTGTCAATGTTGCTGTCACATTTCAGGACAAAGTGGGCTGAATACTGGACATATTAACATTTCTACATTAGGTAAAATGTAAAATGGGGGACATGGGAATTAAGTGACACTTTAAATACAGACCTTCCACACTAATAGCTTCCCTTCAGAGAGCATTTACTCTTCAATTCCGAAGGCCACTTATGTTGGGTGTAGCAGGCATTTCAAACAGCTTTTCAAAGCCTAATTTCATGTCAAGCTTTTCTTGATTTATGTATACATATATGACGAAATACAATTTACTCAACCTTTAACAGTACGCCTCTTACTTGCAGTATAGTTTTAGGTTGTGGCCATTTAAAGTGAGCTTAGAAGTATATAATATTCACACATTTTGACCAATTCCATTTCTATTCGTTTGTGGTTTCTATAGAGACTGCGCTAAAAAAAATACCTGGCAAAATTATTAGATAAAAGTCAAAATAGACAAACAATTATAAGATAAAAAAAGAATAATTAATGGATACTAAGTCAGAATTAAAGTCAGAATTATAAGATTAAAAATAGGGATGTGCCCGAATCCAAATACCATTTTCAGAAAGGAAATGAAATAAATATGAGATGTGAGGAAAATATATTTCAATGCTTTCTTTCACGTTTATATCGTTGGGTAATTATATTGTATACAGTATAAATTGCAGGAATCAGGGAGCTGCTGTTAATATGCAAATTGCTTTTGGATGTCAACATTATGAGATAAAAAGTCAAAATTATTCATTCTTTTTATGCCATATGATTCTCCAATATGCAAATTGGCTTCTATACAGGGCCTATTGCATATCTGAAAATAGAAAATGTAATATTGACTACAGAAATTACAACGCTTTAAAATGTTTTTAATTATTATTTAATTTTAAAATTTCCTCATATTATCTAGATTTAGATAACTGCAGGAAACCTGTAAATAACTGGGGGGGGGGGGGGGGTTCTTTATAAGTTGCATTTTTAATTTGTAATTTGCTAAATGAGTTAATGTGAATGATGCATCCAAACCAAAAAAAAAAAAATAAAGGGTCATTCTACATAAATTGTCCAAAGTCAGAGCTGGAAACGTCTTGGAAAAATGTGTCTTTTTCTAAAAAATGTGCATGTATGCAAATTTTATAATATCCAAGGTACACATTTCTACTAAGTGTGCAGTTAATTCTCACATGTGACCCTGGACCACAAAACCAATCATAAGGGTAAAGTTTTTGAAATTGAGATTTATACAGTATATGAAAGCTTTTCACTGATGTATGGATTGTTAGTATAGGACAATATTTGGTCAAGATACAACTATTTGAATATCTGGAATCTGAGGGTGCAAAAAAATCAAAATATTGAGAAAATTGCCTTTAAAGTTGTCCAAATCAAGTTGTTAGCAATGCATATTACTAATCAAAAATAAATTTTTGATATATTTATGGTAGGAAATTTACAAAATATCTTCATGGAACATGATCTTTACTTAATACCCTAATAATTTTTGGCATAAAAGAAAAATTGATAATTTTGACCCATGCAAGGTTTTGTGGTCCAGGGTCACATATTGTATTTTCAGAAGGTTTTGGAATATTTGTCCTTTCCCCAAATGTGTCACTATCAAGACACAGTAATAAAAATTTAATTACAAGGGATATATTGACCTATTAAGATTTCACATATATTACATATACATTCTTACATATACATTGTAAATATATTGTATATATATATATATATATATATGCTATTTTTATTCAGAGGTAAATCAATAACAAAATATTTATATGTGTATGTGTATATGTGTATCAATATATATTTTTTAAAATATTTATAGGTGTAATTTATTACATTTTTTGTATTTTGAATATATATATATATTTTTGCCTTTTCCAAAGGCAAAAAGTTGATCATACTGATTTCAAAGTTAGGGATTCATTAGTTTGAATATATGTTGAACCAAACACTATCATAACATGTTTGTTGATAATTTAATATACTTTTTTTTTTTTTTGACAAAACATCCCATGTTTTGGTTGTTAATTCACATTTTCAGTAGTGACAGTAATGCTTTGGTAGCGACCACATCACATTACAGAATTTTAACTTGCATAATAAAACTCTACTAAAATATAAAAAACTTGCATAACTGGACTAAAATTTTAAATATTTCCCCCAAATGTGAGGATTATGTGTTTTCACTTTTGTCACTACCGAAACAATGATGACATGTTTCGGTCGTGACTGTTGTCACTGTAGTTACAAATTTATAGAATAACACCCCTCAAACACCCCCTCAAAAAAAAAAAAAAAATCTATGATATTTGGTGGTATTTCAGTAGTGACAATTTTAGATACTTCTGAAGCTAGCTCAAAGATGCTAATCAGCACATGGTTAGCTAGCACAGTTCTGAACAGTTGTACACATATTAAAACTAAATGTTATGGAACAACTCCCAAACAAGTGTGCTTAATTGCAGGGAGGAAAAAGTGTTTGGTAGTGACGTTCCTTGAAGTTATACAAAGATTTTCAGAATTTTGAACACATTTACCTCAAAATGATGTTGCCTATGTATTTACCATGTAGCTATGAAAGAGTGACACATGAATATTTCCTGATCATAAATGTAGGGGTGTACACTGTAAAAAACAAGTTCAGTCAACTCACATAAGTTTAGTCAACTTGAAATGTTAAGGTGTACTAAGTGACAACTTAAATATTTGTTATTGTTAAACTTAAAAGCTGGGTAAGTAACCCCGCTGCCTTAAAATCAACTCAGATATGTAACTTGTCATTTAGTACAACTTAACATTTCAAGTTGAATAAACTGTTTTTGAGTTGACTGAACTTACATTTTTAAGGCAGCCGGGTAACAAAATATTTTAAGTTGACTCAACAAATTGTTTTTTACAGTGTAGTTAAAAATCAGTCTCAGCCAGTGGACTAAAACATACACACACACACACACACACACAATAAAGTTTCTTAATTACATTACAAGAAAACAGAAGTATTTTTTACATATTTTAAAAAAAAAAAAATCTTTTAAAAACAACAATGAAAAAAACTACAAATATTATTTAAACATCATTTTCATAAGTTGAAATGTAGGGGTTTGGGTTTGGGACAGCCACCTCCCAATTGAAAGTACCCACTAAATGATTTTATATATATTAAGCTTGCTTATATTTTAAATATTATTATGGGTTTCAATAGATAATGGAAGGATCTTAGTAAACATCTAAAACAGCTTTTTAAATGTGTGTTTTGGTTGTGGGACAGCAGTTTACTCAAAGATGTAGGAGATACTCAAAACTCAGCCAAAAGAAATGCACAGTCTCCAATGCAGGTATGAACATATTTATTACACAGTAAAGAGTACAACAATACCAGAATCATACTGCAAAGATTCACAGACTGACAGACCATTTACTACAGCCCCCAAAAATGAGAGAATAAAATAAAGAAAACAGATTAAACAAGAAACCACAGTTCTGACATAGTAGACTCAAAAACCCTAGAGTACACTGAAACGGTGTGACGAGAGTCCACACCCTCCCAGCCCACCTGTAACCTGTGGTTCATGTTTACGTTAAGTATTGCACAACGACTTTCATGAGTTTTTTTTTTTTTTTTTTCACAATAAAGATTTTCGAAGAATCCTATGACTGCCCGTCCTGAACCCACCCGACCAATTCATTTTAACTTAATGTTTCCACCGTCCCTTTATTATCCCGAAGTTTCATTCACTTTACAAACTGGAGAAAATAATCAAAACATTACACCTGGCAAAAAAGGCATGCGCAAATTCACCAGCCGTTACTTTTTCGCTCACATTTGGTGCGAATCCCCCATAAACACGAACCTAAACGACATTGACGAGCGGCCAAGCGTGTCTCACAACAGAAGACAGAAATGGGGGGAAAGGGGGTGCAGGAGAAGAGGAGGGCAATAGGAATATATCACATTTCTCATCTTTGACCATGTATTGAATTATAGTGTATATCAAATGGAGTCAACACTCTGAAATCCTTTATTTTTTAACTCTGAGTTGACTCAAAGCGACTTGTACGCATGACAAACTTAAAATGAACATAACAATTTTTTTTTGTTTTTTATATTTTACGTATTCTATTCATCTTTTTTTTTTTTTTTTTCTCATGAGGTCTGCATTGTTACCAAGTAGTGATATGGTTTGCAGCTATATGAGCTTTTAACTTTGGGTTTAAGTCCTGTTCTCATGTGCCCATTTGGTTTGACTAGACCAGTGTCCGCTCAGCGACTGGTGCTCCTAACGTGCTGTCAGAGGTAGAGTGAGACTTTTTGCCACCGAGGAAAAAAGGTTGTAGCAAAACAGACGTACTAGATTGGGAAGGAGAAGGAGGAGTTACTTAACGCTTCGTCCGCGCTTGTTTTATTCAGGTCACCCTGATCGAACTACGCTAACTATATTCAAAAATAGTACACTAGTGTTTCAAGACAGCTTAGCTGGCAGATTCTCTGGAGATGCGGACAGGTGTCTTACACCTTGTTTTTTTGGATTATTTAACCGTAGCATGCCGGGAGTGCATCCAGAGCCACTCCTCCTAGAAGGTCAAATGCACAGCGTTTAGCACCATTGTTTGGGGGACGTGAGCTGTGCAGTTAAGTGCCTGTTTAGACCCCTCTTCCTCTTAAGCCATTGACGAGGTTGTTTCGTTTTAGATTCTCACATGGCTTTTTATCTTGAGCTGAAACACTTGAAGGTTTGGTTATGCGCCGTTTATGAACGAGAAGAGCTTCGGTTTGATCGGGCCGGTCGGCGTTCTCGTGACGAATCCGTTTCGAGGAATGATGCGGAAAGAAAAGCGACGACAGTGAAACGGTTGTGAAACCTCGCCCCTGCAGGATCTACATAGGGGATCCACCTTTTCAGTTATTGCTCAATCATCCACACGTGAAACCCTCTTTCCTGCTACATGGTTTTTTGAGTGGCTCCTCCTCCCTACGGGCTGGTCTTGGCTCTGGACAGGGGAGAGTTAAAGGTTTTCGAATGGAAACATTGCTCAATGTGGCTTCCCCTGATAAACACGTCGAGAAAACAAGAATGCATTGGAGTGAGTCTCTTTTGTAATGTTTAAATCTTGGATAAAATCAGGTTTTGGTCCTTCATGTCTGTCTTTGGCTGTCTTCCATGTTAATTCTTTTGTAATACTGTGTATCCTGGTGCTCTGCAGTGTTAAAGCTGTCTGTTTTTCACCTCTGCATTTGGAAAGTTAGTGTCTTTTTTGTACATTTTTTGTCTTTTTTTGTAGAAAACAAAAACAACATATACCATAGCGTTCAGTATGCATATGCATGCACTGTCCTTAACTATTCAAAGCAAAATGTTTAGAAAAAAATGTTAACAAAAGCAGATCGTGATACTTCTGTTTTCTTTTTTTTCCATTTTCTTTTTCTCTTTTTTTCATCCATTTTTCTCCGTTTTTTAACAAGAAAAGAAAATCACAGATATGTAACGAAGCTCCCTATGGAAAAAAAAAGCCAAAAGAAGCATGCCGAGAAAAACCGTGACAGTGCAAATACATTTATGTACGTCCCATGTACAAAAACATTTATGTTAGCATTCCATGTAACATGCTAGTTCTCAGAAAAAACATCTGGATGAGACTGAAGTAGCAGCTCTGAGAGATAGCGTCTTTCGAGGACAATGGGAAAAGTGTTTTTTCTTCTTAGAGAACTACGAGGGGACTAGCACGAACACGTACGAATAGAAAAGCAGCTTGCGAGAGAGAAGAGAGCGAGAAAACGAGAAAATATGTTCTTCCTTTTTGCACCTAGAAAGACTAAAAAGTTGTAATGCGTCGTCACAATTGTCCAGCACATGTACAATAAATAACCATTGGAGACGGCACAGGACACAAGTGTTTAACACAATGAGATCTAGAAGGGCGAAAAGAAGCAGAACGAGGCGGGGTTGGCCAGTGAGGGCTCTAGGCCAGTGATTTATGGGTAATTTCTCAGCCCTTTGTTTCCCAGCGGCTGTCACAGTGAGGTTCTGACAGTCCTGCTCTGGTGGGCCGATGACTTCACTTCCTGTTTAGGGAGCTGATGGAGTGCATTTGGGATCAGGGCTCAGAGCGCATCCTTCATTACGCCGTGCGGTACTCAACATCCAGCACGGGCCCTCCTCGGCCCTACATTCCTCGGCGAAACAGCTTTTTATTTCTCAGACCATTGACCTGGATATTATCTTGCAGAAGAGGGACGAACATCTGCGTTCCTTCACAATCTGCTGCACATCTGCAGAGTTCAGCGCGCCCGTCCGCCGTCTACTCCACCGCCACAGATGCCCTTCGTAGCATGTTTTTTCTCGTCAACGTCTTGTTGACTTCTTTACAAGGAACGCTGTCTTTTTGTCTTGGTATAGTCTTTGCTTACATCAGCTATGAAGTATTTCCTTGGTTTTTGTCATTTAAAGTGTCTTTTAATGAGGTCAAATAGTTTCATATCCCAGCTACTGGATAAAGAGCTTCGGAGCGAAAAAAAACGGAACGAAGGGGAGGTCAAATATACTCGTTGAGAGGTCCCGGCTGTCTACTCCATTTGTCTTCTTATTTACAAGAACGTAAGAGAGCCACAACAACAATAAACGACATTATCAACAGTAATCGATAATAGCTGTAGTAACAATGAGAATTTCAAACAAAGAATATCTTTGTGTTCTCTATCATGGCAAGTCAATATGACCCGAAATGGACCTCCACGGTACAGTCTTCTCTCTTTGTTAGTGCGCTAGATTTAGCATTTTGGAGCGAGTGAGGCAGGTGAGTCAGAAACGGGCCGCTCGGGCTCTAGCGTGGCGTGGTCTCTATGGCGGAGGGCGTGCCGGGCGTGGCCGAGCGAGGAGTGGCGGCGGACGGCGTGTCCGCAGGGCTGCCGGCTCCGCTGCTGGGGGTGGCCGAAGAGCTGACGGTGGCGGGGGTCTCGCCCTGCTGCTGAGCCTGGAGAGTCTGGCCGCATACGTGGTGGTGCTTTTCCCAGTCCTTGTGTTGGCAGAAGGAGCCGCAGTAACGCGCCGTGTTGCAGCCGCTGCAAGTCTCGCTTGCCTTGCGCCCGCAATTCCAGCAGCTCTGCACGGGAAAGAGGGGGGAGGAGGAGGTTTAAACTGTGATACATTCAAAAAAACTTGCACTTCTTTCCACGGGTATTATCCCAATTAGGAAATAATAGATGCATGGACCTTTGAGAAAAAAAACGAGCGAAAGTCTCGGCTCATTAGCGGCAAACATTTCCCATTTGAGCTGAAGTCTAAATAGAGAACTTTTCTTTGGATCTCCCTGCTTTGAAAACACGGAAATAATGAGCTAGCTGGGGAAAAACGCGGTCGTTTTACCCAGTTCCACATGGCGCTACGTGAGGACACATTTGTAACAGGTTAACTACAAAACGCTCGAAGATCACACAGAAACTCAGGTTACCACTGTGGCCTCTTTGTGTTTGTCTCCGGGCCAAATAAGAGCAATTATCACAAAGTCTCGAATGCGTCCCAGAGACAAGAAGCCGGAGTTATAAACGGCTACCGACGCAATCCTCCGGGGGGACGTGCATAAACATGGCTCGTGCAATTAAACTCAGATGCGTGCCGCCTTTCTCTGCTAACTGATTAAACGAGCCGTACCCCCGCTGTGCGCTGACACTCGACGCTCCCTTCCCAATTTCCCTCATCCAAATCAGTACCACCTTAACTGTCCACATGTTTCATTTAGAGGAGGAAAAGCGGCGCTCTGCCTGAGGTGATAAATGCAATGTTATATTCCTCGGCTCTGCATGACACCGGGCTGCATGAGGAATTATCTGGGACACACTTTCTCTTCCCCCTGTGCTTTTCATATGATCTCCATAAAGATTTTCATACTAAGGAGATCGACCGTAAGCCATGAAACTTAAAACAGCCCAGCCAAGTAAATCAGGCATGTACACATTACATAAAATCAAAGAAAATTCCCAAGATAATGCAAAATATAATCAATTATGGAATATATTAACATCCCAATGAATCATTGTGCGGTACGTGAATGCTGCAGCTGTTCGCTAATATAATAACAATGTGTGGTAGGCGTACAAGCTGTTACCTCACTAGAGTCCTCCTGCTGGTTGATGACTGACAGCGCGTCCTCTGCCGCTTGCCTCTTGGCCTCGGCCACCGTGCGCTCCATCTTGGCTCGCTCAGTGCTGATCATCTCATGGGCCTTGCGCTCGGCCTCTGACACAGCTTTCTGCAACTCAGACATGGCCTGCCTCTTCACCTCATTCACAGCCTCTTCTGAAAGAAAGAGCACAGTGCTATTAAGTGTCCAGGGCACAGCAACAGAAATCTAGCAAATGGTTCAGAGAGAATAACTGATGTTAACATAACAAATGATCTGCAGCTCTGCTAACTAGATAAAAATGTGACAACTTTCTGCTGTACACTGTAAACAACATCTAAATTAACTTGTTTTATTGAAGTCTAAAATATTATTTAATATTTATTAACTGTCTACACTGTTACTAGTAAATTGTAAGGTTAGACCAGATAGAAATAGCTCATTAAGGTAACAACCACACAAGAACTTGATATCTCACAACAACAGCCAAAGATGTATATATACATTAGGTCTGGGTATAAAATAGTGATTTCTCAATTTTCAGCGTTTCTCATTATTACGATACAATATTGATTCTTAAATTCTACGAATCAATTAGTCTAGCCTGTATTTAGTTAATAAACAGCATTCTTGCGCATCTCCCATTCAATAAATCGCAATAAGCTTTGTGCTTTGTTACTTTTGATATGAAACAAGGTCCCAGATTTCTAATTCTGTCCATTTTATTACAACATTCAAACAATAAATGCCATTTTAGCACTGTTTAATGTAGAGTGAAAGATCGCTGTAGCGCCTCAGTTCAAGAGAAGTGAACTGATGGTCTCCTTTGCTTCAAAATACCAATTTCAGCACAAAATAAACATGAATGAACATCCGAATGTATGTTAAAAGAAGGAGTACAACATAAATCTGTATCCTCTCTCATGTAATCGCTCAATCAGTGTTTCAGCTGTGCAAAGACGTCAGTATAAGAGCTTGTAAACAATATGTCAAGTAACGTCACATTTACCTTGGAAAAATACATATTTGGAAACCATAACCTTGTTAGTCAGTCAGAAAAATGAACTATAGAGAGCATTTTGCTAAATATATGCAACATGTAACTTATTCATAATAATTTTTACTATTCTTCACTGACAGCCACCATTTAAATGTTTAAATTTCAAAAAACGAATGGGAGTAGATGTATAATTATGTAATTGTAACTTTATTATCATAAAAACTTAAGTGTAATTTAAGTGTTTGTATACAAATCAGTTAATTTTAACCTTCAATATTATAATAATGTAGTACCAAGTGACTCTCATGTATACTTAAGAGATTTTTTTTCCTTGAGAAAATTTTGAATGTACTCTACCTGATATATATCCAAAAGTAATCAATATTGAAACAAATCAGAAATTGAATCACCAGGTTGTGAATCAAAATCGAATGAAATTTGTGTCAAAACCCAGTCCTAATATGCAGGGCAATTTTTAAGATTTTATTGACTAATTCGAATTTAATGTTTTGCTTTTATTTTTTAGATATCAAAGAATCATGTTTTTGAATAGAAATATTACCAGACGTTAGAATTAGACAGTCTGACAATATGCCAATGATATCGATGTAATTGCATGTTGGCACATGTGATTAACCACTCACGTGTGACAGCACCATTCACACAGAATGCACTTTTGTGTTGACAAAGATGCAACATGGGCAGTGGAATAGGAAAAACATGCAAGAAGATGGAAGTCGGACTCCTTTTAACTTGAGCGCTGCATTTTTAGAATGCTGTCTCATGCGTACGATGTTGCAAAAGACATGAGTGCAACAGTCAAACGCCATGTTTACATAGAATAAAACAATGGAAAAGCTGTGTAATCGAAAAAAAAACCTGTGAAGAACATACTACTGTATGTCCTATATTTCATGTTTGCACCATGGCAAAGATATTTAACAAGTAATTTGTTTAACGTCATGTGTGGTGCACTTGGAATAGAATTGTCTTTAACTAGAGGATTAATAAAGAAAAGTTACTTCAATCATGTTGTGGATACATTATCAAGTTAACTAGTTAAAAAGTGTCAAAAAATATTGAGAATCGGTCAAGCGTTTTGGAAAAATTGGTTTAAATTTTTCACCATATTGCCCAGCCCTAATGGCAAGCCTACAAAAAACAAAACAAACAAACAAACCAACAAAAAAACCACATATTTTAATCAACTGAAAGAGCAACGCTAAAAACCTTTAAGAATCTCTCTTTCTCTATATGTACACACACACACACAATCGCCTAACAATAGTATCTGTCATTTTAATTCATTCAGAGTAACTCAACAGCTAATTATTGTGCATTTGGAAAACTATTTTTATGTTGTTTAACTGATCCTATTGGCTTGTTTTGTTCAAAAGCAGCTGAGAGATTAATCTGGGGATTAATTAGAAACATCAATTTCTATTTGAATGGGCTCAGATGACTCTCTGTGTTTGCCGAACACAAACAAACAAGAAAAAGTGCTTTTGTTTTGCCTCAAACCAAAGACTTGACTGTAGTGCACAAGGCAGATTACAGGTAATCCTTGATATTTTTTTCCCTCTGAAGTATAAATGTAATTTCCTTGAACTCGTACTTTATCAGTACTTTTACATTGTTATCCCATTATCCGTAAATACTTCTGGCTGGAAAACTCATCTCAAGAGCAGACTAGGCTTTTTTTTTGTGTTTGTTTGTTTTCATTGTTCAAGGCTGCAGCCTGACTAATTGCATATGCAAATCGGGCAATTTATATTTAAATTATGCATTTCAATTGCGCCCCCAAAGGCCCATGCAGATCAGGATATGGCACTGTGCGAGAAAAGGCTTGAATATTCATCACTTACTGTACACAATCTTTCTAAAAAAAAAAAGGACATTCACCCCTTATTACACTGTGGCAACTTGTGAAGACCGCTTAAGGCAGTTCTGACTCTTAAACACTTTTAGCTTGCGTTGTGCAACCATCACTAGAGGCGTACAATGGTTTTGAAAAAGGCATGCTGTTCTTGAGGAGCTTTAATAGACTAAACTGTCATGGCAGTCTGTTGCTCTGAAGAAACGGATGGCTGCGGTCACGCAGACCCTCCTCCCCAGTCTTAAATATGAAGGATTATAGAGCCAGGGACAGTTTCATCAAGACTGGACCGAATTGTGAAACCATGGTGGTTTGGTGCACAAAGTCGTCTTCTTGATGAGCTGAGGTCACGGAAAATGCACCACGTTCCCTGATATGTTTTACTGGATTTGTATTTTGACTATTCAGATGGAATTTCAATCTGTGGTGATTTGTTTAGGGTGTCACCACCGCTGTTATGATGCGAAGGCAATGTATGAGCGCTGTCTTTTGTAAAGTCACTTTCATGGAAAGGTTTGTTTGCTTTTACAAAGCATTTGGTAAGACCACACAGCGAAGACAAACTGCTTTAGCAGATGCGTCTGTCGCGTATTACCGTGCTGAGGCCAAGGTAAACAATCTGCTATTACAGAATCCATCACTTGTCATATTTCACACAGATCAGCTGCTCTTTAAACAAAGCCTTTTAATATCTTTATCCGTCTTTTAACCAGCTCCTCTGCTGTGATAAAACAGAGTGCCGTGGAGAGCTGAGAGCCTGTTGCACAGCTAATGGCAGGAGTGCTGAAGTGCTGTAAAGGCTGGGAGCACTTATGTGTCCTGTTCAGCCAGAGCAATAAAAGAGCTTTATGATCTGACATCACTGTTGGAATGTGTAGAGGTGCTTCCAGTGAAGCCAATCACCGAACTGCCCAACACACGACTCAGGGAACATTACCGGAGTCAAACAAAATTACACAAAAACAGACTTTTCAAAACCCACTAAATCTTCCAAGTGTTTTATCAGCGTCTACAGATTTTTCATAATGTTGGCTTCAAATAATGCTGTAAATTAAATGCATGATGACTAAATCTTCAAAGTATAATATCTGCTTCAAAAGATTCTCATTTTTATCTTCAAAATCTTCATATTTCAACAAAACATTTTTTATCTACTTCCACTGTCATTTATCACAAATATGCATGAAAAGAAAACAATTCTAGTAGCTTTAAAAGCATTACAGAAATTACATTTTTGAAATATATAATCTTTTTTTTTTTTACTAAGACACTAATATTTGTTCCGCAAGCATTCTGTGCATTTCTTTTTTTGCTTGGTGTTACAATGCCATTATATGTTCAGCATTTCTTCTGCATTTAATTTTAATTTTTTCCCGATTTTTCACAACAACAGTCGTGATCTTTTGAGATCACACCAGAGTTTAGTGTTACACCAGCCAGGTTCCCACCTGACTCTGCAATTCTGCATACAAATAACTACCTGACTGACTGATTGAATTTCAGAGAGCTTTTAAATCATAGACAGGCTTTGAAAGAGCTGTGTCTGAATAATTTAGCTTTGATTTTCCACCTGTGCTCATGAGTGTGTGTGCATGTTTTAAAAAAATGCAAAAGACGGCATGCTAACCGGCTTTCTTCCAGATTTCTTCAGGTACGTATCCAGACACTGGCCTGTGAAGGAGCTCCCTATGGATGTCTGGAAGAGAGAGAAGAAAGGACAGTTTATTTATAATAAACTCAATACTGGATACGAACAGTCAAAATACAATTGAATGCAAATCCATTCTTTTTTAAATCAGACAAATCAAGTTTATACACAAATACACTACCAGTCAAAAGTTTTTGAACAGTAAGCCTGCATTTATTTGATCCAAAATACAGCAAAAGCAGTAATATTGTGAAATATTATTAGTATTTAAAATAAACATTTTCTATTTGAATATTTTTAAAAATCTTCATTGTCAAATGATCCTTCAGAAATCATTCTAATATGCTGATTTGCTATTTAAGAAACATTTTTTATTATTAACAATATTTAAAACAGTATATTTTGATGAAAAGAAAGATCCAAAGATCAGCATTTATCTGAAATAAAAAGCTTCTGTAACATTATACACTATATCATTTAAAGGCTTGAAGTTGGTATAATTTTTTTTGGAAAAAAAATTCTAGAAATTCAGTGTTATTTAGCAAGGATGCTTTAAATTAATCAAAAGTAATGAAAAAGACATTTATAATGTTACAAATGACTTCTATTTCAGATAAATGCTGTTCTTCTGAATGTTCTATTTATCAAAGAAAACTGAATAAAATTCTACTCAGCTGTTTTTTTTAACATAATAATAAACTATGTTTTTGGGCAGCAAATCAGAATATTAGAATGATTTCCTAAAGATCATGTGACTGGAGTAATGATGCTAAAAAATTAAGCTTTAAAATCACAGGAATAAATTGATTGAAATAGTAAAATATTTCAAAATTTGACTGTTTTTGCTGTACTTTGGACCAAATAAATGCAGGCTTGGTGAGCAGAAGAGACTTCTTTAAAAACATGAAAAATCTTACTGTCCAAAAACTTTTGACTGGTAGTGTATATGCACAAAATAGAACATGAGGCTTTTCAGTTGATGTAGACACTCTCTTGTGCTGAATATGTGTTACCTAAAGCATTACTTTCTTGGCTGGCGGGGCTCTGCTGTCTGGACTGACTGCTGCTGGAGCTGCTGGTCTTTTTAAGATCTTCAGCATCACTGTAACGACGGATCCAGTAGTTGAGCTCCTCCCGGTCGGCCTCCTGGCACCTCCGCAACACTGTCAATGAGCGACGTGTCTTCTCCACCATATCCATAATGCAGTTCAGGAGCTGCGGGGGAGACACAGGCAGAGTGTTACCAACACAACATCTGCTTTAAATAGAAATGACCAATTTAGATATAAAAACATGATGTTAAAGGCTGGCATTGAACGATGACTCACACCTCTATATGTTTACAGTCGCTAAAGTGCGAATGCCAACCACTGACAAAAAGTTAATGCTTTGAGGTTGCTCTTTTTAAGCTTGGGAGACCAGTTAAATAGCAACTGATGTTTCTCCTAAAACTAAAGATAAAAACTGTTAACAAAGAGATGTTTGCATCCATATTAAAATCTTTGTGATGTCTTGGAACAAAAATCTGATAAACAGTAGACTTAAAGCTAAAATCTGCTGTCTAGAAGAACAATAAATAAAAAAACACATGCAAACACAGAAACGTACCAGCAAACACACTTCTTGTGATATTCTCTCTCTCTCTCACACACATACACTTTGGATAGTAATAAAAAATGTTATTACTTTTCTTACATGGTCAAGGTGCTTCCACTCTTCTGCCCATTCTCTGTCTGTGAGTCTGTGATCTATGACTTCCTCCTGGCGCGTGCTGCCGTGCATCCCTGACACAGAACGAGAGAAAGAGAGAGAGCGAGTGTTAAACGTGTTACTATTTGGGCCTCGGTTTTCCATTTCTCTTGCTTGCCCTCAGCGGCATGTCGTGCCCGTCTGTTTCACAGCCATAGCTCACCCACTTCTTGACATCCTCCATCGCTCACACACTCTTCATTCCTCACATGCTCTCATCCCTCACTCCGTTCTCCCGAGCAGCCTGCGGGCACGCTCTCTCTCGCTCTCTCCACGCCGCACCAGAGCTGCCAGGCTTATGCATATCTCGTGCATATATCACTGGCTAACGCGCTTGAGTATTTTTAGCACATTTAAACCCGATATGGAGAGTTGGTTTTATGTAAACCTCAAATCATTTTTAAAGGAGTTTATGTTCCTGATCCAACGAAGTCTTGTTTGGTTTAACTTCTAAGAGTCTGAGTGGCATGCGGTGGACTTTTGAGGACCTTCATTCATCTTCAGAACACAAATTAAGATATTTTAGATGAAATCCAAGAGCTTTCTGACCCTGCATAGACAGCAACGCAACTGATATGTTCAAGGCCCAGACAGGTAGTAAGGACATTGTTAAAATAGTCCATGTGACAGTGGTTCAACTCTAATTTTATGAAGCTACACAAATATATTTTGTGCGCAAAGAAAACAAAAACAACTTTATTCAACAATTTCCATCACCTTGGATGTCAGATTTCATCAAAAGTCTTTTAATTTGTGTTCCAAAGATGAACGAAGGTCTTACAGGTTTGGAACGACTTGAGGGTGAGTAATTAATGACTAATTAATGAATCATCCCTTTAAAGTTTTACAGTCAAAAGTTTTTGAACAGTAAGATTTTTAATGTTTTTAAAGAAGTCTCTTCTGCTCACCAAGCCTGCATTTATTTGACCAAAGCACAGCAAAAATAGTACAATTTTGAAATATTTTTGCTATTTAAAATAACTGTTTTCTGTTTGAATTTGTAATTTATCCCTGTGATTTCAAAGCTGAATTCTTAGCATCATTACTTCAGTCACATGATCCTTCAGAAATCATTCTAATATTCTGATTTGCTGCTCAAAAAACATGTATTATTATTATTATGTTGAAAACAGCTGAGTAGAATTTTTTCAGGTTTATTTGATGAAGTTTAAAAGAACAGTATTTATCTGAAATCTTTTGTAACATTAAAAATGTCTTTATCATCATTTTTGATCAATTTAAAGCATCCTAGCTAAATAAAAGTATTAATTTCTAGAATTTCTTTCCCCCAAAAAATAAATAAAAAATTATACTGACTCCAAGCTTTTGAATGGTATACTGTATAATGTTACAAAAGCTTTCAAATAAATTTTCAAATAAATGCTGATCTTTGGATCATTCATCAAAGAATCCTGAAAAACTCAGTTGTACTCAATTGTTTTAAATATTGATATTAATAATAATAAAAAAATGTTTCTTGAATATGAAAATGATTTCTGAAGGATCGTGTGGCACAGAAGACTGTAGTAATGATGCTAAAAATCACTTTTAAAATCACAGGAATAAATTACATTTTAAAATATAATCAAATAGAATATTATTTGAAATAGTAAAAATATTTCAAAATTTTACTGTTTTTGTTGTATTTTGGATCAAATAAATGCAGACTTGGTGAGCAGAAGAGACTTTCAAAAACATTCAAAATCTTACTGTTCAAAAACTTTTGACTGGAAATGTATATATATTTTATATTTGTTTTTGTTATTATCAGTACTTTTAATTATTATTAATATAATTTACATTTTATTACTACTTAAAATTATTTATTTACTTAAGTACCTTTTCCTTTAAGAAACTTTTATGTGACTTTCTCTATTTCTGGGCTCTATTAAAGACTATGAACTGAATTTGAGCCTTGTTTTATTTGAAACTTGTTTTTACCCTCAAAATTTATAAGGGTCTTGCATCAAAATGGAATATGCTACTCACAAAGTTTGAGGACTGGAGGCATTGGTGACCGCAGCCGTAGAGAAAGCGGCTTATATTGCACGTCTCAGACTCTAACAATCTTTCATAGCGCAGTAACGCTCTTATTAATGACTGTCCCCAGATGCTGCTGTAATCTGCCCTCTCTTACCCAGAGGCCGAGGGCGGTCGCGGAGCTCGCGGTGGTTGGGGTGACGGTAAGAATCTCTGTAGTGGTGTGCGATGGCCATGTCGTCCAGACGGTAGTGCTGTGGAGGAGGTGGGGTGGGATGTGGCAGGCCGTTGGGCTGGTAGGAGAGCCCGTTCGAGGGGCTGAAGCGCTGGCCAGGGCTGATAGTGCAGGGCCTCTTGTTGGGGTGCTCGGGATGGAGCGGCTCCCGCTCAAAGCCGTTCTCTTTGGTTCTGGAAAGAAATACAAGAATCCATAAGCGTGATAGAACGATAGATAGATAGATAAATAGATAAATAGACAGACAGATAGATAGATAGATACATAGATAAAACTGGTTGTCTTTCCAGGCATGTCAGGGTGAGTGTAGACACACTAGTCCTTCATTTTTGCGTTTTACCACTCCAACAAGACAGAAACTGTCTGACACTGAGATGTCTTCTGAGGACAGCATGTTCATTGATGTAATGTACTTTCCTCCGCGGTGGGTCGAGGGAGAATGTGAAACTGCTCCTGAGGCAGTAAGAGTCTGTCATCTAATGTGCTAAGTAGAAAAGCAGCTTCTATGCCTCCATCGAGCACTTTGTTGTCAGTAAAAGGAGGTCTTGACAGAGCACACGAGGACCGTAAGAGATGTGCACTTACAGGACTCACTCAGCGCACCTAAACCCTGGGGCTTTCACATTGCTCTGCCCTTCACTTTCATGTGTCACGGGTCCAGGTGTTCGCAGATGCTGGTACTCGTGTGAGTCGCCGCGTGTGTGTGTTGTGAGGCGCTTGTCCCTCGGTTACCTCTGAAAGAGACTGAACTTCCTAATGAGCTGCTTTTATGAGCTGCTAATGCGCATCCATCAACGTCCATATGCTCCTCAAAGCCACCTCTCTCCTCCACCCACACCTCCAAAACACAGCTGCTTTTATTTTACCCTAGTCTCATACATTTTAATACCAATTCTAATTCAATCTGTTCTTCATGAACTTGTCTCTCTGATTCAGGCATAGTATGTGATTTTCATGTGCTCATCTTGCTTTATTCTGTCCATAAAACATGTCTTTTTTGACCTCTTAATTTATGTACTTTGCAATTTATTTATTTTATTACACAGGTTGAGAATTGAGAATATTAGCAAAATTCATTTTTATACCTAATTTTATTTTTGTTATATTATTTTGTAAAATATTGCGTCCTTGTCTTTAATTCAAATGTATTTAAAATTGTGTACTGTGTTTTCATGTAGCATTTGCTAAATACAATTACAAACTAATTCTAATTACAGTAGAAAATATTAAATAAAATAATTAATTAAAATATAAATAGTTACATAAATATACACTACCAGTTAAAAGTTTTTGAACAGTAAGATTTTTAATGTTTTTTAAAGAAGTCTCTTCTGCTCACCAAGCCTGCATTTATTTGATCCAAAATACAGCAAAAACAGTAATATTTAATGTTTAATTTTAACTAACAGTGCTTTCTATTTGAATATATTTTAAAATGTAATTTATTCCTGTGATCAAAGCTAAATTTTTAGCATCATTACTCCAGTCTTTGGTGCCACATGATCCTTTAGAAATCATTTTAATATGCTGATTTGCTGTTCAAGAAACATTTATTATTATTATTATTATTATTATCATCATCATCAATATTTAAAACTGCTGAGAACATTTTTTCATAATTCTTTGATGAAAAGAAATATCCAAAGATCAGCATTTATCTGTAATAAAAAGCTTTTTGGGAAAGAAATTCTAGAAATTAATACTTAATTAATTAATACTTTTTTTTAGCAAGGATGCTTTAAACTGATCATAAAGACATTTATAATGTTATAAAAGATTTCTGTTTTAGATAAATGCTGTTCCTCTGAACTTCCTATTCATCAAAGAAACCTGGAAAAATTGTACTTAGCTGTTTTCAACATAATAATAATAATAATACATGTTTTTTGAGCAGCAAATCAGAACATTAGAACGATTTCTGAAGGATCATGTGACTGGAGTAATGATGCTAAAAATTCAGCTTTGAAATCACAGAAATAAATTACATTTTGAAATATATTCAAATAGAAAAAAGTTATTTTAAATAGAAAAATGATTTCAAAATGTTACTGTTTTGGCTGTACAATCAAATAAATGCATTAAAAATCTGGTAGTGTATATAAAAACATAAATATAACTATATACAATATAAAGAAATTATAGGAAATAAAGGATGCATTAAATTAATCAAATAAGATAGCAAATGCATTTATAATGTTACAAAATGCTCCTATTTTAAATAAAGCCTGTTCTTTCGACTTTTCTGTTTATCAGTGAATCACATTTCCACAAAAATATTAAGCAACACAACTGTTTTCAACATTGATAGTAATAATGACTTGTTTTTAATTAAAATATTTCACACAGTATTACTGTTTAATTGTAATGTTGATCAAACAAATGCAGCCTTGTTGAGTATAAGAGACTTCTTATAAGAGTATAAGAGACAAAAACATTAAATAAAAATCTTACAGAGGCCAAACTTTTTTACTGTGTACAAGTATAGATCTCATTGAAGTCTTTGTGTGTTAGTATTTTAAAATCTCAGGTAGCGTCTTAAATTATCTTCGTTTACAAGACTGTAGTGATCACTGAAAGCTGTGAACTGAATCTGAACCTCATTTTAAATTCACTTTTTTTTTAGGTTTTCGAATATATAGGGGTTGTGCAGCACAATGGAATATTTTATTCAAATAAGTCTCGGCACACATTTCTCTTCTAAATGAGGAGAGTCGTACTAAGAATGCATTGTGGGGTGCGCTCCTCGCCGTAGCCGTAGTTTCCCGATTCCTTTGATATTAATCAGACTGAAGTGACCGTACATTGTGCTCCGTGATTAAAGACAGCATTGCTCCCTTTCAAATTCCAATATTGCTTTCTCTCTCTCTCTCTCGCACCTTCTCGTTCTGAGCGAGGAGAGTCGAGTCGAGCTGAGCCGAGCTAAGCAGAAACAGAAGCGCTTAGCCAGCCGTATCTGAGCTGAGTCTCATCTGTATGTGTTATCAGCCATGTCCCCAGGCTCACCTAGCCATACATTAGAGCATACGCAAAAAAATGCAGGTATTACATTAAAAAAAGAGAGAGAGATAGAAAGAGAAAAATAGAGAGCTGTATATTCTTCTCTAATAACCATGGGGACCTGAGCTGATATGTATTCATCCAAGACAGCATATTAAAAATTAGATTTCCTCACTGAAAAGAGAAAATAATTCTGAGCTTCTAGGAGTGAACTGATATATAAGCTGTTATATCTTTTCTCTCAGGCCACAACAGCGTAGCCTTGCTCTAGTTTTACAGTGAAGCATCTCAAAAGGAAGCCTCCAAAGAATCTACCTGCATTCTCCAGATGTGTCTGGTTCTTCCTGGTTCTGCTCCATTAAAGGATGAGAATCCAAATGATGCATGACAATATAGACACTCATAACCTCCTGCAACATTTCTACAGCCCTCCAGCTGTTTTACAAACATGTATTTCCAGTCTATAGTTGGATGTGGGTGCCTAAAATCTACTAGATAAAAATGAATGCTCAATTAAGCACTTATCGATAACTCCCCCAAAAAATGAATTACTGTGAGCTCTTCTTTCATTATCCGGGCACAAGGCTGGTGTGATTAGTTTGTTGTAAATTCCTGACTTTTTGTAAGGAAAACATCTTAAACTAAATGTTATATTTGTGACCCTGGACCACAACACCAGTCATAAGGGTACATTTTTTTAAAAAATTGATTGACGTATGGTTTGTTAGAATAGGACAATATTTGGCTGAGATACAACATTTTGAAAATCTGGAATTTAAGGGTGCAAAAAAATCAAAATATTGAGAAAACTGCCTTTAAAGTTGTCCAAATGAAGTTCTTAGCAATGCATATTACTAATCAAAAATAAATTTTTGATACATTTACGGTAGGAAATTAACAAAATATCTTCATGGAACATGATCTTTACTTAATACCCTAATATTTTTTGGCTTAAAAGAAAAATCGATAATTTTGACCCATACAAGGTTTTGTGGTCCAGGGTCACATATTGTATTTTCAGAAAGTTTTGGAATATTTGTCCTTTCCCCAAATTTGTTACTATCAAGACACAGTAATAAAAATGTTATTAGAAGGGATATATTAACGTATTAAGATTTCACATATATTACATATACATTCTTACATATACATTGTAAATATAAATATAAATATAACTAAATTTGTTAGATTTTTTTGTATTTTGAATCCTTTTTTTTTTTTTTTTTGACAAAACATCCCATGTTGATACATCCCTTGATATATTTACAGTAGGAAGTGTACAAAATATCTTCATGGAACATGATCTTTACTTAATATCCTAATGATTTTTGGCATAAAAGAAAGATTGATAATTTTGACCCATACAATGTATTTTTGGCTATTGCTACAAACATACCCGTGCTACTTATGACTGGTTTTGTGGTCCAGGGTCACATTTTTTTGTGATAATGATGTTAGTTTACAGTTCGGCTCACCTGTCAGGCGTTCTTCTCTTGCCGTTCTCGTTGACGTCCATCAAGAGTTCAGACGAGTCGACGGGTGACGTGGTGCTCGTGTCCAGCAGGAGTTGCTCGTGTTGGGCGAGATACTGAGCCGGGTTCTGCTTGGCCAGCCGTGCACAGTGCACCAGCTCCCTCTGCAGTAGCGGCAGGTTGGCCTGTAGAGGGAGATAGCGGTCAGGATGTGCCGAGAAGATAGCACTATGAAGCTGTCCACAGCCAGAGGCTCTAAACACCGTTTTTTGTTTACTCATTATTATCATTACAGGTACATTCTTCCAAAATAAAGACACTCTCGCGCCGTTTCGAGCAGCACTCTATTGTGACCTGAAACATGCATTAGTGCCCTGGGCCCTTGATATGAGCAATCATGGTCAACATAGAAAGTGACATCTTCAAAGCAGATGGTTTGGGAGAGGGGGGGCAATGTTCGCTTTCTTTCTGTCTCATTTCCTCTGCATCTCCGTCATGATTACTAGCTGGCTTGGCTTTCTCCGAAAGCACTTGGAGGCCTCGCCACTTCAAAGACACACTGAGGAGCATTTTCACGGCAGATGAAAGGTTTTTGTGAATCCCCATCCAGCAACAGTCGGACTATTGCAGCATCTAAACAGCACAAGGTGTTAGTTGGAGGATGATGTCTATTTTCTCTCTTTCTGTGCTTTCTTCATCTGTGTTTTCTTTCTTTTCTTTCTCTATGGCCTGTGACTCTGATCTAAGACTATAATCAAACATCTTTTCAGCTCTGGAATATTCTTCAGCGCGCTCCCACTGTGTGCCTTTTCAGTGATGTAATGGCTAAAATTAGGAGCGGTGCGTTGATTGAATATTGAACGAAGCACAATGAAAGCTTGGCTTTTAAAAAATAGTGTGGCCAAAATGTTGCCGCTGGTCATGATGCAGATTAAATGGCAGAATATAAAGAAGTAAATAAATATAAGTTATTCTGATTAATTTTAATGATGTTAATGATGGGGGTTGTTTATAAAGGACCGCCTGGTCGCCAGCTGTATGAGGTAATGGTCTGTTAGTAGTTTATGATGAAAATTACCAGAGGCCAGTGAAATTGCTTTGACCCTCAATGACCTCAGATTTTCATTAAATGGAGGTCCTCATAGTTAGTGACAGTTCACATACAACATGTACACGGTAAAAATTATTTTCTTAATCAGTATTTTTGTCTTGCTTCCCAGTATGTCTAAACAGTCTTGTATCAAGAAACATTTACTTGAGAAGGAAAACGACATGATATAACGACATAACTAAGAGCTAAGTTTTGTTATTACTCCAATGGCAGATGTATTTCTTGTTTAAAGAATTAGTTCACTTCCAGAATTTAACTTTCCCGATAATTTACTCATCCTCATGTCATCCAAGATGTTCATGTCTTTCTGTCCTCAGTCGAAAAGACATTGTTTTGGAGGAAAACATTCCAGGATTTTTCTCCATATAGTGGACTTTAGTGGTGGCCAATGGTTTAACGGTCCAAACTGCAGTTTCAGTGCGGCTTCAAGGGGTTCTACACGATCCCAGCCAAGGAATAAGGGTCTTATCCAGCAAAATGATTTGTCATTTTCTAAAAAAAAATACACATTTATATACTTTTCAACCACAAATGCTCATCTTGCAGTAGTTCTGCAATGACTTACGAATTACGCAATCACTTTGCAAAGGTCACGCGCATTTAGTTCTTCGTCTGTGTACTTCGGTTCAAAAACGTAGCGTAGCCTCCTCCAACTTTAAAATCATTTGACATCAACGTTTTATCATTTTGGTCAAATACATTTGACTTTCTCTGCATGTTCGCTTTGTAAAAACTGGTCACGCATGACCTTTCCAATGCGTGAAGTCGAGCTAGTGCAAGACGAGCATTTGTGGTTAAAAAAATATTTACATTTATATTTTTTTTTTTTAGAAAATGACTGATTGTTTCGCTAGATAAGACCCTTATTCCTCAGCTGAAATTGTGTAGCGCCCTTTGAAGCTGCATTGAAACTGCAATTTGGATCTTTAACACGTTGATCCCCATTGAAGTCCACTATATGGAGAAAAACCTGGAATATTTTCCTCAAAAAACTTCATTTCTTTTCGACCGAAGAAATAAAGACATGAACATCTTGAATGACATGGGGGGGTGAGTAAATTATCAGGAAATTAGAATTCTGGAAGTGAACTACTGCTTTAAACTTACTTTTCATACATTTTATAGAAAACAATTCATCTTGTTTTAAGAATGTTAAACAAGACAAAATACTAAGGAAGAAAGTAATTCTTGCAGTGTTTTTCAAGATAATGAATTAAAGTAAAAATTAAAACAGTCTAATTTGGGATGTTATTGTTTATAATTATTGATTGCAATGATTCTACATTTTCTTTGATTATGTCTGAGTGTGTTCTCCAGCTCCTGTGTGGTCCATTAGCACACAGCTAGCTGGAAACCAGCATATCAAACACAAGCCGCAAAGCAGTTTGCCACGTATATGTAATCCTCACTTCCTCTGCACCGCTAGCATGTGGTGAAGCGCCGTCTATGTCACGCTGAGTACGTCTCTGAGCAATGAGGCACAGAGCCGCAGAGGAACACATGTGCTTACAGGCTTTATGGAGCCTGCTGAACGAAGCAGCAGCTAAATATTACAAATTTATCAGACGAGGAATCCATTTAGAGAAATCATAAACAAAAGCCATCAGCACGAAGGCCGTCAGCTGGCGTCGAATTTGGATTACATCATTAGCGTGATGCACGCTGCCCTTCCTGTAAACATTTCCCCGCAAAACCCAACTCTGACGGGAGGGTCGCTAGACAACATTAGCCTAATGAAAAAACGCTGCTAATGCACATTGTTGCAGCTGCGCTTCTGCACACTTATAAAAGCCCCTGTTCCCACAGCCATATGGTATTTGTCATTAAAGGCTCCTTTGAGGAAAACCACTAAAATTAGACGAGAGGGAGAGAGGGAGCGCGCGAGAGAAAAAAAAACACAAGTTGCATCTTTGATACCACCCCTCCTGACTGGATGATACAGTAACCATATGGCGTGGAGCTGCGCGAGAGCGAGCGAGTCAGGGAAGTGTCCCTGTATGCTTCTCTGCATCCGTCAGCGACCGGCGCAACCTCTAATGGGACCAATTTCTGTACGACAGAGTCCAAAGAGTGGACAAGATGAAATACCTTCGAATGGCGCAAGACCGCATCAAACGGACGGACCCCTTTCCATCATCATCTAATGGAGTAAACAACACAGATTTGATCCATCTCCACTGGTCGCTTATTTCATTATTATGGAAAGGGAGACGGAAGAAAGCAAAGCGTGAGAGAAGGATGGGAAACGGGGAGGCGGGGTGAAGGTTAGACAAAGAGGGACGGGAACAAGTAGGTTGGAGCGCCGTACGTAATAGCTGTCACTTACAAGCAGATGAAAACGAATGGCTAACGATTGAGGGTGGATGGATACAGCAGTCACCATATGCTCATGAGAATTTAATCTCTATCAAGCGCTGATGTCTATTTGCTACATATGTCATAAATTAACAAATTATACATTTGCTCTGAAGGCTACAATCTTTTTAATCTCAAACATGATGCGAAAGTATGGCATGTGTAACTCAAATACTTCCCTTGGTCGAAAGAATAATACGCAGAGTGTTTATTTGAATGGTTCGTGTTAAGTGCTCCAACATAAACAGGCCCAGACACACATTTAACTGTAATGAAATAAGGGCCGCACTGACAAATGGGCGACAGAGAGGGCAAAGGTTGATATTCTCCCAGACAACAGATCGTCTTACTTTGGTAATGGTTTCAGATGTGCCCTGCCCTCCGAAAATCGGCGTGTGAGAAAAGCCAAACGAACAAGGGTGTTCGTGAATAAACAGAGACAGTGTGTAGTGAGACAGCCCACTATGCTGATTAATGTAGGTTCACATCATCAGAAATTAAAAAAACAGGTCCCAGTGATCAAGAAACCTGATGCCTCTTTGCTCACGAGGAAACCATGTATCCATTTAGGCCATTTAAAAGCAAAAGATGAAAAAAAATGGAAAGCTGGGAGAAATATGTACATCTGTGCCTCAGTTGTTTAAATGTTTTCCAGATTGCTTGTGCAATACCTTCAGAAAGGGGATGACAAAAGGTCGGAGCGGGAAGTTAGTCGCTTCTTGCAGTTTGGAGTGGAATTCCTCAATGGTTAGAGTGGAGTTCTGCAGGGAGAGAGGAAAAAAGACGGTTCACGCATGAATACATGTGGAAAGCATTATGTGATAATATTACTTATTGGAGGCAAAACTATATCCTGCTGAAGATTGAATGATTTGAAGACTGTAATGGGAGGCATATGGATGGCTGTGGTGAAAGGCCTCGTAAGGGGAAGTTTGATCTAGAGGCTTTTACATGTGCATGTGCCGACCGCATCGTCATTGCATCAACAGACACATGCAAACAAAACTACAGATGCAGAATCACACTGCGCAGCATAATAGCATAACAAGATATGCAGCTTTAAAAAAAACAGGTCTTATTCCGTGCCGAACTGACATATATCTCGCCCCTGTTAAACTCGGCAGTGTAAAAAAAAGAGGAATGACTAATTTCAATCTTTCCTGCTCTCTGCTCTATCATCTTTTAACAGACTGATAGGACTGATAGGACACTATTTTCAATTTTCTACATGTTATTTCCAAGAGAGCTAGCGGAAGGAAAGATGGGAAAGAGAGCGGGGAGTCGTACGTTTGAGAAAAATACACAGCCGTTTTTTTTCTCCCCTCATTTCCCAGACCTGAATTTTGTTACATTAGGCTTACATCTGTTCGGCCAGATTGCAGCGGCCTGTTTTGACAGCCAGAAAGCCTCCTGAGCTTTTCTCCAGCATCGGCGGCGCTAATTAAGTGTGTCACTCTTTTCAATAAGGCAGAGTGGGGAGCGAATTAAAAGAGCCACGGAAGCCAAAGGGACACAAGGAAGCCTCTGCGTGTAGACACAGCAAAAAATAAACAAATGCCCGCTGAAAAAAAGAGCTTTCCTTTGGAATGGCTAATTAAAGCAGCCCTCCTCTAGTACAGGCTGCTATTTCGCCATTGTTTATTCCATAACTACATATTAACGAAAATAAAGCTGTGGTACAGCTTATGGTGCACATCTTGTCAAGAGGATTTTTTTTTCAGTTATACTTAGCTACAGATGCTTCTATTCAATTACTGTCGCTGGACAAGTCTTTGATGAAAGTCAAACAAGATTTGGTGGCCAAACCTTTTTGGTGGCACGAAAGCAAAACAAATCAATTTCTACTGTCTGTAAACTTTTCAGGAGACACAATAATCACTAGTATCCTAGTAGAGAAGATTTTCTTAGACTTTGAGTCAGAATATACACGTTACGGGACGTTAGGAAGTCCTTCCTTTTTCCCATTGAAGTCGTTACATGCATTGGTTGTTGATTGGATTTTAAGATTTCAGAGACAGGGGGTTAAGCTGTTTAAATGATTGAAGAAATCCTGCATATGTCACCAGAAAGAAGCCTGTCATAATACACGAAGTTCAAATTTTGCAGTTTTGCATTTGTTATTGTTTGTTTAGTACTGACCTGGGTAAGGTATTTCACATACAATGTCACATATAGTCCACAAGAGAAAATAATAGTTGAATTTATAAAAATGACCCCGTTCAAAAGTTCACATCCCTTTGATTTGTGTTCCTGCCCTGAACAGTTGAACTGCCTGCTGTTCTTCAGAAAAATCTTTCAGGTCCCACAAATTCCTTGGTTTTCCAGCATGTTTGTGTATTTAAACCCTTTCCAACAATAACTGTATGATTTTGAGATCCATCTTTTCACACTGAGGACAACTGAGGGACTCATATGCAACTATTACAGAAGGTTCAAAAGCTCACTGATGCTCCATGTGTACATTTTTACTTATTTTGCCTAAATATCACATTTTTAAATTTAGTGCTGCCCTTCAGAGGCTACAGGGTAGTTACATGTTTCCCAGAAGAAAAAATTAGGTAAATTTACCCTGATCTCCAAATTCTAAAAGTTTTCACCCCTGGCTCTTAATGCATGTTTTTTTTCTTCTGGAGCAACAGTGAGTGTTTGAAACTTCTGTAACAGTTGCATATGAGTCTCTCAGTTGTCCTCAGTGTGAAAAGATGGATCTCAAAATCATACAGTCATTGTTGGAAAGGGTTCAAATTCTCAAAAATGCTGGAAAACCCAAGAATTTGTGGGACCTGAAGAATTTTTTCTGAAGAACAGCAGGCAGTTTAACTGTTCAGGACAAACAAATTCATGAACAACTATCACTAAACAAAAAAAACAAAAAAAAAGGCTGTGGATCATTCAGGTAACGACACAGTATTAAGAATCAAGGGCGTGTAAACTTTTGAGCAGGGTCATTTTTATAAATTCAACTATTATTTTCCCTTGTGGACTATATGTAAACATCTTTTATGTAAAATATCTTATTCAGGCCAGTACTAAATAAACAATGACATGCATTTTGTATGATCCCTCTTATTTTGGTAAAATAAGTAACATTTTGCAGATTCTAAAAGGGGGGTGTAAACTTTTGACCTCAACTGTATCAAAAGTAACAAAACACAGCGTTTTTTGCTATTTAGTGCATGGAAGGCGCATGGGATATACAATGATATATTTAAATGGGAAATCATTTTTTTACCCAGGCCTACAATAGATGTTTTTAGCCAGTAAGTGCCAAACAGTTTGTGACTGCAGACTTACCACAAGCCCCAACACCAGGGTACGCACTCGTTCTCCTATCTCAGGTGAGATGTCATTGCCAAACTGCTGTAGTGTTGTAAGGAAGCGTTTGAGCTTGCTGAGCTGTCTTGCACCACAGGCCGGTGGCAGCTGCTGATTGGCGAGCGAGGACGAAGATGATGATGAAGGCCCATTGCTGAAGCCATTGGGTGGAGATGGAGCTCCATTCAGTGCAGTGGGGGAGTGACTGGTGCCATTTGTTACTGGAAAACAGAAACTTAATTATTTCTTCATGCCACAAAGAGAGCTTTGGCATTATAACCCAAGCATATTGAATGATCTAAACCTAAAAGATTCATATTAAAAACTGCCAGGAACATTGCTTAAAAAGAAGCTGCAAGTACTCCTTTGTCAAAAATGACATTGGCGTATGAAAGCCTGTGACTGACGGTGCTTGAATGAGGCACTTGTGACAGCGAAACATTTGTTTTGAATCAGCCACGGCAGCTTTGAGAAGGAAGCCGTGCGTTCTTGCTTCCATACATCAGACATATTAAGTCCAGAGGAGGAGAATACATGTGGTCGAGTGCCCCCCGTGCCACGATGAGAAACATACGCGGCGGAGGGATGCAGCTTGGAATCAACGTCTCTCTAATGAGATTAGGCTGCGTGATAGCCTCGTTTGCCTGGCCTCCCTCCAACAGAACAGAAACGAGATACTTGAGCTGCATCTGGTAACAATTACATGGAGGGGAAATCAAAGCGCTTGCTTTGTTAAACCTTCAGAATGTATAATTAGAGTCTGCCTTTAAAAAGGCTCCGGATTGCTTCAGACCCGGCTTGCTTTTTGTCTCTTTTTTCATAAGCGCTAATTGCAGAGTCCAACTGATCTGTTTTTAGGGATGTAACATCAGAGAGAGGAATGTGTTACTGCTGTTGACAGCACACCACCGCTCAATTACACTGACATGGTGCTGGGAGGCTGTGGCACGGACGGCTTTGATAGTGAGCCGCTCCAGCGCTCCCCTGAGCTGGCATGTGTGATGCTCTTTGTGGCATCAGCCAGCGGGCAGACGCAAAAATCTGCAGGTCAGAAGACAAGGGGAAATCATGTCGACTGTAATGAGGGAAGTGCAGAACTACATATTCTTTCAAATTGACAAAGGTGATAGATTTTCTGAATGACTAGTCAACAAGTTAGCCTTTCAATTTCAATTGGAACACATCACATCCAGTTTAATTCACATACAATCTAGCTGTTAAAATTAAAATACAAGTATTGTACAAGCTAAAATTGGATCCGAAAATCTGATATAGGCCTACATATACGATCAGACCTCCATGCAGCTTTTGTACTATTTATTGGATGCAAACACAACTGATTTAATATTTGAAGCATATTTCCTTTAAACTAACTAGTTAACAATACACAAACTGTCACAAACTGTAAAAAGCTGGAAGATGGATTGGAATTGCAAATTTTGCCATGAAAGACCAAATTTTCTGCACAATACAAATGTGCAGCACAGTTTTTAAATGAAACTATGAATCTTTATAAACTCCCTTTCTATGAACCAAATGTTACAGTCTTTCTTTTTTTCTGTCTTAATGATTCTGTTTTTACATTTTAATAGACTGTTTTAATGGTTAAATTACATTTTATTCATCACCTCTAATTAACTGAAATGATGAACATACAACATAAACAGCATTTTATTAAAAGTTTTACAAAAATTACATTTCTAAGACCCCATGAAATATGTTTTTTCCTTCATAAATTTAGTTGTATTTTTTTATTTTACCAAATTCTGTTTTCCATTAATTTTCTGGATTCCATTTTAATGGTTTAATTTAAAAATAATTAATTAATAATTTAATTAAGTTTCTTTCTTCTTATTTTTCAGAAATACTGTATTTACTGTACTTGTGTATTTACATTTTTCTGCTAAATCAATTCTGGTAAAAAAAAATTCTGACAAATATTCCTTTAAAAATAATGATTTCATCATTATTATAATAATTATAATTATAAAAATTATAATAATTTCATCATTATTAGTAGTACTACCATTACATTAAATGTAATTTCTGTCTCAGTTTCCTCAAGTTACTTCAAGTGACCTTCAAGTTTCTGTTTGTATATGCTATGACGAATATTTTTTTCTTAAAAGAAATGGTAAAATGCTGCTAATGAAGTGACTCTCAGAGCATTTCTATTGACTATGTTCATGTGTTCATGTACTCGTAAATTGAGGCGGCTGAGGCTGAAAACATTGTGAGCGTCACACACACTTCAGTATGTGTGTAGTAAACAAAACATTTATAGACACAGAACATGCAAGATTCATATTTAAATGGTATTTCTGCGGCTTAATATTTACAGACACTAGTCCATATCACCTTTTGATTTAAGTGTACCTATTTTTTATGTAACCATCCAAAATTTGTCCAATTTCGTGACAATCCGCATTATACAGTACATTAAGTTTTTATGACCGGATTCTGCAATTCCATTCGTGTTTTCTGCATCGTGGAAATCATAGGCCCCTACAATCTGTACTGCAATGATCTGGACAGACTGACTTGGTTACAACAGTTCAGATGCTAAACTATTCAAAAAAAGAATAAAAACACAACTGGACTCATTTTAAAAAGCTATAAGAAAAAAAAGCTAAAAGAGTATTTTAAACTTTTTTGTCATTCAAATGCATTGTTCTTCTGTTGAGGTGTCTAGGCAGAGTACAGTGTGTGCTAGTACTCACATGCAGTGGGGGTGAAGGAGCTGGTCCTGGGAGCTCCCTGTGTGGTGGGGGGAGGAGGCATGGTGGGCGGAGTTAACCTGGACTGTGTTTTCACATCAGCAGGTGAGTCGGGCATGGTGGAGCGCTTCTCAGTGCGATCTACGGGAGAAAAAGTGGAACAGTTCTTGTGAGACCTCAGTGATATCCCAACAGCTGCCTCTCCACAGCACCTGAGCTCCTGTAAGATATACACACATAGCTACATACACGGTACACGCCTTTAGAGAGTTCAGAGATAGTAACACCAGTCAAATTCCAGCTGTCATCCCCATTTCCCTAATGATCAAAGACACCGGCAATACTCTCATTAAAATGTTTCACAAATCTGGAGGAGCCCCACTGAGGTCCTCAGCATCTACAACAGACATGTAACATCTAAAGTACCCCGTTTCTCCAGATTAAGAAGTCAGTCGACCCATTTTATACTTGATTATGGTTAAGAACGACAGAAACAAGCTGACTTTAAATGTACATTTTATTGCATGTGCAAGACTTGCCGTACCAGTGCTTGTGTGTTACCATGTGCGTACTAGGGTTTGTGAGTGATTTCTAGAGCATAGCTTGCTGGTTGGTTTATGACAATCTGATACCTTGATATGGCCTGGGTCCAAAAAAAGCACATACAGTACAAATCTGATTCATTAGAAAAATAATAGCACACCTCAATAAACTGCATGGTTGGATTAGGGATTTGAAACCTATAGCTCTGAGTATGCTCATATATCCTTAAAATGTGAAGTTTCTACTTACTACAGGTTTTTAAAAAGCAAAATATTTAGCAAATAGTAAGCTGAGTGTTGCCAATATCGAACACAAGACCAATCAACATCTCTATTTTGACAAAGTGGCCATTGTTACAGATCGAGATATCTGTAAGGGTGTGTTCACACTTGTCATTTTGGTTTGATTAAAACGAACTCTGAGTAATTTGAGTATGTGTGAACGCTGCCATCTGAACCCTGGTGCGCACCAAGTAAGGAGACTGAGTTGGCTCAAAAGATGAGTCTCGGTCTGCTTCCAAATGAACTCTGGTGCGATTCGAATTAAATATGAACGCAACACGGACCAAGTACTTCTAAAAGAACCAAAAACAGGAAGTAATGACAAGATGCGATGAAGGGAACAAGCAGTGCATCCAAAACAAAATGAGCAGAGGGCAAACGCTGAGCAACGAGGAGGTAAAGTGTCTTTTATGAACTCTTTGTGTAGTCCAGCAGGCGGCATTAGGTGTATTCGACTTAAAGTGGCGCTGAGGGTGTATGACATCAAAGTACCCATTCACTGATCCGTCTGCTCAGTAATTCGACTGCAACTTCTTCTTTTGTTTGGAGTGTTCAATGAGTTCCGTCACAAAATATATATCATTCAACCTGACCAAACAGGTTGTGAACGTATCACTATTCTTTTAGGTTCAGAATCTTTAGGTTCGCTGTCAAAAATGCCAGTGTGAATGCCAAGCAGACCATAGTCTAATGTAGCCAGACGTTCAGACTGAAGACATAAGGTCTGAGAACTTTGGCCGCTCTGAATGGCCAAGGCCCACCTAAGAGGCCATACGACTGACAGGTACAGCAACCAATTACGTTTCGTTTTGTGCCGCATCATGTTTAGGGGTGTGGAAATGTTGCCACAACAACAGATCTCTGACATATTTTAAAGATTCTATGCTGCAAACTTTACATTTTGCACATACTTTTGAAAATCCAGAACTTAGTTAACCCTGATAAGCGCTCGTTGTCACAGTTGTAAACACGACGGCTTTCTTCTTTCATGAGGGGGTTTGACGCCACAGCATTTTTGTTTCCAGGCGGAACATTAAAGAACGCAACACACACGTCTCCCGGAAATCCTGTATAATCTAACCAGTCCGATGACAACTTCGAAACTCTGAAGTGTTTCCAGCTAAATGAGCCTTATGCATCAGACGTTTAGCCAATGTTCCATGGGCGTGACGTCTGAGACTGAGACAAAGCAGACCATGAGTATATGCATCATTTTCCTTTTTGGTCCAGACCAAATGAACCAAACGACCTGTTTTTCTTCAAATTTGGTCTACCACAGTATTCAGGCCACTTAAAATATAAATCCTGAATTGAAAAACTTTAACACAATTAGAAATCTTGCCTTGTTAACTAAATGACATTACATTAGTAGAAGTGTAAGTGCTAAAATTGCTAAACCCACACTGAAATAAAAATAAACTGAAGCTACATAGACATATTAAAGAGCCAAAACATAATAAAAATGACAAAAGTGCATAACAAAATAACTAAAACTGAAACTCAAATTAAAATGAAAGCTGAATATCTAAAAACTAACGCTAATTCAAAATATACAGTACACAAATAATACTAAAATAACACCTGTCAAAGTTGGTTTGGAGAAGATCCAAAGCGCTAAATAAATGTTGTTTTTTTGGCCATGCACCAACAGTGACAGTTTTTAGGGTATGCATGCTTTTGTTCTTCAAAACTCTAGATATGACAGTACACAAAATTACATCTTGTTTACTCTAGAAGGGCACTGGGTCTCATTTTAGTTGTTTTACAATATCAGGGTCTGTACTGACCTATCAGAAAACCTCATTCTCTATATTTCTCACATACATGTACGCTTTGTACCAGCTGTGGGAACACTGTGTGTCTGGGCTACCAGCCGTCCTGCGTCTGTGACGTGTAGTCTGACTTTCTCGATTACAACTGTCCTGGGTGTCCCCTTGACTCTGATAACAGCAGCGTCTCCTGTCTTACCTCTTCTTTTTTACTCACCATTCGCTTTTCAGCATGTTTTACTCCGCGGAAGAATATTAAATACAGACAGTTAATAATGACTATGTACCACCTTCATAGACTATTGTCTTGCATGCCATGTACACACTGTAATATGATCAAAAAAGAAAGGCGCGTGCTTTTAAACAACCACCGTCTAACCAGAAAAGCAGAAGAGATAAAAAGGTGGGAATTTCAGCTCCGTATAGCTCCCATTCCCTAGGCACCTCAGTGGCTACATGTGTGCAGCAGATCCTAAACATATGTGTCTGTGTGGGCTTAATCTGCCCCATACTTGCTCCCCATGCACTTACAATCCATTCCCCAATTGAGAACAGAGCCGTCCACGCTAAAAACAAAGCTTACGCTTTATATATTACACAGGCAGGGATCCATCTTGTTCTGCCTAAGCTAACCATTTATATTCTCTGATAAAGAAATGACAGAATAATCAGCAGGGGTCTTCAGTCTCACACCTACACATGTGCTGATTAACCGTTTTGTATCTGTATTGTTAAAAAAAAAAACGAAGATATGATGGACAGTCTACTGTGAAAAAGCAGTACTGGTAATGTCAGTGTGACATATAATTATTTCTAATAAGGCAACTCTGCATTTGTTCCATGATATTCATTCAAAAACACAATGATAGAAATGAAAGATTCTTGAGTCGGTGAAAGGGATGAGGCAAGGCAAAGTGGCTCACTTCAACATTAAAATCTCAGTATGGGGCCAGTTATTACATTGAAATGTTAACAACGTGACAAGTCCAGGCACTATAATTCACAAGAGCCACAGCACAAATCTGAAATGAATAAAATAGCCCAAGCACTAGTGTGAAAGCTATTCTCAACCAATATGCCTGTCAGATCACTATAATTGGAAAATATCACATGAATTGTGAAAATTATATTAATTGTCCAAGAAAGATAAGGTCTACGGGAAAGACTTTTATTCAGCTGTGGTCTCAGAAGGAGCCCAGGGCGAGATAAAAAGCAGCTTGTGGATCTACATGTGTAATTGAGGATTAACATCTGGGTCAAAGTTGGGATTGGATTGGGAATCGGGAAAAGAGAAACAACCCAGAGGCGTCTAAACCTCATCCTCTCTCCTTACCTGTCGGACAGAAATGGATGATACGAGGTAAAAAATAGGCTGTAAACTGCAAGTACACGTACATGTGTGTGTTCACAAGCGTGCATGACATACACACTGAGATTGTGACCACTTGAAGACACAGGAAGGTATAAAAAAGTGGAACATTCTCCATAAGGATCTGTCAGCACAACATATCCATTATGCTTCATATTTCCTTCACCGCTTTCTACTGAAATATTACACATCAGACAACTTAAAAGCATTGCACTTCCATAGTGTGCGTCATCCTATGTTCGAGTGAAATAATAATCACAATAATACATCTCACTTTTATACTGGTAAGACGGATGTATTCCGCACAGAGAACAATCAATGACTGTAAAAACCCATCTGAAAAATGTTCAGATCAAAGTGTACTATTTATATTATAATCTCACTAATGACGAAGAGTGTCTGAAAAACTTAGTATTACATACATGGAGTGCAGGGTACATATGCACAATTTTTATATATTTTATCTCCTATTAGTCAAAGTAAAAAGGCCTGCCAATAAAACAGCATTGTACAAGAGCAGCATTAAGCCCACCTAAAGTGGCAGGCTGCGCAAATATGTTGTGGAAAAAAGAGATGCATAACTCAATTCAAATGAGTTCCCACTTGGAGTGGAAAAGAAGCAATTTTGCATTTTTAAACAGGCTCAAAAACATACCAGAGTGCACATCCATCCTGCCCTGATTTCATAAAGTTAATCTGCGCAGAGTTAACGTACAGAGTGCATTTGTTTGCCAGTTACCTTGCCTTTCAAAACGGGAAATTGGCGGACGAGCGGCACAGATGAATATTAGGCGGGCCACCACGGATATTGATGCAGCAAGAGATTTAATGTGGCTCCCAGGAAGGACGATGAAGTGCTTTCCATTTTGCTGTTCGGCAAGGTCTTTTATTGCTTTTCAAAAGAGCTCTCGAGTAATATGGATCGCCATTAAACGGCACGCCAAACTGAGCATTAGAAAGCACCGACTCGCTCATCTTCACTCCACGCCTGGTCATTTTTCATGACCCGACAGTGGCAGTGAATATCTTGCTAAGTCGTGACTGGCTCTTTTAGCTGCTTCCCTGATTATCTTTGTGCGTATGTTCCCAAAATGCATGCAAAAACACAAACAGAAGTCAAAGACGAATAACAAACTTTCACACTATTTTATGAGACCACTACTAAAGACCAGCATGATTTGGTGCAGAACTGAGTCACATTCTTCAGGGTCAGTTAGTCAGTTTGTGTCTAGGATCTAAACAGTCAGCTGTGCATGCTGTCTATTTATATTACATAACCTACACAGAATATTACATAGAAATGCAAAACAAACCAACCAATCAGATAGCTAACTAACTATGGTCTGGCCAGTGTGCCAGAATGGACATTTTTTTCTGTTTAAAATAGTATACGCTTTTAAGCTAATATGCTGTACATTTGTGACCCTGGACCACAAAACCAGTCTTAAGTAGCACGGGTATATTTCTAGCAATAGCCAACAATACATTGTATGGGTCAAAATTATCATTTTCAATAAGCCAAAAATCATTATGATATTAAGTAAAGATCATGTTCCATGAATTTGTAAATTTCCTACCATAAATATATTAAAACTTAACTTTTGATTAGTAATATGCATAGCCACCACTTCTTTTAGACAACTTTAAAGGTGATTTTCTCAAGATTTAGATTTTTTGGAACCCTCATATTCCAGATTTTCAAATAGTTGTATTTCAGTCAAATTTTGATCAATATCCTAACAAACCATACATCAATGGAAAGCTTATTTCAGCTTTCAGATTATTCCAAAATTGACCCCTATAATTGGTTTTGTGGTCCAGGATCTCATGACGAATACATACCTGTGGTAACTTTTTTCGCAAGATGCGAAATACGTACCAATAAGTACATATCACTGGCGTTTCCAACAGAAATGTCCACTGAGTGGTGCTAAAAGAGTGTTCGTTTTTTTTTTTTTTGAGCGTAAATTTGGTATGTTTCATGTGACGTTGGTTTTGTACGTGTCACCACAGTTAAAATGTCCATTGAGTGGCACTATAATTCTAATGCTCCATAAAGTTTTAAAATAACGCATCATCTGATCTACACCCAATCCTACTCGATAGTATGAACAAAAATTAATGTGATGTAAAAATGCAATTGCAAACATGTCTTTTTAGCTTGTTTTTTGATCTCTTATCTTTCAGCTCTTTCATCGCAAGTCATGTTTTTCACATGATTCGTACCCAAGGATTCCGCATCCTAAGTCCAATTCTGTGCCGCCTGAGCTACCGAGCAAGCTTGTTACATTTGGTGTTGTGTCCATTTTCGACCCCCTGCCAAATGATTACCCCCTCTTGTTGAAATCGCTATATGATTGTTTAATCATAAACCCTCCCCCACACCTGGTGGGGGTCAACACCGGAAAGTGAAACATATGGAGCTGTATGTAACTGTGTACGAAAACAATTACAAGTGCTCGCTGTTTTAACAACTCTAGTGTTCATTTCTTTTGGAAACTGCAGTGATATGTGCTTATTGGTACATATTTCGCATTTTGCAAAAAAGTTCCCAGAGGTACGTTTTCGTCATGAGATCAGGTAGCCTAGATATCATCCTCACTCTATAAAAAAACCCATAAAATCCATTAATCTGCCTGCTCCTTTCATACATACACCCTGTATTAGATTTTTTCTTCAGAAAAAAACATGAGACTGTTCTTATGTTTGACACACAGCTTGACTTACATGTCTCTTACATCACTCACTGCACAAGTAGTAATGCTCAGCTCATTCCACAGTGGGTAAAACAGACATCTGTGTACACATGCAGTACGTGAGGTAAAAGAAGGATTAGGTCAGGAAAAATCTCATTCATTTTCTTGGTGTGTATTGTATTAAAAACCCTATTGGATGTTTCTGAAGCAGCTCTCCCCATGAATTTAAGAATCACGCCAATGCATCTCGGCTCTTGTGTCATTGTGCAAACCGAGAAAGCTGCAACTACATTCATCCTCCCACACGCCGGCTAAAGTTGCTTATTCACTTAGCAAGTTAGTATTGAACCTAATCGGCTGTGATGATTCAGCCTTATATTTCTGTAGTGCTTGCAGCAATGCAGAAATCCACAGAGTTATGTGTTTGCAGGAAGTTCAGGTAGGGTTTCTCCCCATAGGAAAACTCTTTTCGCTCCTCAGAGAAAAGCTGTGCCCGCTAACGTGAAGCATGACAAAGCCACTGGAAGCCAATCAGCTGCATACTAATGCCAACAAGATGGCTGCTTAAAGCGGACTTGCGCTCATCAGATCAGGGTCACAAGGTGCGGGTGGCAAAGACAGAGAACACCTTCACGGGAGACGTCTCACGGGACAGATAGCGCAGTAAAAGTAGATGACAAAGGTGGCGTTACAACCAGCTGCTGCGCTTCAGAGCCGCCGTGCATTAAAGATGAAGAAGTGGTGAGAACGAGAGAGAGCGAGAGAGAGAAAACATAGACTCTTCGGATAATTGGAATTCAGATGCCGTCTCAGGTATCCGAGGCCGAGGGTGAATTGGGAGAGCGTGTTGCGTTGGTATGAATACATTATGAACTTGTGCACGCCGATGCACCATGCAATCATCTCCGCCAGATGGAACGGCGCACGGAGCGTGGCCCATCAAACCCTGCCGGCTTGTCAGGGAAGATGTATGGATGCCCCCACCCTCCTGGAACTCATTCCCAACACTTATTCCGCTCATTCTCCCTGCAACAAAGCCTGTCCCTTTGGATCTCCATCTTCGTCTCCGTCTCTGTTCCCTCTCTCCCCGAGCCCTCACTTTTCAAGGCTTCTCCCCAGGCGCAATTGTTTTCCCGAGCCCCACTTGGCCGGCGCCAGGTGGTGTGCCAACGTTCCATTCCATCCCATCAAATGACGCGCGTGCTGAAGGGACCTGCATCAGTCTGTGCTCACTCAAGAGTTACCAACCCACCCAACCACCAACCGCAGCGCACAGCAACCTGTGCACTCCGATATTTAAAGAGATTGCACTCTTCCGTCGGGCTCTTTCCGCAGCACACCCAACCGAGATGTTATTTCTGGATTACAACAGACGAATGAATCATTCCGCCTCTTAAACGCACCGTAAATGCCATCATCGGTTACCGATGGCAGTAACCTTTAAAAGAAAGTGATTTCACACTATAGCTACCCACTTTGATGCCAGTCGTGCCGACTTAAGTGGACACTGACGAGTGGGCACTGTTAGTTTTACAGTGCGGCTATAATGTGAGATAATGCGTTCCTGGAGCATTTCTGCAGTAAACAGAAAAGGCCGGGAGCCATCTGCTGATCCATTTCAAAATATGGTCTTGCGTCAAAGGAAAAAAAAAAAAAAAAGAAGACTGACCAATAAAACAGATGCAGCGTTTATAGTGGAAGTCACTCTTTTTTCCTTCGTCCTCTTCTTCAAAATGGATTTATCTTAACGTCTGTTTTAACCATCTGTTGAAATAAGGCCCTGTTGGCATGAAGCGCAGAGGAAGAAAACAAGTGTAGAGGAACAATAAAAGTGATTCACGGTTGCCGTTACGCATCCGTTGAAATCGTAGAGATTTGTGCAGTATCTTGTTGCCAGACTTTAAAAAAAGAGGAAAAGGATAAATCCTTAAAGGCTGCGAGAGTGCAAGACCTCACAGGGGAAGTCGCATAGAAAACGCTTGTAATCTTCTCTCGTGCCTCATCTACAAACACATAATCATAATTGAAATGGGAACAATGACGGTTTTGCAATTACACCACGAGCACAACTGCAATTTCCAGCATCTTTTGAACGAACAGTAAATAATTATTTACTGACTTCTTATCTAGAGAGGCAGAATTAGAGCATTTTTCAATAAAAGGCCTTTCATACTGAGATTAGTGCTCTCAAACGCTAGTATGAAGCTCGTCCAACTCTCAAGTCAATGACTCACTCAGCTTCCTGGCATGAGCAGATGCCAGCTGAAAAGTGGGGAGAAAGAGAGAGAGAAACAGAGAAAGTCGGCACATGCAATATGGCTCAGCACCTAGACACATGGCTTTAACTGGCTATCCACCAACACTGCTGTGTTTTTCACTGTGTCCCTCATTAGCAGCGTGTAGGTTAAAGTCACACACGTCCTCGTGGGATTCACGCTCGGTCCACGAGCAACGCTCTGTCATTGAAAAAAGTTTGTTTGCTGAAAACAACATCACATAAACAGAACGTCACATGGCCAGAAAAAGTAGACGTTCACAACTTGTGATAGACTGATATATTTTGAGCAATACTTGGCCAATTTTTGGGATTATAACCATGTCCGCTTGGCAGATTATTGCAAGTGGTACTTTCCCCTTGTGTCCGTTCCAGAATCTACAATCAGCCTTATCAACATTTTTTTTGTTTTTGAATGTTTTCATGTAGCTTTTGACAGCTCATATGACTTCATGGAGTCAACTTTGTCTCAGACGTTTACCATAAAAAGATTCAACATAAAAATAGACATGAAAATGTTTCTTGAATATCTCATTTCTTTCTAGGTCTCATCCATGCACTTTTTAGTCTGAGCCTTATATTGCTCTAGAGATTCAGAAGAGAACTCCAAAATGTCTTAAACTTTGCTCTGATTTGCCAAGATACCAAAGACTGATGAAAAATTAGATCAGATTGCTCATCACAGTCTTTGGTATCCTGGCAAATCGCAGTTTGAGATAATGTTGACATCTCTTCTTAATCTCTAAAGGATTTTAGAGTTTTTATTTTCTGAGGTTAATGAGACACAAAAGTCTTCTTTTGCTATCCTTTTAATCTATTCTGCTGTCTTTGGTAAATAAACAACACTTTAAAATAATAGTTATCAAAACTTACAAAACTACAAAACTTATGTCGAACATTTAAGCATCAGCATTTGTATAAAAAAAGTTTTATTTTTAGTTAACCCATTAATTGTCACTCCCATTTTTGAACACAGACCTAAAAATGCACTATCCAGACATTTTTATAATTCATGAATGAAAACATTTTATAATATGATTTTGATGTACATTTTCCATGGCAATGCAATGTCTGATTTTAAAATGCCTTTCAAAGGATAAATTTTGAGATTTTACGCTTTGAACTAATATATAATCTATTACTTTTCCTATTTGTAACACAAAAATATGGTAAAATATCTATTTAGGTATCTTGTCATAATTAGATTAGGATTTATTTGTAATGTGAAGTAAACTTTAAACTGACAGTTAAAGGGTTAAAGCATTAGTTCACTCCAGAGTTAAAATTTCCTGATAATTTTTCTCCATATAGTCGACTTCAATGGAGACTAGCGAGTTGAAGGTCCAAATTGCAGTTTCAATGCAGCTTCAACAGAAAGAGCTAGTGCGCGACGAGCATTTGTGGATAAAAAGTATAGCAATTTTTCAGTTTTTCAGAAAATGACCAATTGTTTGGCTAGATAAGACTCTTATTCCTTAGCTGGGATCATGTAGAGACCTTTGAAGCTGCATTGAAACTGCAATTTGGACCTTCAACCCGTTGGGTCCTGTTGAAGTTCATTATGTAGAAATCTTGGAAAAATCTTTTTCCTCAAAAACCTCAATTTCTTTTCGACCGAAGAAACACCAAATCTGTCCAAAGCTTTGACTGGTGGCCATATCATTTAATCAATACTTGTGTACACTGTCATTAAATCATATTACAAATATATCGGCAACATATCTGCCACTGCATACTCCATATCGATCAACAACACGCAACTACTGACAGCCTAACAGAAGTTTAGACTGAAAGAAGCCAGAGAACTTCGCTGGAGGTTCTCAGAATGCTTGTAGAACATACGTCAGATGTTTCATCCATATCCATATACAGCTCCTGTCCTCTCCTGCAGCTAAAGCAGTCTGCAATTACCTCTGCACTCTGCTCATTGCCCTCAGCACCACTCAAACCTGCAAATTGCAGGCCTTTATCCACTTATTCACTTTATTCATTTCAGCCACTTATTCTCACTGGCTGTGGCAGCTACGAACGGACGTCTCTCCACGCTTGGCAACAAAAGCGTGGCAAAGTCTCTGATGCTAGGACGAGTCGAGCCCACGGCGGCAGATGCCAAATCAATTTTCGACAGATAATAAAGAGGCTCATGTTTTACATTAACAAAACGCTATTTTACTACACTCAAAAATGTGAGCTAATAATATATCGCTCTCGCTAACTGAAAACACAGCTACGTGATAAAAGAATAACTGACAGGCACAGAAGAGGAGGAGGGGGGAAGGCGATTGCGAGAAAAAAGAAAGACCCTGGCGGCAGAATGACGGTTTATTTCTGCTGGGACCTCTGTCTGCAAGTGTTTTGAAAATATCACATGACAGAAGCCATGTGTTCAAAATTAGAGTGAGTTAAGTCCGCTGCGCAGAAAAATATGTCGACAATTTATGAAACGCAGTCCTGGATGGAGATTTACTAAGTAGAACCAGATTCAGAAAACAACTAACCCCCCTGCCCAATTACTGTGTGCACACACACACAAACTGTCTCTTTTTCTGTCTCTCCCTCCTCCTCTTCCCCTCCATGAGACCTTAAAAATGGTTCGAGTCACATCTGGCAGGCAGGAGACGCAGGAGATGGTGGAGTATGACCTAACGTCAGGGCACTTCCACCCTGAGCGCTTTTCTAAGTGTGTGCGCATGATTGTGGCACTGGCCACAGTTTGCTAATGGCTTTCAGTACAAGGAACTGAGGCGTAGCTCCAGGCAATGACTGCCCCTCAACCGATTGGCTGCCATCACTGAGTGGCTTCTTAATGACTAAATACACTCTAGAGAGGCTGTCTTTAATGCTTAAACTTGGGTCAAAAGCCTTGCTGCCATACTAGGCAAAGAAAAACAAGAATTGCATGGGAAATATCTTGTACAACAGCGTCTCTAACAAAACAGTTACAAAGCTAGAGGTAGAGATACTTGTTTTCATATTACCCAAGAGAACAACCTTTATCTCCATGCAGCAGCATAACACACAAGTAAAATATTGCAAACTGACAAAGTGCATCAGAAAACGTTGTACAAACAACGCTACAGGACGAGAGCTTGTTTTCATATTACACAAGAGAACGGCCTTTTTCTTGCTATAGTATCATTATATTGAGAAATGAGAAAGTGTAATAAAAATGTATCCTCTGGCTAACAAAAGTTAAGAAGAAAATACAAGCACTTAGTGTTTTCATAAAAAAGATTGACTTTTCAGTCAGAATAATCTACAAGCAAAATAATGCAAAAAGTATGTTGAAAAGCATGTTTGCTTATGAAAAAGCTACAAAAGCTTAACTGAATTAGCATTAATTGCAAGTGAAATATTGCAAATAAAAAAATAGTACGGAGACACTTTTGCTTACAAGAAAACATACAAAACTACAAATACCTAAGCCTTGTTTCTTTACAAACCAAGAAAACAATCTTTCGTCACCTTAGAATTATAAGGTTCTATCTGCATTCTGAGCACTTTTGTGAGAAACTTAGCTTCAAAGCTTTTGCGTTCTATAGACTTCTGTAGATAAAATCATTTTTGTTTTCTAAAAAAGGCCCAAAATGTACACAGCTTACAAAAGCAACATCACATACTATAAATACGAATATGTGAATAACTCAATTCAGATAGAGCCTTATAATTGACAATTTGTTTGGTTATAGTAGCATAACTTGTGAGTGATATATCGCGATCTAAGAATTGCACTGCATTGAAAACACATCAAATGATAATTGCTGATAACAAAAAAGCTAAAAAAAAAACTGCAGGACCTTGGCCCTGTTTCCATATTAACAAATAGGGCCCTATGAAATCATTTTATTTTTTCCCAAATTCCGTTTTAATTTTTCTGGATTCTATTTTGTGTTTGTTTTACTGGTTAAATGACGAAATATCAATCAAAAAGCATAACTTACACAATTTAACATAAACATGTCCCATTAAATACATTTTTAATAATTAAAAGCATCTCTAATTAGTTGATTTTTATATTAAAAATGTATTTATTTGTATTTAATTAATTTATATATATATATATATATATATATATAGGCCTATTTACATTTTCCTGGCAAATTATTTTTCTGGTAAATATTTCTTAAAAATAATGTTTTAATAATAATTTTATTAGTAGTAGTACTATCATTTCTAATATATTTCTGTCACAGTTTCTTCAAGTTAAACCAAACTTTTATTTTGACGGGTTGCTGTGAAGACCTTTAAGTTTCTGTTTGTATATGATAGGATGATCGTTCTTCTCAGAAGAAATGGTAAAATGCTCATTAAATGAGTCTCAGAGAAGTTCTAGAGATTGTTTATGTGTTCATGTACTCATATATTGAGGCGGCAAATGTTAAAAACACTGCGAAACATGCGTAGTAAATGATTCATATTTAAATAGTATTTATACGCCTTAATATTCACAGACATGCATTTTGATTTAAGTGTACTGACCTACTTTTGATTTATTCATCCAAAATTGAGCAAATTCCGTGACATTCTGCATTATACAGTTCCATTTTTCTGACTGGATTCCGTAATTCCATCCACTTTTTCCACATTGTGTGGTCCTAAACAACTTTTAATTGCAACCGAACATTGCAAACTAAGAAACTGACTTAGACACATACTGTATGAAAACGCTGTTTCCATATTACCAAAAAAATGACCTCTATCTCATTACAGTAGCATATTATAGCAAAGTGAGAACATGCGTTAAAAACACGCTGTACGAAAACACTCTTGCTAACAAAAAAGCTATAAAACTACAGGCGGAGAGGAAGGAGCCAAGCTCTGCTCAGCACTGAGAGCTTCAGTCCCTGCCACAGATGGACGGCACTGTGTTTGGCACTCTGCCAGCGAGTGAACAGATTGTCCGTGGCGGCGGCCTGGAGGAACGGTAGCTCCAGTGCAGATGGGTGTCCGAAATAACCCAGTGTCAGTTCTGCTCAAGTGTCCCTGACCTGGCACACGCGCCTGCTTACAGCTGCTTCCTCCAGAGCTTCCCAGAACAATTCTACACATGCACACACAATTCATAAACACACACTTCACACAAAGGCCAATGTTAACAAACACGCTTCAAGTGGTCGTTTAAAAAGAACAAATCGAAAACCCATTTAGCGAGAGCAAAAAAACTGTACACGTACTGTTCCTAAAAAAAGCCCAAATGCAAAAACGCAACCAATCATATTAACTCCTGAAAGAAAACAATATTAACTCAACCACAGAAATTCATCATTCAAACTCCAGTTTGAAAAGCCACCGAGCCAAATACACAGCCAACAATGTTACACTTGCAAGTTTAGAAAGAGAAACAAACAGAAAGAGAAGTCGAGGGTGGGTAGATGGAGAGGGGGAGTCGAAGAGGTGGGCACCAGACGGGTTGGCTGGCAGAGAGGTAGTGGCCATGGCACACAGGAGAGCAGCAGTGCCAACAGAGCTTGTCTCACAACACCATCTGTGAAGAGCAGCACTGAGATCTCCCTGCAGCCTGCACACACACAGCACGCCAGCTGCCCTCTGCAACTCTCCTCTCTCATTTTCTTTCTTTCAGTCTGCTTTCTTTACTTTCATGCTCCTGTACAGTCATTTTACTCTTTTTAGAACAGATCTCTGATCTTCCAGAGCTCAACAATGAGGATGTCAAAGAGATTTGAAGGACCACCAGGCCATTGCTGCATTGTTACTACATCTTGTTGTGAACATAAATGTTTGGATTTCTGTGATGAATAAAATGATGCCAATAGATAGTCTTGGAAGGCTTAATGAAAAGGGCTGGATATGTTTATAATACATTGTCATTTTTAAGGAATACTGTGTGCATGGATTTAGCCATCATGGAGATACATTATAGCTGCGGAATTACAGCTATTATTGCAAATTAAAAACATTTCACATCAAGAAAAAATTACATTTAATGTAAAATAAAAGTGACCAGAAATGACCAGGCAGACAGAATAAAAACCTCATTATTGAGCTCTGTATTATTTTGTTCTATATAGAAATATTTCTATATAGAACCAGCATTCCCTTGCACAGGCAGAAATAACATTCACCTGTGAATATATGTGACCCAGGACCACAAAGCCAGTCATATGGGTCAATATTTTGAAATTGAGATTTATGCATAATCTGAAAGCTATAGGATAGGACAATATTTGGTCAAGATATAACTATTTGAAATTCTGGAAAAAAAATCTAAATATCGGTAGTTAATTTACAAAATATTTTCCTGGAACATGATCTTTACTTAATATCATAATGATTTTTGGCATAAAAGAAAAATTGATAATTTTGACCCATACAATGTATTTTTGGCTATTGCTACAAATATACCTGTGCTACTTAAGACTAGTTTTGTGGTCCAGGGTCACATATATATATAGAGAGAGAGAGAGAGAGAGAGAGAGAGAGATAGATAGATAGATACATTTTTGAAAAAGTATCAGTTGGAATTTACATAATCAATAAAAACATTAATTTAAAAAAAAAAAAAACATAAACATAAAAAGCAGTACAAATAGCCTTACATAGTCAACTTCTCTATTCTAAAATATTTACATTCAAAAACCACATGCACAATTTCTCACGACACACACTGAAAGCTTCCCAATCTCACCTGGCATCATCGATGATGGAGACAAGCTGGATATCAAAGAATCCAGGGTATTTTCTCTATTTCTGCCAGGTTTCCTGTAATCTTAATCTCTTTGCGTCTTTCAGTGCTCTCTGCAAGGGGTAGGGGGGGTGGCACGGGGCCCCCGAGGCCAGTACACCAGGTCTGAGCGAGAGAGTCGAGCAGCCTGTCCTCCTGCTTTCAGAGCCTGAGAGGGACAGATGGAGACCTGCCTCTCGTTCTGCTCTGCTTCCAGGGATGCCCTGCACTAACGAGGGCACGTGTGGCCGCTGGGGCCTCGCGTTATCCTGCACACGCTTGCTCCCTGAGCCCGCAGACTGAGACAATGACAGCTAGAGCGCACGCAAATGCGCGCACACACGCACGCTCTCCGCCTCCTCCGCTGACCCCTCCCAGCTGATGCACGGCAGCCACACAGAACACAGCAAGCGTATGAGAGAGCAAGAGAGAGAGATGATAGATAGATAGATAGATAGATAGACAGATAGATAGATAGATAGATAGACAGATAGACAGATAGACAGACAGACAGATATATAGACAGATTTGTGCTGTGTGAATCTGTCCTCTCATATGCTTCAAATTACCAGCACTCTTGCAAAAACAACCTTTTTCTGGTCAACCATCCAATCTGAGTTCAGTCACATCTGCTTCTGCTTAACCCGATTCAATTCGTACTTCACTACTACATTCATATCAGATGAAAAAATATAGATGTGAGGTGAACAGCATGTTTGCTCATGTTTGTGATGTCCAGATTATCAGATTCAGTTGATTCATCTGTCTACAAATTTGCCTGAATGCTTTGGATGCATGCAAAATAACGGCATGCGGGTGACCCGCCTGCATCACTAAGCCCCCCTCCACCATTTTTTGCAAGCAGCGGCAGGAACAACCTCATTAAAACCAAGAGAAATCAATTTGGAGAGTCCAAACAAAGGCATGCATCTGCCTCTACTGCTGTGTTTTAAGTCTCTAGAGTGGCGCTCTTCCTTCTCTCTCCCCCCACCCCCTGCGCTCATTCTTTTTTTGCTCTCTTTCTCAGATTTGCCGTTTCTCTCTCTCCCCTCCCAGACTGCCATCACTGCATGTGATTAACATATGTCTGGGCTTTCAGCCCCTGTCAGCTTGAAGGCATTTCTCCCAGCCGCCTTAAACAGCAGATGAGCTCCATGTGGAGGAAACACTCAGGAGAGAGAGAGGAGAGAGAGGAAAGGATGGAAAGACGAGGGGTGGAGAGACGGATCTTTCCTTCTTGCGCATTTGGTGGTGCATTTCTCTCTCTTCATCAGCCTACAACCTGTCTCTCCACATTGGGGGCTGAACAGACTTTGAGATAAACAGCAGTTTTTGAGATTCACCATCCTAACCGTTTCACAGAGATGGGTAATAATACAATACTCAGGATAATTGTACCTTAAATGTTCAATCACTGGTAAGAAAAGAGACTTTTCTGGAAGTTCCTACTGGCAGTGCGTCAAACAAAGTTGATTTGTTTTAATTGGCAGCGGTTGCATTCACTTGTAAATTACGAACATTACCAACAATGCTACATTTCCTCATTTGCTTTTTCCTGCAAAGTCATAAAAGGCAAAGTGTGCTACAAGGTATAAGAAAAAAACAGTGCTATACTGACAGAAATGCTCGTCATTGCTGCTGCAGCTCTTTCTGAAAACGTAAACATAACTGAACAATTCAAGGATGATCACTTACCATGAGGTAAAAAACAAACCCTGCCGCATTTATATCCTGCAATGAAGTGTGTGAGAAAATGTCCTTTCAACTTCCTTTCGTCAGCGCTTACACACCTTCACGTCCAGTCAGCACAAAGCCAAATCCTTCAATTCCCATCGCCTCTAAACTAGTAAATTTCTCAAAAGCCGCTACGTCCAGGATTTTATTGAGAGGCAACGTAGCAAACTAAATATTCAGGCTTTTCTGTGGCTCCCTTCCGTCCCCTCCCTCCCCTTAAACCAATCTGACAACCCTTTCAGAGCTGGTGGGAAGAGAATATATTTCCAGGCTGGCTTGATAAAGGCCTGCTTTAAGAGTTGGCTGCATTAACAGACTGAAAGAGCAGGAACGAGACAATGCGAGATGAGGAAACTGTGAGCTGAAGGGATTCCACTTCTTTCGTGTTCCAAGGACCAACAGCGCCAGATTTTTCGTGATGGGCTTAAGAGCTTGATGAAAAGCCAGCATACGGATACGTCTTCTGCAAGGTGAAGGTCCCAACTAGAAAAGCGGGACCTCAGCCCCTTGACCTGTGCTGCACACGGACACTGTGTCTTTTGTGATCTGTTGGCGCTAAAAAAGGGCCTAAATTAGTTTAGTTTTTCTTGTGCATTGTCGGCTTCTCAACCCAACCCAAAGGGCTTGATTTTCCACACAGCTGGAAGCCATTAGAGCTCTCTGATGATCTGCTTGTACATGATCTGCTTGTACATTGCTAGGCTGCAATGAGACAGAAAAAGAGAAGCAGAGGAGGAACTATGGAAGTAGAGACGGTCATTAGATCAGCCAGTATGTTGCTGTCTCACAGAAGAAAACCCAAAGGGCAAGACTGTCCAATAGGAGGGTATGAATCACAGCATAAATATTTCTCAGCCAAAACAGACAGCAGAAACCATGTGAAGATGCTCCTTGCAGGAGCAAAACACTGGAAACAAGCGGCGAACACAGGAGTGCTTGTGTTGAATCTTATGTGGAACCCTGGACCACAAAACCAGTCATAATGGTAAATTTGGAAATTTTGTAAAGTTGTCCAAATGAAGTTCTTAGCAATGCATATTACAAAAAAATTAAGTTTTGATATTACAAAATATCTTCATGGAACATGATCTTTATCTAATATTCAAACGATTTTTGGCAAAAGAAAAATTTGATAATTTTGACCCACACAATGTATTTTTGGCTATTGCTACAAACATACCCGTGCTACTTAAGACTGGTTTTGAGTATGAACAAGTGGGCATTCAAACAAGCGTTGGCAGGTTTTCACAACAAAACCTGCCCAATTTGCAAATCAAAGTTAGCCCAAAACTATCCCAATCGTGGAGGGGGTACTCTGGTAAAAATTGTGTTCCAAGAGGTAAAATACAAGTTTTTTGGTTTGGTTCCCCTGGTAAATTTAGCATTCCAGGGGCTAAATATTACATTATTCCAACAGGTTGGAAATGAATATTCTGTTATAAAGCCATAGTAAAATAGTCTGAACAAATGCTGGAAATATAAATATGAATGGATACCCTATGACATCCCCTGATCCCAATAACCCACTCCTTTTATGCCCACAACATCAGGGTTGCCAGGTTTTCACAACAAAAAACCGCCTAATTGCTACTCAAAACTAGCCCCAAACTAGCCCAAATTTTGAGGGGGTTCCCCTGGTAAAAATTGCATTCTGAAGGGTAAAATACATATTTTTGGAGGGGTTTCCCTAAAATTCGTATTCCAGGGGCTAAATATACACATTATTGGGGTCACTTCAACGCGCGCATCAAAAAAACTTGTGCAAACAATGTTAAAGTAGCCCAATTCCGCGGCAAAACTGCAGACTTGGCAGCACTGCACAACATGGATAAGCTAAAACAGGTAAACGTATCAACAATATGAACGCAGTTGACAACAAAAATTATGCAGAGATGCAGCTTGAAGAACGTCACTATGACTGCTTTAATTGATCACTTAAGGACAGGACACCTTGAAAAGCATGAAGAATTAAATTACCAAAACTTTATACATGCCTTGTGTGAATTTATGTGCCGCAGCTTACTTAGCCACCTTAGTGTAGTGGGTCTACATGAAAAAAGAAAGAAAGCAGAAGTAAGTGTGTGTTTGTGTATGTGTGTCCAGTCCCGAGCCATCTGTCCATTCTGCTGTCCCCGAGTCCCAGAGCAAGCTGTGGCTGAGGGCCGGGGCCAGATCTGTGTTCCGCAGCTATTCATGACTTTCCCACTCCACCTTTTCAGCGTGACTGCGGCACACAGTGCACGCCAATCAAGCTCAACAACGGTCGCAAGGTCCAAAAAGACCCCCCTCCTCGCTCCCCGTGATGGCAGAATGATCCCACTCTCCGGTCTGTATAATGTGTGCGAGTATCATCTGAATGTGTGGCTCACACTAGCAAGTGACACAGGCAATTGTGCTGATTCATGAAAAGCATGTCGTCAGTAACAAATCAGCCCCCTCATTTGGACCCGAGCCAGACTGCTCTCAGCCCGGTCCAGCCACCGTCTGACAGCTGAGCCTCTCTTCCTCGCTGCGGAAAACAGAGCATGTTTCATTAGGCAGTGAAGTTTGACGCTATTCTGGAGTCTGTTTAATCTCATATCTTGGAAAGGTAAGAGATGCCTTCATGGCTCATCTCTTTAGTGTTTGCACACTAGGTGGTGCTAGTAATACATACTTCAGATATTAAATCTTCACACATGCACACACACACCAACACGTACAGAGTGACAGATTCATTGTGTCTGGTTCTGCTTTTAGGTAACGAACAAAAACACCTACGTCTCATTTCTAAATCCTGATCATGAGCCGTTTGGTTTTCAGAGGCGAGTCCAGATGCACGCTGACAGATTCACCAGCAAATGCTGAAGAGAGAGAGAGAGAGAGAAAAAAGACGGTTCTGCTTTTTGTCAACTTTTTACGAAAGTGAGGATGCCAGCTGTCCCAGCTTATGTTTAGATTATGTAATGCAAACATATTGTGGAAAGAGGACAGAAACAGCACAACGCAGGCTCTCCTCAGTCCTGTTATTGCTTTCGGTATCCTCATGAGTGACTAACACAAAAAGAGAGAGAGCAAAACAAAACAGGAGGAATCTGTCAGTGGGACCGGAGCTGGCTGAGCGAGAGATCGAGTCCAACAGGAACCAGTCATTCCTGGCCCAGCCCTTCTCCACACAATGGCCTTTAGAATGGAAGGAACCACGGGCCCGGCAGAGATAGCCCACTGTCAGGAACCAGGACGGACAGGGCCCGGCCTCCCTGGGCAGGATGTCGCTGCTGCGGGACTGCGCGGCCCCGATATCCCATGTTCACACACTCTACCCCCACTGGCGGGCCGGGATGTTTTGCTCCTCAGGTAATTAAAGTCGGAAGCCCTGAGGGCGGGCGAGCTCACAGACTGACCTCCACTGTCCTGGTCGAGAGGTTGGTCCCGCTATCAGGCTTCCGCAAGCCTCGACTGGGGCATCAACAAGCTGCCGTTATCCGCCCCACTCTTGCCCTTCTTGAGGAACACCCAGCAGGCAAATTAATGGCAGAAAGTTCAACAGATTTCCACAGAAGTCCAATGCCCGTAAGCCAAAAATTTACATACACTCCTGCCCCTTCTATGATCATAAGGGATAGTTCACCCAAAAATTAGGGCTGCCCCTTAATAGTTGACTAGAAGAGACTTGGTCAACCAAAATTTTATCAGTCACTTCGTTGCGGAAAAAAAAAAATCCACAGGAAGTGGCGAAGTCACGCAGTCTGTGAAGGACAGATTGTTAACGGCTAGTCTATGTGTTAATAAAGCACGTTGGGCAGAATATGCAAACACTCGCCTATCATTCATCAACCTCAAACATGGCTTTTCATCTGAAAGATGTATGTAGTAGCAACTTTAATATTAACCTAGAAAAATGTGCGCTGGAATGTGGAAGCTGAATTGTGGCACGCTAACTGCATGACAGATGGAGGCGCTGGTGTGCTCACTTGCACTTAAAATACTCCATCATTTTTGGTCATACAGATAAAAGTAATATATCTTCTGACTCTGTAAAGAGCCTGCGTTTATTTGTGTGCACTCAGAATAACGAAGAAACGTTGTGCTTTTGTAAAATAATTAAAGCAAACAGGATGTGTTTTCTGTTGTCTCTGTCTCTGTGAACTTGAGTGCGAAGCTTCAAAACTCTGTGTATATTTGCTGTGTATACTATACTTTTCTATAGAAAGTGAAATGTTTACTTTTAAATCAACCAATTCAAATAGAAAACGAATATTCTGAGATTACGTAATCCGTATGAAACCTGCATACCGGCGCATCCACTACTGTGGAGATGACAAGTCAGTGTCGCCGACTTCATCTCTTAAGCCGAAAACAAAGAACGCACTAGTTTATCAACAAACTATTAAAACGTTAATGCAGTCTCCTTGCTGTTTTTCCCTGACACATTCATAATTATAATATCTGCCAGTGTGCTGTGGCAAGCTTTTGCATGCTCTTGAGCGCTTAAGAGGCTATGCAGGCACTTAAAGTCTCATTATTATGATTAAAATTGTCGACTAATAGTCGACTAATGCTTAAAATGAACGACTACTAATCAATCAGAATTTTTATTTGTCGTGGACAGCCCTACCAAAAATTATCATTATCATTTTACACCCTCATGTTGTAACAAACCTATATGTCTTTCTTTATTCTGAATAGCACAAAAGAAGATACTTACAAGAATATTGCAGCTGTTTCTTCCCATACAATGAAAGTCAGTGGACATTAGACTACTTTTCGAATGTTCCCTTTAAATATGTTGATTTGAAAATGCTTTTAGTTATCAATAATAGTGTATTACTCCATTTCACCACAGAAAATGTGGCACACACCTTCATTGACAGGTGTGAGGATACAGGAAATCCACTTCGTGTTCTTCCGAACAATACACAGTCCCGCGAGGAGGAGCTGAGGCATGGATGTCCACACTCTATAGGATAAAACACTTCCAGCATCCTCATGAAATATTCACTAGCCCGGCGAGGTGAGAACGGACAGAGCTGCGATGACCCCGGGTGTCCCGGGCAGACCCCGAGCATCCCTCTGGTCAGCACTGCTCTACTTCAGCACACCTCCGACCACAAAGTACCGCCGGCAGCCCGCTGCTGTTGCCATGACGACGGCACTGCAGATATGTTGTGAGGTGAGCAGCCTGTCAACCTGCAGAGGTGCTTTTGTGTGTGTACTACATGCTAAATAAAGTTACCACCACTACTAGAAAGAGAGAGAAAAAAAAGAGAGAAACAGATACAGAGGAAATAAAAAGCAAAACTCATTGGTGTTAATAAAATATATGGCAAGCGGCGCAGCGGTGGATGAGTTATGCTCAGCCTCGCTTGAATCAAAACAGTCTCATGTCAGAGCCATAAAACTAAAACAGTCCTCTGGCATATGTATGCCATTAACATCACTTGTCCACTGCTCAGAAAGCCTCTTAGCCGCTAAATCAAACCCACAGATGGCATGAAGACTGAGATGGGAGAGGAGAGGGGTAGAGGAAGAGAGGAGGCTAAACAAACGCTGCACTCAATTCAGGGTTTACATTCGTCCATTAGCTGAGGAAAGCCAGGGACACAACAGCCTCACCAACTGAGAATGAAAATGCAAATAAAAAAAGGAAAATGGGAAAGTGGTTTTCACTTTTCCAACCGTCGGATAATGAAAATCTTCTATTACCATGTGAAAAAATCCTATATAAAAATAATAGCTAATTTTGTGCATGTCCTACACGCTATGATTAAATTATATTTATCATGATAATAAAGACATCAGTATCACTCGAGGTCCTTTGACACTAACTACAACTATTAAAGGTAATAGCCTTAAGTACTGCCATTGCAAGCTTCAGGCGATGATTAAATGGCGATAAAACAAACAAAAAAAATTATGTATTATATTATAATTACATTTTTTACTTTTAATTAATTGTATTTGTATTTATTTACAGTTTAAAATGTAATTAACATTGGCAACAGCCAAACATTTTTTTTTAACAATAGGTTTTATCAAAGTTAGGGCTGGGCAATATTTTTTCTGAACATTTGACTAATTCTCAAATTTTTATACGATTTTTAACTAGTCGCCTTGAAAATGTAACTACAACATGATTCAAGTAACTCTTTTTTAATTAACTAGAAAATTCTATTCCAAGTGCATCACACATGTTGTCAACATGATGCAAATGTTAAACAAATCACTTGTTAAATATATTTGCAGAAAAGATGCATGAACTACAGCTACATCTTGTACAAACTTGTTTTATACATATTATATGTAAAGAAATAATATGAGGAAAATGCTTTTAAAAAAATCTTAAAAGTCAAGGTAATTTAAATTCAAAATGACTGAAGGTATAAAACCAGTAGACTATTATTAACTATAAATGTTCTGTAAAAACAATAAACAGCAGCTTTCAGCCTGTCATCATGACGCAAACATGAAATATCAGATATACAGTAGTAGTACTTCACAGTTTTTTCGATTGCGCTGCTTTTCCATTGCTTATTCTATGTAAACATGACGGTTGCAATCGTGTCTCTTGCAGTGTCTCATGCATGAAACGACATTATAAAAACACAGTGCTCAAGTTAAAAGAAGTTCACTCTCATCTTCTTGCATGTTTCTCCTATTTCACTGCCAGCGCCGCATCTTTGTCAACACATTCTGTGTGAATGGCACCTAGCGATATAAACACATCACGCGTGAACGATTCATCACATGGGCCGGCATACAATTTGATCGTTGTTTTCTCTTTACTGTTATCATTGGCATATTGTCAAAGTGTCTAATTCTAACATTTGGTAATATTTTTATTCAAAATCGTGATTCCTCGATTTCTAAAAAATTTAATCGTGGCAAAACATAAAATTCGAATTAACTGATAAAATTGGCAAAATCGCCAAGCTCTAATCAAAGTGATTCCAGTGGTTTGGCATAAAATAAAATTAAATAAACCTGGTATTTCATGACTCCAAGTCATTTTTCAGTCTGGAGCCCAGCACAGCCAAAAATCCATAGCCAAAAATCCACTGTACAGCGGTAAACACATACACGTGCAATGTGAATTGTGGGTAGCCAATGTGATTCCACACCAGCTTAGCACCATGTGCTATTAAAAGTGTTTTTAGGAAAAAAACAACAACAAAACAACCGAAACTATCCTTTTACACACACTCTGCTGAAACTCAAGAGATCAAGATGCAGAGAGCAGATCAATGGCACTGTCAGGCACTCCAAAGTCAGTGTCTGAAATGAATGGCATGAACAGAGCGAGATCTGCAAGAATGAGGACAGTGGGAGTTAATTGAACCCTCTATAGCCTCCAGCTACACGCTTCTACTACAAATGCAACATTTCTACCACAAATGTTCAGTTCTACTGAAATATTTCGGTTAGTTTTCACCACCACCCTAATAAAAGAGACACGAATCTGCAATGTTATGTTGCCCCGTACGGCGTATAACATAACAGCCTGCATTATCCATAAACGAGGCAATCTGATTATAACATTATTCCAGAGCCCATCATAAATAAAGCTAGTGATTATGGGCGAACAAGCACAGCTTGCAAGAGTGAATCAAATCTGCACATTAAAACTTGATACTGTATGATGCTTCTGAATGTGCCGCTGTTCAGACCATCTCCTCCTGTTTCATTCATTCCTCGCTTCTCTATTTTGTGGCATCTGGCACAACGACTATACGTCTGTTCAATCGTTCTGCGCTCCGCTCTCAATCTTCCTTGTCTCTAACAGGGTTGCCTGATCTTCTCCTCCCTTTGGTTTCCTCTGACTAGTTCTGCTCTGTGCTGATACAGTCCTGACCTGAAGCCCTGCCCATCAATCTCCAGCCTGTGGCATCGGTGAGCACAGGAAGGCTCCACCCTGTCAAATGTCAGTGAAAACTTTATTCCATCCAGACCTATCTTTGTCGTTCCTCGTGTCCTATGAACATCTCACCCTGAGGTCAGTTGCGGCTTTGTCTTTCCCATCCGTTCTTGCTCAATTTTGTAAAATCAATGCCTCAGGGAGAGACGGCAAGCACGAGCCGAGGTTTATCCAATAATCACGCTGATCTGGAATTCTAGTCCGCTCTCATTCCATTTCACCGTCCGCTCGTCATCGACCCACTGCGTTACCCATAATCCACTCTTTGGCTTAACTCCATTTTCATCTCATCATGCCTGATAGCAAATTCCCAGAGGCCCTCTGGTTGTGTTAGCAGAAAAAAAAATCACTTTTCTTTTCATGGTTCTGGATAACCCGCCACCCTCCCTCCGCGATCGACACCCACCTCCGCCACCCCCCTCCCAGAATGTGGATAAATAATTGAAAACAAGTGCAGGGATTTGCCAGACTGTAAGCTTCCTTTCATATGTTAATTACTCGCAAACAGTTGTTTTGAATAAAGGCATTCTCTTCTCTCTCCTCCTCTTCGGGCTCCAAATCCTGCGCGGAGAAAAACGTGGTGCCAATCGCAGATAAATCCAACTCTCTGTTTATAGCATTAATCCATCTTGTGCACACACACACACACATACAGGCGCCTCCAGCGCTCAGCTGATGCAAGGGGCCTTTTAAGAAAGTCGTGTTTGGCGCGGAGTGACAGGGAGCACCAGACGGGAGCCAAAAGTGAGATCTGAATAAGCATGCTGTGCGTGCACGCTCTCTAATCAGCCGCCGACTTTTCCGTTTACGCTGTCATTAAAAGCAATAGCCTGAGGCCGTGCATGACAAATCATCTCTTTGGCAATAAGTGCTCGGGGAGACTGTGTCCAGAAAGACCCCCTTGTCAGTGACGAGCGGTGTCTTCCGTGCTTCCATGCTGCGCGCGTTGATGGTGGCGAATCACCTCAGGATCTCTCTGGACGTATTAAAAATAGGATGGATCACAATGGTTGATTAGTTGTCTAAAAGCTGACTAGTCGAATATTGAGGTCTTATGTTTTTCTGTTTGTTATTTTAGTAGTGACACTTTCACTAGTATAGTTGTACAGGGATTTTTTAGGGACAGGGGACAGTTCACTCAAAAGTGAAAATTCTGTCATATTTACTTATGTCCTTTCAAACCTGTATGATATACACTGCCGTTCAAAAGTTTGGGATCAGTAAGATTTTCATTGTTTTAGAAAGAAGGCTTTTCTGCTCATCAAGGCTGTGTTTATTTAATTAAAAATACAGAGTAATAGTAATAATGTGAATTAATATTGCTATTTAAAAAAGTGGTTTTCTGTTTTAATATAATTTAAAATAGAATTTGTTCTTGTGATGCAAAGCTGAATTTTCAGCATCATTACTCCAGTCTTAAGTGTCAAAATAATCCTTTAGAAATCATTCTAATGTGCTGATTTATTATCAATGTTGGAAACAGTTGTGCTGCTTCACAGCTGTGATTCTTTTTTCAGGATTCTCTGATGAACAAAGATAAAAAGAACAGTTGTTTTTGTAAACAGAAATCTTTTGTAACAATATACACTACAGTTCAAAGTTTGGGGTCAGTTTTTTGGGGGGTAAAATTTTTTCTTTCTTTCTTTCTTTCTTTCTTTGAACGAAATTAATACTTTTATTCAGCAAGGATGTGTTACACTGATAAAAAGTGACAGTAAAGACTATTATTATTATTATTTTGTTCCAAAATAATATTAAGCAGCACAATTGTTCCCAACATTAATAATAAACCAGCATTTTAGAATGATTTCTAAAGGATCATGTGACACTGAAGACTGGAGTAATGGCTGATAAAAATTCAAATTTGCATCACAGAAATAAATTATATTTTAAAGTAAATTAAAATAGAAAACTGTTTTTTTAAAGTGCAATAATATTTCTTTATATATATATATATACATATATATATATTATTTTTTAAGAATGTTTCCACATTAGACCACTGTTGTTATTGTTGACTGAAAGAAATCTAATATCTATATATCAACATATATATATACATATATATATATATATATATATATATATAAGCTGAAGTTCTAAAATTAATAAAACTATATAAAATATAAAAAACTAATAAAAAAGGCAAAAACATATGAAGTTACTAAACTAAACTACTAAAAGTAAAAATAAACATAAAATAATATACAAATAAAAGCTAATAAAAATTTGAATAAATACTGTAATAATAAAAGTCTAGAATATTAAAATAGCATAATAGGGTTTTAATATCTTTTGCATCTTTTATTCCAAAAAAAAAAAAAATTCAAACAAGGCGAAAGGTTTGAAACGAGGGTGAAATGATGACTGAATTTTTATTTTTGTTTAGACTACCATATATAAACTGATTACTCAACTATTCATTCAGAGAGCTCCCTGACTAGTCAATTTAAAAATATACAGATTTGCACATCGCTAAAAAAAAAAATACCGCTGTAGGTAGCTATAAAAGGGTGAGCAAAGGATGAACATTCAGACCGTGACCTGGCCAACGCAAATTCTATATGCGATTAGGTCTCCGGAGGACGGAAATGTTTGGAATTAAGTGTCTCAGGGTGAATGAAACCATGACAAGCTCCTAATCCCTCTATTGAGAGCACACGGTACGCCGCGCGAAACTGCAACACAATCTAACCATCAAGGTGGCTTCGACTGCACATGACTCTGCGCCATATCCAAAGCACAAACCCCCTTCATTTGACTGTAGCAGCATCTCCCATATGGTGCCGGGAGGAGGCGGGGCTGAAGGGAGACGATAAGACAGAAAGAAAGAACAGTTAAAATTCGCAAACATAAAATTGCAGCTGCACCATTATATTTGATCCCAGTGCAGCTGTGAATTATTATGTGGACAATTTAATACTGCCAAAGAGGAAATAGCAGATTAAGATCATATCGTTGCATCGCTGCCAAAGTGTGCGCACGTTCCTGTGCCCAGAGCCTTAGAGTAAGGAATGGGTTCATTACAGACGCATCTCCTTTCATGTGTCAAACGAGACGGCTGGAAGGTGTCTTTCTTGCTTTCTGTGTTGGTAAGGTACGCAGGGAAGTGCGGACAGGGCTGCGCTTAGAGGGATGAGCCATTCACGTTTCACTCATGCAGCCCCGAACGTCCTGCGAGCCAGTAATTTGTCCAGTCACCGGGGGAACATTAAAACCAGACCAAAATAATTCTTTACAGTTATGGAAAAAGTGAAGAGAAGAAGAAAAACAGGCACATGCACACATCTTTTCCCTGAAAAGTTATTACATTTTGTGAATGGTATGGAGTAATGGCAAGCATATGTGGCGCTGCACTTAGAGCAGTAGTCAAGGCTAGGCTAATCGTGCTAGCAGGACTGGGAACCCTTGACATATAACGGATACTTGTTACTGAAGTATAGCTTACAAAACCAGATGTTGATAAAGACACATTAAGACAGATGGGAGAACAATTACTGGCACACACAACTGTCCTGAAACAACTTAAAACATTTCTGACCTTATAAGGCAAGATGGATTTATACGCTCTGCTATTTTATTGCTCCTCGAGACCCCTTCCTATTTGGAGAGGGGTCTCAATTTTGCCATAGCTGCGCCGCTCGCCGCAACGCGCAGCTATTTAAAACACTGGCGCTGAAGTGTATTTTGAAAGGAATAAATCAGAGAGACCACAGCGCAGTGAAATACCACATAATGCCACTCCAATCCATACGTAGCCCTATATATGCTTGGATACATTGTTCAGGAAATTTTCTGCCAAACTGAAAAACGCTGAAGATCACGCTTCACTGGGACTCATGCAATTACAAGTCTTAAAGTCAACATAAATTTTTTTCCAACAAAAAATTGAACAAAATTTTGGGTGGGACTCAATGCCTAAATAGCTTTTTGACTGTCAGCAGAAAATGTGCACTGATAACTCACATTAATAGGGCCCTATGAAATCTTAATTTTTTTTTCCAAATTCTTTTTTCCATTAATTTGGATTCCATTTTCATGGTTTCATTACATTTTATTAATCAAAAGCATGTCTAATTAATAAAAAATAAATAAAAAAAATTAATGAAGAATTTTTTTAATTAATTTATTTTTTCCCAGAAATACTGTGTTGTGAATTTACATATTTTTCTGTATTTACATAAATTCTGGTAAATAATTTCCTGGTAAACATTCCTTTTAAAAAAAGAAGTTTTAATAATAATTTTATTAGCAGCAGTACTATCATTACATTAAGAAATATATTTCCGTCACAATTTCTTCAAGTTAAACCGAACTTTTATTTTGACGGGTTGGTGCGAAAACCTTCAGGTTTCTGTTTGTATATGATATGATGATAGTTTTTTCTCAAAAGAAATGCTCGTGAAGTGACTCTCTAGCAGTTCTAGAGTGTATTTATGTTTTCATGTACTCATATATTGAGGCGGCAGAGGCTAAAAAAAACATGCGAGCACCATGTGTGCTTCGGTAAGTGTGTAGTAAACTAAACCGCGTGTCTGCGCCATTCATTTGCAGAGACACGCAGAACATGCAGGATTCATATTTAAATAGTATTTTTGCATCTTAATATTCAAAGACACTTGCCATATCGCATTTTGATTTAAGTGCACTGACCTACTTTTTAATTTATTCATTCAAAATTGGGCAAATTCCGTGACATTCCGCGTTATACAGAAAATTCCATTTTTATCCATTCTACGATTCTGTTCGTATTTTCAGCATTGCGAAAATCATAGGGCCCTACATCATAACCAGGAATATCTAGAAATCAAATAAACATTTTTAACTGTAAAACCAAATGCAGTATATTAATAGTCAATTTCACTATCCAAATACAGTGCATTATATTTCAGCACCATATCAGCTAACGGCTAATATTAGATATTTTGTTAATTTGTATAATAATTCTGTATAAGTCAGTAACACTCAAAATCAATGTTAGGCCATTATAGTAATCTTAAAAGGAATATTAATTTCTTCTTGTACTAAACATTATAAATGTTGTGATGCATTTAGAATGATTGAATTACATTTTTATTGCATTTATGTAAATTTATACATAATAATACTGAACTCTAATGTTAGCCAAACAATTTTTCATATTGGAGCATCCTTAATACAAACATCTCCAAATTGTTTTCACAGACAGAATCTCAAATCCTCAGAGGCTGTGCCACTCACATAAAGGTTAATGATACCCAAATACTCTGCACAAATTAAAATGGCACAGATCACTGCCCTTGTCTTCCGACCCCCTCAACTCAGACCCTATTGATCCATAAAGATCCACTCCACAATACCGCACACAAGTCGCCTAACAACCATGAGCTCTACATCACTTTGCTACACTTGATCTGCTTCGGTATCTTCTTTCGGAGCGGTCTAAAAACATGACTGACGTGTCGAAGGTCTGTGGCAGCCGAGGCCAGTGCCCATCTGTGAGTTCATTCCGTGGTCATGTGCGTGCAGTGGAGCCGTGCTGCTAATGGCGGAAGTCCTGAGTGACCAGGAATGGCTCCTGGCAGGGTGAATTCCTTCCCAGCTGTTTAAAAAAAACACGCTCACATCCATACGACCATAAACAGGATCTGAGACAAGGTTCATTCCCATTTCACAGCTTCTATGAAGTCTGCATACAAGAGGAACCACGTTTGTCAGGAAAACTCCACCCGTAATTCAGAACATTATGTTTAAAAAAGCGATTGAGTAATCAATGCATTATCGTCTTGGTCTACGGTGTTTCAAATATTGGGATATTTTGACTTTTGTGTTAAAGCGGCTCCTTTAGTCTTTCCAATAGTGATGATGGTAACATGGGGAGATAATGTCACGTAATTCAGCGCAATTCTCCATTCGTTCTGCAGCTACAAACACTTTTAATGCGCCAGGGGTGCCCCCTCCATTCACTGCTAACAAAAGCTTAGATGCAACGGACGTTTAACAAAATGACTCTTTTATGCGAAGCCGCATTGAAAACGAAGAGGTTCATCCACCCCGGCGCATGCTCCTCTTTACCTGCTCCCCCACGCTCTGTCTTGTACACTTCAGCCCATCTTATGAATCACCTCTTCTAGAAATAATTGACACGGAGCATTTATCTCCAAGGCACCTGCTGATCGTTCAACTACAACACAATCTTCTAGTGTGCTACACCACAGAGCTATTGTCCCACCACAGTGTCTGTGACACTAACTGCCAACAACAGGAAGCCCAAACTATAGCCTCAATGCAATTTGGACTAATCCAGAGACAAGAAAACACACACACACACACACACACACACAAATGCTTTTTGAAAAAGTCTGTATACTCAGTTTATGAAGAAGCTATTGAATACCAGGTGTTATTTTCTCTAGCGGTGTAAGAATCTATAGACGTTATAATGAATGCACACCATATGGCATTGTGTGCTTTGGAAAATCACTGCGTTACACAATTGCATACTACCTCATTTTTTCATTTATTCAGACCGAGTACGAACGTTGAGTACAATTCTACCGATCCATCTTGTTCTCGCCGTCTTTCTGCTCGCTTGCTCTCTGCTTTTCTCGGGAGCTCTAATTGACTGAGCGTGTCAATATGTGTAGTGAACACACAGGGGTCTACTGTCTCTGCCTATTGATCCAAAGCTCTTGAAGGAGTCGAGCCTCTAGGCTCAAAACAAATCTTAATTACACTCCTCTTTACTGGGCCACAGAGGCTGCACTCGAGTGGGTGCCCTTTTCATAAATACATATCAGAATCCATAAATCAAAATTAATGGGCGTGAGCGGACCATGAATCAAACATTAGTGACTGAACAGATACGGCTGACAGATTCCCATTCTGATCCCATAAATTACAGAAAAAGGTAGTCCTTAATGCATCTGTGCTCCTTGTAAACTGAGAACGCAGTAATAGCTGCAAGTAGCACTGGTTATTGATACAGATTTCCCAATTCAATTAGATTTGATTCCGATTCATACGGGTGCACTTCTGGTATAATGCATTTTGCTTTATAACAGTCCATAACGTGTGCTCGTCTCATTTATAACATCAGTATTTCTGTTTTGTGAATCTATTTCTACACTGATTCCAGAGTTATTAATTTTTTATGACACAAAGGTGTTTAAGAGGCAATTTTATTGACCAAAACAGCTTAATTAGCAGTTCTACAATAAGCTAAAATAGGTAAATATGCCAACAATGTGGACGCACTTCAACAAGACCAAAAATGATGGTAGCAATATGTAAAATTTGCTTGTCTGAAATATTAAAACGGCTCCTTGCCAAATAACTTTACTACAACTGGTTTAATTTATCACCTGAAAACACATAAAGAATTCAATTTCCCTGATGTAATTTTTAAAACTTCATTTTCAGGTTTCTGTGTTTCAGTAAGAAAATATTTTGGTGCATTACTATTATAAATCACGTCTTTCAATTATTTTTAATAAGCTAAAAAAGGTAAACATGTCAACAATGTGGACGCACTTCACTGTGACTAAAACTGATGGTAGCAATATGTAAAATTAGCTTGTCTGAAATACTGACATGGCTCCTTGCCAAATAACTTTACTTGCCAAATAACTTTACTTCAATTGGGCAATTAAAATTTTAAAACTACATTTTCAGGTTTGATTTTTGGCCAAAAGACAACTTTAATTTTTTTCGGTTTCTGTGTTTCAGTAAGAAAATATCTTGGTGCATTATTATTATGAATCACATCTTTCAATTACTTTCAAGAAAAATAATTAAATATGATCATAAGATCACTCATAGCTGCAAGTAGGGCTGGTTATTGATACAGATTTCCCCATTTAATTGATTCAATTCAAATTTCAATTTGATTCAGATTAATTCGGATGCACTTCTGGTATAATGCAATTAGCTTTATAACAGTCCAGAATGTGTCCTCATCTCATTTATAAAGTCAGTATTTTTGTTTTGAGTCCTTTGTTTATCTCAAGTGTTATGTAATGTGAATCTATTTCTTTGCTGATACTAGAATTATTAATTTTTTATGACAAAAAAAATTTTGGAGGGCCAAAATTATTGACCAAAACAGCTTAACACATGTAATTTTTAAAACTCAATTTTCAGTTTTGGTTTTTGGCCAAAAGGAAACTTTCATTTTTTGGTTTCTGTGTTTCAGTAAGAAAATATTTTGGTGCAGTATAATAATAACAGCATAATAATAGTATTATGAATCACATCTTTCCGTTTACATCAAAAAAAATAATCAAATAAGATGAAGTGCCACTCATTTGTTAAGTACTTCAAGGTACAAATGAAAACTTTTTTCAATATTATATATTTATTGCCGGCATTATTACACAGTTATTTAATATTTGAAGGATTTGTTGTTAAGTCCAGCAAAATAACTATATCATGTCAACATGAAATGAAAGGTAGCCAAAGGATAAACGTCACTGAAAGGATGTTTCTGATGTCTCCTTGGCAGTTTGTCACCCTTTTTTTTTTTTATGGAGGAGCTTTATAGACTTCCTGCAAGAGCTGAGTCCATCCCTCAGCAATTGTTACCTCATAAAAAGAAGTAAACCCTAATGAAGCCATTACACAGTCCATATTCCCCATCAATCATGCCTTTACACTGATATGCCAAAGCGTAATGTTGGTCATGTGCCATTCTCACCTTCTCCTTGGCAAAAGCAGCCCCTGAATCCACAGACAAAACCCAATTACAGATAACAATGTGCTAATCTCTGTTCCCAGGGAGCAGAGAGTCGGTCTGGAGAAAGATAGCGATGCCGCGAGGCTGAAACGCAGGCCAGATACAGCCTGTATGACAGAGCCTGTGTTTTTTTGTGTGTCTCCTTCACTCCTTCCTGCTAAAGTCACGCTCCCTTAGACCACCCCATCCCCCCCTCAACGCACACCCACACACACATAAACACACACTCATCCTGACACCTTCACCACCCTGAATCTTTTACCCTTTTACAGCTAATCTTTAAATGTAAATTCTGTGACGGGAAAATAGAGGAGGCGCGAGATAACAGGTTACATCTTCACTCCTGCACCGCTATCGTCTTCTGCATCGCTGAAAAGCACCTATTCAATAAGATTACCTTCTGGCAGAGTGCACGGCGACACACCGCGGCTTTGTATTCATTAAACACACATCCCCGGCTTATCTGAAATATAAAGGGGCTTGTCAGGATGGCACATTGTGTGTGTGTCTAAGGGGAAGGCAATGTGCATTAGGGCGATTACAATATCAGCCTGGTCCAGATGGAGGCAGGAAAATAAACAGAGGGGGAGAGAGAGAGAGCGAGCGAGCGAGAGACAGAGACAGAAGACAGAGAGGTAGTTTAGCGTGCGCGTGACTGCGTGCGTGTGTGTGTGTGTGTGTGTGAGTGAGCGCGGCTGATGGATGTGAGCGAATAAGAGGACGTGTTGGAATAAGAGAGAAAGGGAGAGAAAGAGAAGTTAATTGGCAAGTGTATCTTGGATTAACAGAGAGAGAGACAGCAAAAGAGAAAGAGAGAGAGGAAGACAGATAGTGAGCAAGGCTGGGCGGCCTGGACACCTGTCAGCTGGAGCAGCGGTTTGTTTTGTTAACCATGGTCTGGACCACAATGACGGCTCAAGTTCAGCTAGACCCCATTGCAAGTTCAAATACAACTTTGGAGAACATTAGAAATTGAGTATTTTGTTTACTGTACTAACATAAATCAATTTAAAAGATTTGAATAAGTTATTATCTGATAAATAGTGAATTTTATATTAACATTATTAAATGTAAAAAAATTAACATATAAAAATTTGTACCTTGGCGGAAAAGCTGTATCGGCTGAAAAAGCCCCATGTAAATTCTTACACATCCCCCTTTGACTTTATATTGCCTCATTATATTGTAGTCTCCAGCCCCACGATACAATAAAAACCACTCATCCTCTTCTCTCACATTATAGTTTCATGCTTTATGAAATCCAATAATCACACGCTAAATTCCCCTCGTTGAAAAATTTGTAGCCATTATGCCCCCTATCGATCCGAAGCGTGGATTCTGGGAGATGACGGCCGCCTCAATCATTCATGGCCTGCCCTCCACGGAGACTCACGTCGAGTCAAATCTACAGCCCTCGCAAATAAGGGCCCTTTCTCCCCTCTGACAAAGCCCAACATCTCACGTCGCTTATTTACAGCCCAAGATTGAGTGTGTCAGCAAGTCCAACAGTAGCCCTCAATGAATATAAAGAGCCTCATACATGATATAGCTCAACGGAAAGAGATGCGAGTGAAATAGCGCTAATGCATTTTGGGAACGCTTCCCTTAAGAGCTGAAACATTAAGAGCGCATATAATGCACTTGGCTGATGTCGCGTAACTGAACTCGCTCGTTTTTCTTCCCTTTTGTTATTACAATTTTTATTCATCCAGAGAAATTATATGGTCTGTCAGCTTAGACCTTTTCGCACACATACGGTGGCTCGCTGCAAAATTTACAGCGTGCGTTTCTGAATCCTCACGCACAAAGAGCATGTTTTTGATTTACACATGCATGAAAGAGAAATCGTGAAGCAACGAGACATGCTGCGTATTTGTGCAAGTGTCTGGTGAGAATATCTGCCGGTTTATGTATGGGGTTAATGACATCACTAATGAAATGAGTTACTGCAATGATAACACGCTTGGCTTTCGGCCAGAACGTCTGCTGTTCGTCATTTAAAATACACAGTAAGCACTTAACTACAAATGTTTTTACGCCGCTCTGCGTTTAAGGTAAATGAGAAGCACATTTATCACTAGAACACACAATGCTTGTCTATCATAAATGTGACAAAAATAAAAAAATATTAATATATTTCACACTGCGTGGTTAATTAATTTCTAGTGATGCATGGTGCATATTTATAGATCGTACATACAGAAAATATGTAATAAATTCAAATAAATAAATATCTCCCGGGCATATTCAAAAATAATGGATAAGTATTTCCATATCTCTCGCTCTCACACAGCTGTGTGTTGGTGTGGGCAGCCGAGTCATCTCTTCATTATGCTGTGGCAGTGTCTGGTTTCATGCGTTTGACCCGTGTGAGGCCAGTGGGAGTGGAGGAGAGGGGAACAGGTGTGAGGCAGGCAGGCTGGTGGCTGTGCAGATGGCCTCAGCCAGAGGATGTTGCTGCCTGCTAATGCTGGCTTCAAACACACACACACATACACAGTGCTTATCGCTCACTGGACCCTCACCTCTGGCTACTATACACTATGTTTGCCTTTAATCAAGGTACGCTCACTACCTGCACCGTCCGTTGGTCTCCAGTTCGAATCTCATGTTGACAGGAGATCTTAATGAGGCGATGACCAATTCACAGCGGAGAGCATCATAGTTACAGAAGGTCATAGCCTTCATTTTCTGAATCGCACAAATGTGACGGAATAACACATCTTTAAAAAAACCTGAAGTGAAAAAGAAAATGTAAATCTACTTAATATTTAAGATTACAAAACATCACTGGATCATTGTTAAATACAAAAATAAAAGCATATACTTGACACAAGCTGTGAGAACAAGCATATTTCGTCAAGAACAGCAGTTCTTCAAAATCCCTTTGGTTTTTTTTCGCTTTAAATATACACGGACTGCCACTGAGAGCAAGGGAAATAAAATTCCACCCTTTAATTTTCGACTTTTACCCGTTCAGGCTTTAAAAAAAAATCTCATTTTTAAACTTTAAAGGCTCAACTCTTCAGTCAAGAGAGAACTTAAGCGCTGAGAGTGGACTATTCACATCATGATGGATTGAGAAGATGAGCTTGACAATTGTGACAGGAGCAGCTTTTTTAAAAAGCTGGCTCAGTCACAATTGATAAGCACGTCTTTTTAATCCATTGTGAAGTCACAGTTGTCAATACAGCTCCTCAATCAACTGTGATATCACAATTGGCAGACTCATCTTGTCAATTCACCGTGACGTCATAATTGTCAACGGATGTGTTCAACAAATTTGATATTGCAATTGTTAAACACACCTATGTGATATCACACTTTTCAGATGCATCTTAATCCACTGTGATATTACAATTGTCACAAAGCTTCTCAAAATATATATCATTATTGTCAAAAACATCTTCTCAGCTGATTGTTCTTTCACAGCTTCTTAAACCAGTGTCACATTCCTGCATCTTCTTTTTTTTTTGAACAAAAAAAAAACCCTTCTAAATCCATCCTGGCGTCACAATTTTCTTCCTGTCTCACACCAGATGTTTACCTGTGCTTGCAATCAAACATTTGATTTGATCAAATTTGCAGCGCCTGAGAAGCTTGCAGACTGGCCAGCAACAATTCAAGCTTATTAGAGACCGTTAATGTGTTTACAGACGGAGGTGATATTACACTCGGCCAACAGATGACATGTTGATCGCCAGTTAATGTTTGACTGGTTGACTTCATATATTATGTTATGATGAATTACTGTAGACGTAAGTTAAAAGTCTGTCATATTATTCTTATTATGAAAACACGGAAATTAGGAAGCAAACCTAGAAGCTGCGTGAAAAATTATACATAATTATGTGCAGTTTTGTGTTGGATTTGGAAAACTATAGAATATAAGATAAAAAAAAAATGTACTGAGCATGTGAGATAAGAGACAGAACACGTTAACTAAATTCAAAGAATAAATATAGGTATATAGTATCGACAATACTGTCATAATTTCTCTTACACAAGATTTACCTTTCAGATTCAATCCGATAAAACATATTTCAAAGCGATGATGCGATATAAAATATGCCATAAAATCCAGAGTAGACATGAAAGAAACGCTTTGTATAAGCGATATTTTTCATTGTTTACAAATAGAGGTAAATGCGGTCATATCCTTACCAACGTTGATTTTGTTAAGATCTAAAGCAGCGAGCCGTTACAAATTTAAGTGGCCATTTAACTTACTATGGGTGAATATGACAACTTTATGTATTATTATTTATTGTAGGTGATATCCGCTTTACGTTGTAAATGATATTAAATTAAGCAATATGTGCAAAACGAAACATACACATTATTCTGCGAGAGAAAAATAATATAAAGTGTTTATCATTTACCCAAATGTAAAATAAACCGTCCTAATAAAATTATTAATCGTGGCTGAAGTGTACAGATTGGTGAGTGTTTATCTGAGATCACGGTAAATTGAGATAAAGACAGTAACTGAGCGACTTACACTGAAAAGAGGTAGAAATTCCCACCATGCGTAACGGCGTTGTGAGAGAAAAATTAATTTCCTGTCCTCGATTCCGGTCGATATATTAGTGATGTTTCTCAGTCTTAAACGTGTACTTCCAAGACGAAGGAGAAAATGTGTCCGTCAAACTCCAGTGCTCAGTTCTAGAAACGCTCCAGTGTGCTGAAGGGCAGTGAGCTCCGAGGCTCGGATGAAGCTCAACCTGACAAGAGGATGATGCTGTCTGTGTGTCGAGCTCAACTCATTTAATGCGGCGTTTTCCTTCAAATGTCCGAATACATGAACACGAAACACACACAAAACGTTTGATCCTAGTGTGCGACAAGAGTCAGGAATATTTCGAGAACAGCGAAGTAGTGAGGAAAACCGTTTCTTCCGAAGAGCCTCTAACGCCCGCCCGGCTGCTTGGAGAAGCTGTGGTACTTTGCCTCTAGTCGGCGAGCTTCGGCGGGAAACCCAGGTGCAGAGTAGGCGGGGCTTTTTCTAGCGGTGGGCGGAGCCTGGCACAACAGGCATCTGGATATGAATGTGTACAGGTTTATGGGATAAACTCTATATAGAGCGGAATAAATGAGATTGTATGAGAAAAGAAGGGGATGATAACGAACGCGGCTACTCTGTCTCTCTCTCTCTGTCACACAGCTTGCTTTAATTTAAGGCAAACACTGGCTTATAGGTCCCGTTTACACCTGGAAAAACATCTGTTTGGACGGTGCTACATCTATTACAAAAGCCGCTTCCACGTAAAAGTAAAGCATGAAAAAGGTAATTGTGACAAATGTAAAAATAAGAAATAAAGTCACATTGTGAGATGGCCTTTTAAGCTGCAAGTGTGAGGTTTAAAAGTGAAATAATAAAATTGTAATATTATTATTACTATTATTATTATTATTATAAACCAGCTTCTGAAAAACTACTTAAATTAGTGCTGTTAAACGATTAATCGCGATTAATCTAATCCAAAATAAGTTTTTGATTACAATATGTGTGTGCTGTGTATATGTAAATGATGTATATATAAATACACAAACATACAGTATATATTTAGAAAATATTTACATATATATATATATATATATATATATATATATATATTCATAGAATTTATATAATATATACATATATTTAATATATTAACATACCATTTTTTTTATACATGCATGTGTGTGTATTTATTTATACATATATTCATCTACACAGTACACACACATACATTATGTAAACAAAATCTTTTATTTTGGATGCAGTTAATCACGATTAATCGTTTGACAGCAGTAATTTAAATGCAGCTGTACATGACCACATTAAATCAAACATACTGTAGCCTGAAATATACTTTTGCATATGTAAAGTATACATTATGCATACATGCAAGGGTAACGTAACACATTCGGTACAAGCAAAGTGCTTTGAGTAAAATTTCGCCATCAGCACTGTAGCATAAATTTTGATTTTTCTAACGGTGCATATTTTCACATATTCACCTTTGATTTTTGTGTTATTGTTGATCAATAATGTTATTGTTGCAGTAATTAGCCCTGGCCATTGTTACACAGTAGAAAATGATGACAGATTAAAACAACAACAAACTGAAGTTGGCAAAACCCCATGCTGACAAGTGTGTGAGTGGAGAGAAATAGCACAGATTTTGAACAAGAATGAAATTTTTTAGTGCGCATGCATTGACTGCCTGTGTTGGTGCACACAATGAAATATAGGCCATGTGTTCGGGGTTCAGGATTCAGGGTTAAATAAAAAAATATTCTTTAGGTAGTACAGGTATTCTGCCCCAGAACAGATCATAACAAAAGTGCATGAAGACGACATGGAAACACGTTAGTACCAGGTGTAAACTGCTGACCAGCTGACCGCTTGTGATCGAATCATTGGAGACCTTAATAGCAGGTGTAAACAGGGCCATGGATATCCCCAACGCCCCCCAAGTCAAAAAACAGATTTGTAGTCAATCAGTATGAGTTTTTCAATGACCCCTTCTTCAACTTTTACATTTGGTCCCCCCACCTCAATCTGGAATATTTGGTTACATCCTTGGGCAAACACTTCCCCGACCATCTGGACTTCATCTCGACCCGCCGAGCCAGGAAAAGCAGAAGCGTCGTTTACAGCCCGATGATAACAGCCTCTTTCACACAGACGCTGTTCATGAAGTTAATGCGTCGCAGACTCCCTCTCCCAAATCTCGCTTTTAACCCCAACTCGACCCATACGTTGTATGCTTCAAGTGAGATATGTATATTCTAGAGGGCTTTCTTTTACAATAAGGGTCTGCAACAAGATTATGAAATCATTCTGGCAACTACCATTAACTTGGCCTGTGCTCAAAACACGATGTCTTGTATTCACGTTAACAATGTTTTCCTTTTGTTTCAGCTGCTCAAATGAGGATTTATTCATGTAATTCATGCAATGACTGAGCTGAATTCTTAGTATTTGTTTTCTCAATTGACAAGTTATGCTTTCTCATAGATCATAAAAAATCTCTGGAACTCTGACAAAACTTCTCTTGCTAGAGTTCGTGATGTGCACTCTTTGTTCCTCTCAGACAAAGACAACTCAGTGAGATGCCTCTCAATTTGGGAGCCTTCGAGCCGCCAGCTGAATGAAACACGCTCGCGTCAGATCGGCACAAACAGACCCTACCCTCTGTTATCACAAGGACTCAATCCGATCTCTTTTGTGCACAGCGTGCGCTAGAGAAAAGCTTCTTGTGGCAATCACAGGGCAACATCTTGACACCGGAGGCAAAAAGGATGGTGGTTTAGGAAACCTGCAGGGGCACAAGCGGGTGTCGTGTCCACTGATAACAGCACAAGAGACCAGGAAACACGCAGTGCTGTTTTTGCCGCTGGGGTTCCTGAAAGTTAGCCGCCCTGGGCGACGGGCCGCACACATACAGGATACCTCGCCTCTGCTGAGGGAAAAACATGCTGGGCCTGACACACACAAACGGCCACACAGACTTCCTGCATTTCCCCACCTACCGGTCAGCCACCTGTGGCATGCATGCAAACATGCTGAATCAAGCCACTGTCTGGGATCTCTAAAACAATAGTAAAAAAGACGCTAATGCGACAGCAGTTTACTAATTAGCAGGCTCTTTTATCCAAACGAGGAACACAACAAAGCAATGTAGTTTAAGAAGGAGTAACTCATATGAGGTTATCATCCATTTGACCTATTATGGTTGCTACATGCATTTCTAAAGCACATCCTTTACAGCAAGAAAATTACAATTAGAAATATTAGATGTTGGAAAAATGGAAAAATAGTTGTTGGTCCCCATTGACTTCCATAGTATGGGAGAAGAAAAAAACACTACCAAAGTCTATGGCTACCAGCAACTTTTTGGTTTTCCACTTTTTCAAAATATCTTCTTTTGTGTTCAACAGAAGAAAGAAATTTAACAAGTTTTTGGTTTGGAACAACTTGAGGGTTAGTGAATGATGACAATTTGCACTTTTGGATAAACTTTCCCTCTAATAAATAAATTACAGAGAACTTGCAATGCTTGACATTCAAAATTATTTTCTCTAGGTAGTATTTCTGTTGTGAACCCTTGAAAATTTATTTATTTTTTTTTAAATACAGACATCTTCTTAGTCAATAAAGAGCGCAAAACAAAATAACAGGGAATAAAAGCCGAGTAAACTCAATGAAATATTGGATTTTTAAAACCTTTAAAACTCCAGACTGCCTCATGCAGTTTAATCCTCCATCAGAGTTGCTATTATCCTTAATGGAAAATAACGTCAATATTAACTGAAAGTGCACGCTTTACTGTTGTGTCCTGTTTTTGCTTATTTAAAGTTCTGATTTGCACTGTCCGATGTTTTGCGAAGCAAATGAAGTGGATTTCTTATTGACGAGGATGCACAAGTTAACTCTATGGCTACAAAATAGTTTCTGCAAAAGCCATGACTTACTGTATAAGAGATTTTTCTTTCCATTGCAGGATCTGTACGGCAGGCTCATGGTTCACTTGGCATATTATTGAATTCAAATTCCGTCTGGCAGCTCCACTTCCTGAGAATAAAGCAGGGAATCTAAGTGGGAAGAAATTGACAAGCACTTCTACCTATGTGATAATGTAATTAGCGTGCTGTTCCCCAGAGCTGCACCTAATTCTCCAACCATGTACTTGTCAGAAGACCATATTACTGGATGATTTTTCACACCTTCCCTTTTCTTCTTAAATTAACACATCACGCTTGCCTTTATATTTACTTCTTGTTTTTTTTTAAAAATCCCTTGGACAATTCCTCAGATAAATCAACCAACAGACCTCTCTTTGTGTAAATGAAAATATGGAGGGAAGCAATACCGCACAGCCCAGCCCTTGGGTATCTCGTAAGGCGGATCAGGCCAAAGTGCCAGATATATAAGTCTCTCAGTGCTGAAGTTTGGGGATCTGGGGGCGTCCTCTGGGTGCTGGGATCTGTACAGTTCTTTTTGAAGTGCACACATGTGAAAAACACATCTCAGTGCCTTCAACCAGCCCAGCTCCCATCGGCAATAAAAGTTGACAGACAAGATATATGAAGTGTAACGTTGCCCTGCCTGTCAGTCACAGATGTATAAACACACATACACACTCACACACCGTCTTTCTGAACCGCGCTCCTTGAAATATGTCCCCATCGCCGTGCCATGAGAATGAAAGACAGTGTATTGATTTGCCCAGACCTGCCTTGTTTCAACAACTGGAAGTGCTTTCAGTCAAATGGATTTCCCACACATCAGGAGAAGCCTACTGTCTATGAAGCAGACAAATTAAGAAGCCAGAAAGAGGAAGCATAAACACACTCTGGCATACAGTACATATGAGGACACCCGCTACGCACACACAAACGCATTAGACAAATATGATTTAAGGTAGCCAAGGCCCACTGTTGGCACAGAAGTGTTTGTTTGCACCAGGAGAAGACATCAACATAAATGAATCACCACAGTGGAAAGTGATATCTACAAATACGCTTTTAACAAGGGAGTATTTTGAGCTTGTGTTTACAGGCTTGGCCTACCTCAATTCACATAAACTAAATGAAGCAAAAATGTTATGAGGTTCTCAACAGACACAAAACTTTAGTCAACATAAACAGTATTTGCAACACTTTTTAATTCGATAATCTGATTATTATGAATAAAATGAGATCTTTAAAGAGAAAAAAATGTAGGGAAATGACTGGAACATGAAAAGTTTGTGTTACATTGTGAGTTCCAACGGTTATCACTGTCCTGCTGTTAGATAATGCATTCAACATTTTGAAAATCCAAGTTGTCCAAATGAAGTTCTTAGCAATGCATATTACTAATCACAAATTAAGTTTTGATATATTTACGGAAGGAAATTTACAAAATATCTTCATGGAACATTATCTTTACTTAATAACTTAATGATTTTTGTGGCTATTGCCACAATTATACCATTGCGACTTATGACTTATCACTGTCCCGCTAGATGATGCAATTACATCATGAGTGCAACATGCACCTTACTCCTTTGATAGACATTTAAATGTAATGTAGGCATGTATATTGCCAGAATAGTTGTAATCCTCAGTCTTTCAATTTTTATGATCAATATATAAGCCCAAAATGTTTTATATAGAAAAAATGACCAATTTTCACCACCTTCTGAAGGTTCTTAAAAGTGTGAAACGGATTTACACCAGCCTTCTGTGATTAGGCACATTTCCATTACAGATTCGCAAAACGTTTGTGATATTTTTATGTCGATAAAAAACTACAGTGAAATGACAGCAGTTCCATTAACTGATGTTTATGCGATTAAATCGCACTTATTTTTCTCTTGTGATAAATCATGCCAACAGGTGTTGGTAGTTTTGCTTATAATGCAGTCACCACATTAGCCATTAGTTTCAACTGTAGGAGACGTGCATTGTAAAAAACAACTTGTTGAGTCAACTTAAAATAATTTGTTACCCGGCTGCCTTAAAATTTTAAGTTCATTCAACTCAAAAAAGTTTAGTCAACTTGAAATGTTACATTGTACTAAGTGACTGTACTTAGATATTTGAGTTCATTCAACTTAAAATTTTAATGCAGCTGGGTAACAAGCCCAGCTTTTAAGTTTACCAAACCAAATTTTCAACTCAAATATCTAAGTTTTCACTTAGCTTAAAATTTTAAAGCAGCAGGGTAACAAATTACTTCAATTTGACTCAACAAATTGTCAGTATGTGTGTTTTTCTTTAACAAAGCAGCACGGAGAGCCACTTCTGAAACATGACGCGGCGCTGCTGATATAAACACAAGCATTGACAATGGTCGTATTGGAGCTGTAATGCCGTGTAAATAAGGGGTTATCCCCATATGAGGTGTTTCTTGGAGGTTATAGTACTTTAAAGAATGATCATGTGACTTTTTACGTACGCCAGTACAAAAAAACAGTTTCCACTGAAGATTTGCAAAATATTCCTTTTTCGAATTGCCTGAAAAACCACCTCATCCAAGCGTAAAAACTTTCTTGCAATAAATGTGGCATATTTTTATTGAGCATATTTTCAATTCGCAGTTTAAATTTGTGCAATTTGAAGGGTAATGGAAACGCAGGCTTTCATGCTTAGACATGGCATCCATGGCTTAGATTTGATTGGTTTGCATCCAGTGTGCCTATAACCAAATATGTGACCCTGGACCACAAAACCAGTCATAAGGGTCAATTTTTGGGATCTATACATCATCTGAGATCATCTGAATAAATAAGCTTTCCATATGATAGGACAATGTTTGGCCAAGAAACAAATATTTGAAAATCTGAAATCTGAGGGTGTGAAATATTAAGAAAATCACCTTCAAAGATGTCCAAACGAAGTTCTTAGCAATGCATATTTTGACAATTAATGTATTGTTGTCTATTGCTACAAATATACCAGTGCAACTTATGACTGGTTTTGTGGTCCAGGGTCACATATGGCAAGATTTTGCTTTAGGATGCATGGTAATGCTAACAGATAGCTTTCTCCAAGTATTAAAGACCACCATGATTCTGAAGGCTCCATGAGTCTGATTGTGAGTGTAAGTCCCTTAGCTAAGAAAATGTCTGCTAAGAACATAAATGGTAACGTAATACAAGATTTTAGGCGGAACTAGACTTGGCTGACTCTAGTGTGATGGTGGCTACACAGTAGCCATTGGAACCAAACGAGCTCTGCAGAAAATTCATGTGCAAAGCACATCTGACTCTCAGGCTGACTGCTCGAGTCTAGAGACTTCCCACACTCTACAATTAATGGAATGGTTCACCCAAAACTGAAAACACTGTTATTATTTTTTTCACCCTTATGTCGTTCCAAAGCCATAGAACTTTCTTTTTTTCCATGGAACATGAGGTGCATTTTTGAAGAATAGCCACTCCTGGCCACTCAGTATAATGAAAGTAAACGAGGACTGAGACTGTCAAACTTCAAAAGGCACCATAAAAGTATCATTAAAGTATAATAAAAGTAGCCCAAACGAATTGTGTACACATTCCAAGTTTTCTGAAGTCATCCGATAGCTTTGTGAGAGGAACAGACTAAAAATCATTATCCTCAGATAATTATTCACTTCAGTAGGCTGTTAACTGCTGCTTCTGAACCATTGAGTGAGCGAACAAATCATTCAGACAGATTTTGCGGATCAACCAATTATAATTTTGGGGTTCCAAGGTATTCATCAAAAATTGTTCCATGGAAGAAAGTTATTCAGGTTTTGGGTCAACATGAGGGTGAGAAAATGACAGAATTTTCATTTTGGGGTGAACTATCCTTTTAAACTCACCATTGTACTTTTTCCACTAGTAGGAGAAGAGAAAGCAAAGAAAACAGAGACTTCGTAAGGGAGGAGAGAGCTGTCTCTGGCTGAGGAAAAGAGAAAAGGAAAGCAGAGACAGACAGCAGAGGAGTGACACTGCCAAAGGTAGGCCTGATTGGCAGCATCACTTCTCACCATTCATCACACGGGAACTCCAGACTTCCCAAATCCTTCAGCAGATGGAGCGGCCACTCGGTTTAAACACCTGATATGAAGCCATCCGTCATGCTGTAATGCGGCAGTTGGGTCTGCAGCTGGGCCCCCGATACGGTGCGGCACGGCTCTGGCGGGCTTGGAAAGTAGCCTGAGTGCACCCGTGATGGACTAGAGCCAGGCAGGCTGCACCGCACCACGCTCTCCCCTGATAGCATTCACAGCCCTCCACTGGACCATGGAACAGGTGGATGCAAGAGAGAGAGAGAGAAAGACGGAGTGACTTCATGCGTAGTGGAGTGGGGGCAAGGTTGAAGCAGAGCGGAGGATAGAAAAATGCACACAGCTTCCTGTGTTGAATACCAATGATTTGAGAACCCCAAGAGCCATACACCAACCCCACACAAATAAATAATCATTACTGTCCTTCTGACAAGCACAGAAAAGGTGCAGTTTATTTCAGCAAAATAAACCAGGCACAGATGCTCTGTTCGGAAACCTAGTTAGCCGCCTATGGAGGCAGCATTTTAAGGCAACATACGTAAAAGCTGTTCCAAAAGGTAGGAAACTTGATTATGCTACCTATAAAGATACCTTGTTTTACCCAAGCAACATTACAAACACACTACCATTCATAAACTCACCAAGGCTGTATTTATTTGATCAAACATGCATATCATAACATTTTAAAATGTAATTTATTTCACTTTTTCCTCTGATGTAAAGCTGAATTTTCAGCATCATTACTCTAATGTTATCATTAGTCTAATGTCACATGATCCTTCAGAAATCATTCTAATATGGTGATTTGCTGCTCAAGGAACATCTCACTATTATCAGTGCTAAAAAAGTTAGATATTTACGTTAAATTCTCATTAAAGGGGTCATCGGATGCCCATTTTCAACACGTTGATATGATTCTTTTGGGTCTTAATGAAAAGCCTATAATATACTTTGGTTAAAAATTCTCAATGGTAGTGTAAAACAACACCCTTTTTAGCTTGTCAAAATGAGCACTGCAAAAATCAACCCATTCTGATGGATTGATCCTTTAAATGCAAATGAGCTCTGCTCACCCTGCCCCTCTCTTCTCTCTTCTGTGGAGTGACAAGCCTATTTACGTTAGCCGCATTTAGCGCGTTTAGCCACGAAACTTGCTAACTAGCACGTTATTAGGAAAGATGATTGCAGAGATTTATAAAAAAAAAACCCTTATACACACTTCTGCTGTAGGTGAAGCTGGATCACGAATGATTTGCATGAACAGACGCATTTATGTAAATCGGAAGGTGCATTCCCTTCACAAACAAACGTAATCCACTGCATCTTCAGAGGCTCAGATGTTGCGAGTAAATGACGATCACTATGTTCATTATTACATCCAGCAACACAACACCTCAATCGCTCACTTGGAGATATTTTTGTCTAACTTAACATCCCTGCTCCAGCATCAAAACAATGGAGGTCGGACTGTTACAGCTGATTTAGTGCAGGTCTGAGGTAAGATGCTCATGTCAATCAACTATCGTGGGAGTGGCCTCTGTTGGTGTGACGGCATCTGAGAATGGCTCAATTTGAAAAAGGGGATATTATTTTTACAGATTAATTAAAAACCACTGCATGGATTTTTATCATTATAGGGTAGATTTGTACATACACTGCCAACACACATTAATGTTCAAACAACATGTAAAAGTGAACTTTGCATCCAATGACCTCTTTAAATTCGTGAAGTGAAAGTGTAACTTAATCTTTTCATAATCTTTTAACATGGTTAAAAATAATGAATGTTTCCTATCGCCGATTGTTTCCCTCCAGTGAGCGTAATTCTCAGAGTAATGTGACATGTTGGGCTCTACTTTTGCGTTTTTAAACACACTTTTTTTTTTTTAGGTTGACAGCTTATAAAAATGTAGCTCTGGGTTTTATAGCTTGTTTACTTTACACCTTGTCACATAGCAGTTTTTAGACATTGTTCTGCTTTTTGTTATATGTCAGAAATGACAAGGAGGCAGCTTCCCACAATACAAAGTCAATGGAGAGCATTGGATTGTTTTCCCCCTGGTGGGCGTGGTTTTCAGATTATGACGTGTGTCGCTCTGTCTCTATGTTTATCTACAGCTGAGGGGAGAATGATCACATGAGCTCTACTGTCTTCTTTCTTATTGGCTGTCGCTCCAGAAGGTCACTCTGCATTTGCATAAAGTTGAAGGATTCTGGACTTTGTTGCATCCGGTCACATCAACGGTTGTGGCTAGAAGGCATACAGCTCAGACCGGAAACTAAAAATGAAATTAATTGTTCTACCTATTAGATTGTGTTTTATTAACGTCTACACCTACCCAACCCTAAACTTATCCCTTACTATAATACAAAAACGGTATTATTGCTGTACAGTGTGACAACAATAACAGCCAGAGCTGTCTCCCTTCTAGCCTCAACCATCGCACTTGTCGCCGGAAATTGCCAGCTCTCCATTAAATTCAATGGGATCGCTTTGTCGTTGCGTGACGCTTGTAGTTTGAATGCAGCTATAGAACTCATTGTAATATACAATATCTAATATACAGTATACAATATCTGCCTTATGAACAATTAAATGTTCTCCCCATTGTACAATAAAAACATGTGCAATAACCTTATATTTATTTGTTACCACCTACATCCTAGTACATCCCAGCATCTCATTCTATTCTATTCGTTTTCTATCATCTATAGCTCTGTATATACAATTTATTTTAATTTTCAGTTTATTTCAGTCTACTTATATTTACATGTGTAGTTTTTTATTCTCATTTTATTTTTATTGTCCGTGTGTTGCTGTTGTCTCTGTGCACTGGAAGCCTGTGACACTAAAACAAATTCCTTGCATGCACAAGCATACTTGGCAATAAAAGCTGATTCTGATAATCAGTGATGCTGTCTACACTGGATGCGACGCAGCGAGACGCAACATGGCAAATCCCCTGCAGTAAATTGATGCCTCGTTCTATTTACTGACAAAGATTTGAATCAGAATGATTTGGAAATCCAAATGATTTGGAACGGTCGCTCCGTCCAGTGTACACAGAATTTAGCTGTTGTTTTAGCAGTGGTCGTGCCCGGTGTAAACGTGGTGTTAGAAGGCAGCTGACTTTATAGGCAGTGAGTCAGCTTTCTAGGATTTGGAACAGAGCTAAACGGGTATATTTTTCTGTATCTCTCTCTTTCACACACAGACAGACCGCAGTGTGTATCCTCACACACACTGGATCTCTCATTAGCCGGAGCTCTGCTGCAGGCTCTGTGGAAGCCTTGAGTCTGAGGACTAATTTGTCAACAAAAACAATTAGGGGGAATGATCCGTTACACTGGTTTTAATGAGTACAGTCAGGTCACAACACTAAAAGTGACAACGGAAAGGTCATCACGGCACCACTCAAATACCCAGCCACCCAAACCCATACACCCTCCCACCCATATCAGACTGTGCCGAACGAGCTGCTTATGAAAACCGCAATTGTTCAATCCTTAAACACAGCATGAACACGCATGTCTAAGTGTTCTTAAAGACACCATTTCAGCGATGGATTCCGCTAATAAAAAGAGTCTATGCCGCTATCTGCAGTTTTTCATCACTGAGTAATCACAAACATTTTATGTGAGAGCTTTGTTTATTTCTATGACCTTGGCGAGGCCTTAGTGGATATCTAATAGAGACAGTGGTTGCTGTAGCTATGGTAACCATGACTACCATTTGTGGAGGATTCTAACTTTTGTTTGATTTGAATGGGAATGTCTTTACCCAGTTAAGCTCGGCATTGCTTCAAGTATTAGAGCAGTAATGTCTATGAGTGTCTTAACTACAATTAATAACTACAGTTAATTAAAACTCCAATTAAAAGCATGTGTACGCCTACATGCACAGCAACCTTTTTAGTAAATGTGAATTGCTGCGAATAATAGCATATTTGATCAGCTTTGGTCTGCTTCTTTGAGCACAATATCGTTAGCGTTTTAATCCATTACTGACGCGTACAAGCTAACAAACTCGACTAACATCAAAGTGCCAACTAAAGTTGATCAATAGTGCATTAATTAGAGTGGCGGGCAAATTGGGTTCAGCCTGTGTAATTGTACAGACACCCTGTTTTTAATAATTCTTTTTTTTTGGTAACATTAAAAGCTAATTTTGCTCTCAGAAACGAGGACACTTCCCACAGCTGCATGTTCCTCTCTGTCCTTGTCCCTCCATTATCCGATGTCAGGCTTTAACTATGTAGAAAAGAGCTTTTTTGTCACAGATCATTGCTTAACCTTTACAAATGCTTCATCTCCACCTCATCACAGACCTTCGTCATCTGTCTGCTGTCTGGTGGAGGAAATGGCTCACATTTGTGGACACTCTACCTTCCCCCCACTTGTAGGAAATGCATTTAAAAGCATGTATAGAAGAGCGCAGATGGGCTGCGGGTAAGATACAATGTATGCTACAAACAGTAGTAGTAGTTATATTTTGATCTCTGGGTGTAGTTTATAGTTTAATGGTCAACAAAATGCTTCTAAAAAGCACATGATGGCTATGTTCAGAAAAGCATTGCACTTTTTTGCTACTGTGTAAGTATATGGTGTATATGGAAATTGTATGTTTTTGCATGGAATACTGTATCCCACAATGCAATACGTTCAACCTGACAGTCAATTTCTAATGTGATGGACGAAACAGAAGTAATATCAGTTGTGCAGTATCTTTTTTGACTTATCTTAAGACTACTAAATGTTAAGACATTTTGAATTAAATGTGAGCCAATTTATTTAAAAAAAAAAATCATTTAAAAATGATTATAGTTAAAGCGATAGTTCATCTAAAAATTTAAATTCTGTCATTAATTACTCACCCTCATGTCGTTACAAACCTGTAAGACTGTTATTAATCTTTGGAACACAAATTAAGATATTTTTGAGAAAATCTGAGAGCTTTCTGATTCTGCACAGACAGCAACACAACTGGCACATTCAAGGCCCAGAAATGTAGTAAGGGCCTCAATAAAATAGTCTGTAATTTTATGAAGGTACAAGAATACGTTTTGTGTGCAAATAAAACAAACAAAAAAAACCGACTCTATTCAGCAATTTCTTCTCTTCTATGTCTATCCCTAACTTTGCTTAACTAAATCTAAAATCATTAAAGGAGAAGTCCACTTCCAGAACAACAATTTACAAATAATTTACTCACCCCCTTGTCATCCAAGATGTTCATGTCTTTCTTCAGTTGTAAAGAAGTTATGTTTTTTGAGGAAAACATTTCAGGATTTTTCTCCATATAATGGACTGATATGGTGCCCCGATTTTGAACTTTTGAGTTCGAACTTCCAAAATGCAGTTTAAAATGGCTTCAGATGATCCCAAATGCGGTTGTAAACAATCCCAGCCGAGGAAGAAGGGTCTTATCTAGCGAAACGATCGGTTATTTTCATAAAAATAATACAGTTTATATACTTTTTAATGTCAAATGCTCGTCTTGTTTTGCTCTGCCTGAACTCTGTGTATTCTAGCTCAAGACAGTTAGGGTATGTCGAAAAACTCCAATTGTATTTAATAATTTCAAAATCATCCTACATCGCTGCAGGAGTACTGACCCAGTCTATGCAAAGATCAAACACCCTTAACAATAAAGGTAAAACAGCGATATAGGACGATTTTAAAGTTGAGGGAGAACATGAGATGGGAGTTTCTCGACATACCCTAACTGTCATAAACCGGAAAAAACAGAGTTCGGGAACAGTAAGACAACATGAGCATTTGACATTAAAAAGTATATATATATAGTATTATATTTATGAAAATAACCAATTGTTTCGCTAGATCAGACCCTTCTTCCTCAGCTAGGATTGTTTACAACTGCATTTGGGAAGTTCAAACTCGGGGCACCATATCAGTCTATTATATGGAGAAAAAGCAATATATCTGCATTTACATTAAAGATTATTTAACCCCTAAAAATTAATTTTGTGGGTTTAAATTAATATATTAAGTTTTTTTGACTGAGATTTTTACAGTGTACTGAGGTAATTTGATAAAAATACAATGCCTACTCTTTCCCTTACAAGTTTTTAAAACAGTAGGCAGCATACATTGTACATTGCACTGTATTCAGGAAATATTAAGCTAACATATGGCATTAAACTGAAAACACCTGCCTGGTATCACGTCATATTATAAATATACCATTTAAAAGCATGCCGTTGTTTATGTAGCTGGACTGTGACTACTGCTACTTTAATTTATAAAGCTCAAGGTTGCTTTAAAAATCAAACTGCATTCATCCAAATAAAAAAAGGGAAAAAAGAGAAAGAGATCTTGACAAAGCCAGAGATGGAGCGATAATGCTGTGAAAAAAGGTGAGTTACTGGTAGTGCGTTGTGCTCAGGTTGTGTCAGTACGATGGTGCTGCAATTAAGGCATGGCTGATTTGTCTGATCAGGCATGTGAGCAGAGAGACTGGAGCTGTCAAAGACAGCTTGAGCAATTTCTGGAGGTGCAGCCGCCTATGAAAGGAAATGTCATCAGAATCGGTGAAAAGCCATTACGTTAGAAGGGTGGAAAATGCTTTGAAGGTAATAATGCACTCGGTAATTAAATGAATATGAATGCCAAGTGTCCGTGCCACTTTGAGAGAGTCATTTTCACAAAGAGATCATTCTCTTATTGTCCAATCAATGGGGGGAGAAGGGAAAAGACTGGAAAAAATGAACTCTTCACACCATCAAGTGCGTCTTGTCGAACGAGGCCTTTTGGGTTTGTCGAGGGCCAAGGTCAAGACGCTCCTACAAACACAACTCGCATCTGACCATACGCATGCAGCCACATGTGAAGCGTATGAAACAATGAAGGCAAACATTGCTGCGAAGGATGAATGAATTGATAGAGAAGCATTCAGCCTCTTATCAGATAGCTTTTATTCTCTGGCCTGGTGAATCAGGCCGTTTCATGCAGTGAAATCTGTGCAGTAGGGAGATAAGGAGAGAGCTTCTACAAAGAGCTCAATTTATGAATGCGGTCAATATCCGAGGCATGCAACACTTAGTCACATCATCATGCTTCTCCAGCTGGATGTTATCAGAGTCTGACTAGGACAAAACACGAGAAAGAAAGAGGGAGCGTAGAGCGAGCAGAGAGAGATTGTATTAATGTGAACAGTACTCACAGTTGGACAATGCCACCCCCCCAGTGAGATAATTTCCTCTCAAAATTGCAATCAAAGCTGCCGAAACACTTCAGCAACAATATTAACTCAACGGCTCCTAGGGGGGAACTTTTTATCCCTCTGGTTTTTGCCAACCCATCCTTTCTTTTATTCTGTAGTGCAAAATGCCCTGTCAATATCCTCAACATTAACGTTTAATCATAAATTTGAAGGATGCTGAACAGAGGGCGTTTTTCATTTTGGGAACAATAAACGTCCTTCAAAGCCTCTTAGCACAAAAAAATAACAGCGTGCATCAAAAGTGCTCAGACGGAAGTATTGAGCAGACCCTTGAATCCTTATTCTGATTACAGAAAAGCTGTAAATTTATGACAACAGAAATTTTACATTTTATATCAGTTATTATAAAAATAACTGAACCATTGTCTAAGCTTTTTTTAATGTTGGATCCGTAAAGGTTCATAACAAAACGTGTTTTCAAACTCACAAGAGCAGTGTGTTTCTCAGATGTCGCTCTTTTATAGCTTATGAGACTTACTGGAGATCTCAGTTATGCTTTATTTAATTTTTTTGCTAAAAGATTGAGAGATTCAAAGAGACAGAAAGACACAGTTGTCGACAGACATAAAAAGTATTTAAGACTTGTACTGTATGGATTAATGTAAGGTAAATGATTTCGCTTACTGAAATTTGTAGCAGAAAAGCCATGAAAGATTTAGCTTACCTTATTCAAAAATCCACATCGTTTTATACATATTTTGGACTATGAGGGGTGCCATTATTTCGATGACGTCAAATGGTTGAGCTACTGGCACTACCTGTTGCTATTTTGACCAAAACTTGGAAAATAAAATACTGATAGAATGACCATAGCTACTGAAAAAGCTTGTAGGTGGTGATGTACATAAGTGTAGGCTTAAACCAAATGCCATACCATTGATTTTTCCCCAAAAGTAGTCTAAATGCCACTGGATATTGAGTGAAATCCACGCTGAGAAACTCCTTCAGTGGCTATGGCATCATGACAAGCGTCGGCATGTTTACATCCTGCCAGGATGGCATCTAGCGTTTCTTGTCTCTGCCCTTTGTAAGCTCTTTCAGTAGCTGTGGTCTACTTAAAACCTCAAAGGCATCAGGACTAAAGAACAAAGATGCAGATCTTTAAGAAGTTTTATTTATCCACAGGCATCTTCCCATTCTTTTCTCTTCTTTGTATCGTTAGGAAAGCAGTTAAGACTTAAATCGGTTCTCTTGTTATTTTTCGACTAAAAATTACAACCTAGAGCTGCACAGTGTGGCATCTTATCAGTATTTTTATTTTCTGAGTTGTGTATTCAGATTTGTGTTCTAACAGGTAGTGCCAGTAGCTCACTGAGTGCAACCATTTGACGTAATAAAAATAATGGCGCCCCACATAGTCCAAACTATGTATAAACCGATGTGGATTTTCTAAATAACAAAAATCTTTCATGGGTTTTCTACTACATATTTTAGTAAGAGACAAGCCATTCAAGTCTTAGTTCCTGGGGTTCCATTTAAAAAAGCAGCGTTAATGTAATTGAAAACAGTCAGAGAAGCCCATCTAGCATATGTTTACATAGAAAAACAATTATGAAACAGTCCAGAGGAAGTGTAAACTTCATTTCAAAGCCATAAGCGGCCATTCACAGTACATGTTTGTGTTAAACAATGTATCATGATGTGTTTTATAACAGTTAAACTTGAGTGCCATGTTTTTAGAGCACATGCAAGAGACGCTATGAAAGAGGAGCGCAGCAGTAAAAGATGTCCGTCTAGCACGTTTACACAGACACAATGAAAACGTAGTGCCTTAAAATGCATACATTCTGCGAATGTCCCCTTATGCGAATGTGAAGCTGGTGCTCTTTTCTCTCCTACACCGAGCGGCCGCAAGATTTCCATAATGTGACGCGCTTGTCTGGCTTTCTCTTCTGCAGTGGCACAAGTTGACACCAGGACTATTCTGTTACTAGAAAAGAAGTCCTCAGACCCGTAGTTTGTATCAACTCCTCTATTTGTCATAATTACTTGATTGTGGGGGACGTCTAGGAAAGGTCTAATCAATCTGATTTAATTAAGTGCAGTCAGACAGTTGAAATGAGCAGAATGGAAGTAATAAGCACATTTAAATCTGCATATTTGAGCTTGACTAACAACGCCAATTCAAGGCACTTACGCATTTACCATTCCTTTGTCTCCAGATGAAAGAAAAGAAAAAAGAAAGCTAAAAAAGTGTCTCTCACTTGGAATAAAGTGAAATTAGGGCATTTTTTTCTCAAGATATATTATAAAAATAACATAAAGTTAGATTTTTTCTTTTTGAGCGATGCTGTGTTGTTTCAAATGTAATGTGCTATTATCAGCTACTGAACTGAACTGCCCTCTTTTTCAAGGGCACGGGGAGGGCAGGTGAATTTGCAGCTGGAAATGGTGCAGGGAAAGCTTTGGTTTCTGGTGGAGCTAGGGAGGGGTGTAGACAACATGACAAACCAGAAGAGACACAGGATCATTAGGTTTCCCTCAGGCCAAGCACAGGCACTCATGGAGAAAGGAAATGCTCACTAGCTCCTGAAAGAAAAGACAAGGTGACTGGTACAAAACTGTCCAGTGCATGACAGCCCCTCATACCAGCAACCACCCCTCTGTCATGGGCTTCAGCAAAAGGTGACATTCAAGGGGCAGCGGAGCTGATACACAGGCCTGTCTGTGCATCTGATAACACCGACTGGACAACAACTTCAATATTTTCACGTGCTGCCGTTTGATCAGTAATACTGTATAAAGCTACACACGTTGATTCTAACAAAACAGCATGCAACCTATTAACAATGGAGGTGGGGACAGTGAAATGAAAAGAACAGTTAACTCCCAGGTCATCCAAGATATGAGTTTAATTCTTCACTGGAACATTTTTGGAGAAATTTAGCATTACATCACTTGCTCACCAATGGGTCCTCTGCAGTGAATGGGTGCCGTCAGAATGAGAATCCAAACGATTCATCACAATCAAAAACATCATGATAATCCACAAGTAATCCACATGACTCCAGTCCATCAGTTAAGGTCTTGTGAAAGTAAAGCTGCATGTTTCCATTGTTAAGAAATGTAACATTTATGGCCAAAATACCATTCTATAATCCATGATAACGCTTCCTCCGGAGGACTCATACTTCATCCAGAAGTGATGGTTTAAAGTTAAAAATGGTGGAATGGTAGTCTCAGTGGTGGATTTTTTCAGAAGACATTATTTTATGGAGTGAAGTCATGTGGATTACTTGTGGATTATTGTGATCTTTTTATCAGCTGTTTGGACTCTAATTCTGACAGCACCCATTCGCTGCAGAGCATCTATTGGTGAGCAAGTAATGTATTGCTAAATTTTTCCAAATCTGTTCTGATAAAGAAACAAACGTGTCTACATGTTGGAATGCCTGAGGGTATATGATTGTTAAAAAAAACCTCTGAGGCAAAACCAAAGGTTTTGAGACCACGCTAAAATGATTAGTGTCATAAGACGTTTCTTCAAAGAAATGCTTTTGTAGCACAATTAAATATTGGTCATTACTGCTATTACTGGGTTTTGCATCTGATAATCAGAGTCTTCATGATGTATGTTGGAGTTTGTTAATGTGTTTTAGCAGATAGCAGGTGTTTCTTATCATTAGCACCATGTCAGGATTAGAACATCAGTGGTTCAGTCGCTCAGTCGTGAGTTACTGGCATTACTGTTAGTTACTACAGCCTACAGTTTGCTAGCTAGCTATGCCTTCATCACGTACTGTAAATGCATATTACCTGGTTGCGATAATTTACAAAACAACTTGGTCATCCATTCAGGTTGTAGCGGTATTTGGCAGTTGAGAGAGATGGCAGATTTCTTCATTTCTTTAAAGAAATCCTTTTGTAGCACAATTAAATCTTGCTCATTAATGCTATTACTGGCTTTTAATCTGAGACTTCATGATGTATATTGGAGTTTGGTAATGTGTTTTAACAGATAGCAGGTGTTTCTTAACATTAGCACCCTGTCAGGATTAGAAGAGGCATTTAATAAGGCTGCATATGCCTTTTGTCTTGTCTCAGCCATGTGTTTACACACGTGTCAACCAGCATCTCATAAGCCAGATTTAGTCTTGTTTTCAAATTAATATCTAAAAAGCACAATGCTTAGCATTGACAAACCTGAGAAAACCAATGCAGATGATTTGCTTTTCATGCAATTGTGTGGAAGGACTTAATAAACACTAAGCTAATGGTTGCACAGTGTTTTAATAGTCCACGGCGATATTTAGAGAGAAGGGCAGCCAATATAATACTGATATGTTGATTAGTCAGACAATTTATTAGCTCAAAAGCCACTACATTTTTTTAAAGGGGTCATTGGATGCAAAATTCACGTTTACATGTTGTTTGAACATAAATGTGTGTTGGCAGTGTGTGTACACATCCACCCTATAATGATAAAAATCCACTCAGTGGTTTTTATTTAATCCCTAAAAATAATATTCCCTTTTTCAAATCAGGCCATTCTCAGCTTCTTGAGGTTGATTGACACTGCCGTCTTACCTTAGACCAGCCCTGAGTGAGCTGTAAACAGTCCGACCGCCATTGTTTCGACGTCAGAGCAGGAGTAGACAAGACAGTCGACAAGTAGACAAGTCTCCTTAGTGATTGAGGTGTTTTGTTGTTGAATGTAATATGAGCATACTAGTCGCCATTTACTCCCGTCATCTGCGCCGCTGAAGACACTTAATGCGTCTATGTTCACGCGAATCATTCTTGATCCAGCTTCACCTACAGCTAAACTGAGTATAAGGTTTTTTTTTAATGTATCTTTGCAATCGCCTTTCTTAATAACATGCTAGTTAGCAAGTTTCAGAGCTAAATGCAGCTAAAGTGAACAGTCTCTCAAAGAACGGATCATCAGCCCACAGAAGACAGGGGTGGGGTGAGCAGAGCTCATTTGCATTTAAAGCAACATGCAACAAAACAGGTTGTTGTCTGCAGAGCTGATTTTGACAAGGTAAAAAGGGTGTTGTTTTACACTACCACTGAGAAATTTTAACCAAAGTATGTTATAGACTTTTCATTAAGACCCTAAAGAATCATATCAACCTCTGGAAAATGGGCATCCGATGACCCCTTTAAAAAAGGAGCTGTTCCTATTTGGGTCATATTATAATTGTGGGTACATCTCATGTCTGTGAAGTATATATATATATATATTATATATATATATATATTTTCATCAATATAAATCCTGATGCTTAATGTTCTAGTACAAATATCTTTTGTTCAAAAATGATGTTCATATCACATACAACCCTGGTAATCAGCTGTCCGATTTTGTAAAGTTGCTCATTCTACTCTGCATTTAAGCATTAAAATGACCTCAAATATAAATTAATTTCATAGTTTTGCCTTCAGTTAGATTCGGTTATCAAAACATTTGGGTGTGCGCTTCAAAAATAATAAGTGTTTTGTGATTGTGATATAACTTGTTTTATTTGTGTCTCAAACAGAGGTTGCGTTAGACTTTAACATTGTCTGTCATTTTGACGGACAGGGTCGTAAAAATTCCATCCTAATCTATTACCCATCATATTAATTTTCATATTTTAATTATAATAACATATTTAATTGCTTTTATTTTTGTTCCCATTTTCTTTTCAAATTATGAACCTACAGGACGATAGGCTCGTACATTTATTTTGAAGACAACAGATGAGACTGCGTATAACTTTTCATGTTCAACACCACACCTCGCAATGCCAGCTATTTTAATATATTCTCATTTTTATGAACCAATATCGCTTCGTAAACCCCAATCGATCTTTTGGTCTATGCTGTTTGAATGAACAGTACATAGTACCCTATACAATAAATCGCAATTAAGCTAAGCTTTGTGTTACTTTTGATATGAAACAAAGTCTGAGATTTCAAATTCTGTCCATTTCATTATTCAAGCAATAAATATCGCTTTGGCGTTCTTTAATGTGGCGTGATAGAGCGTTATAGCTTCTGGGAACTTGTCTGTGTTTAACCGAATGCATAGCAAAAGATTCGTGACAGTTTCGTTTTTGTTCTGGATCCAGTGCTCTGCTGCCTCAATGGAGCGCACTTGTCTCCACTGGACAGGGGTGGGAATTACAGTTACAAGTCACAATAGATCACCCTCAGTGTAATCTGTCAAATTAATGGACGGCCTTCAGATTTTTTCGTCACTGATAAAAAAAAATCTGTCAATGACGGACAATTTTTGGTTGACGCGACCTATAGTCTGAAAAACCATTGTCAGCTAAGTTACCCACTAGAATTTACATTTTTAGGTGAAATAAGCCTTTAAGTAGAATTAAAATTACTGTCTTCATTTCCCAGAATGCCACTATAGGCAGAATGAATATCTTACTTTAACCAGGCAATGATATCATTCCTATTCTATACAAAACTAGACCTCTTTCTTTCCGTTTGTTTCCATCTGTATTCTATTTATTTAAGATTGTTTGAGACTGAGTAGTCTGATGAGGTTTATAGTGTGCTCATTAAATGGAGGAAACATGAGATAATGTAACAGATCATGCCAAATATGTATATCTCAGCCAGGATAGTTCTGTAGGAAAACTACAGTGTTACACTTGGACAACGTAGACAGTATAAGGTGTCCGTATCTCAACACACTGCTTCAGCCAGCCCACCTGCTCTGCACACACATGTATACACATACAGCACACACAGACATACATAAATAAAAGCATTTTACATCTTGTTTCTGGCTGACAAGGAGTGGCGTGCAAAGAGTGGGGTCATATTGAGGATAACAAGTGCAGAGTTAATGTGAAAGTGCAGTGTATTGATTGTGCTTGACAGTTTTTGTTGTAAGAATTCAGAGTCATAGGTTTTTTTCCATGAATCTTAGTATCCATAAGGATACGACAATTTCCAGAACAATAAAACAATTCCATAAAAGCCAAACACAATTTTCAAATGACGTGCTCACTTATTTCCACTTGGAAATGGACGGCGAAATCTGATTAATCACATTTCCATAATTGACCATAAATTACTTTCCTCGACCAAAATCATAAAATATCCAATAACCTAAAGAGCTTGTTTCCTCCACCACAGGAGCTCTCATTGGCTGTCTCCTCCCTTCCCAAACCAGCCTAAGATGGATATGAGGTGATTACCCCCAAAGTCCTGCTGGGGAGGCCCAGCTCTGTGTGCTGCTTATTAAACATAAGTACCATGTAACCTCCCTGCACTAAATCAAGGGACGTGATATTGGTCCCCGGTGAGAACGCAGGGGTCAAAGGGTCCTGGAGATGGGTTGTGCTGTGTTGAGCTCATCCTGGGGAGACACCAGCTGACAGCTGCCACAAATCTGACACACACAAACATTCACGCACCAACACACACTGATATACATACACACACACCAGGCAGTCTGTCAGCATAAGGTGCACACTCCATGGCAAATGTGGCCCAATCAATACTCATTGGCAGTGAGAGGATGAATAGAACAGTAATGAGGGAGAAGAATTGGGTGGAAGGCTCATTTCTCTCTGTCTCTCTCTGAGCGTTTTCTAGAGATTTCAAGCCTGTTTATGGTGGATAAATAAATCAAAACATCCCCCTCCTTTAAATATTCTTTCCAATATAAATTGCACTAACAGGGCTGACTGGTTCATATATTTGGGTTAGTGAGCAATCCTGAATTTACAAATTTTTTTTTTTTTTTTTTTTTTTTTTCGCTAATGCAAGGCTGAAAATCTTGCAAGGCTTGGCATCTTTTACATAGCATATCAAAGCCCTTAAACATCGCCATTGCCATGAAAAATCCACAAATGTCTTTGGGAAAAATAAAATAAAATAAAATAAAATAAAATAAAATAAAATAAAATAAAATAAAATAAAATAAAATAAAATAAAATAAAATAGCACTTTTAAAATGTATTGTTTTATTTTTAGGTAACTATAATGGATATTTAAACAAAAGTCATAATTTTCAAAAGGGTTTATTTTTTGATAAACGCAAGGCTTTTGTCAAGCTATTAATATGTACACTTTAGGTACTACTATGGACTTTTAAAATACTAATGAGTTTTCTACATTACCTTTGAGCTAACAGGGCTGACTGGTTTATATATTAGGGTTTGTAAGCAATCATGAATTTTCAAAAGGGTTTATTTTTCTATTATATACAGCTAAAAAATCAGATTTTTCTTCTGAAACCCTACACTATATTTTATCACTTGTCATTTTTTACATGACATATCCAAGTGCTTAAACATTGCCATTGTCATAAAAATCCAAAGCAAATTCAAAAGCTTATTTAAAATAAAATTAATTACCAAGATATTTAACTTCAATTTTTTATTTTTTATTTTAGGGAACTATAATAAACATTTAAACAGAAGTCATAATCTAACCATTTCTAAAGGTACCAGTATGCACTTTTAAAGTACTAATATGTATCATTAAGAAGTAAAAAAGGTATAAAGATGTCCCTTTTACTTCCCCAGCGACAGCTTAATACCTTTTTTCTAAGAGTATGGCTACAATCATGAAAGCGCCAGGGCTCTACACCCATCATAACTTTACCGTTCGCACTCATTTCATTAATATTGAGTTCTCTATCTCCATCGTCCCAGTCCGCCAGGCCACTGCTTGTTATAATAATGGGCTTGGCTTGTAGCGTCTGAAGGACAGACATTAATATTTGAGAGCATTTAAACCCATTAGGCTGTTTGCGGGAGAGAGGAGAGCATGTTTTTAACTCTGTTGAGAGAGTGTGTGGTAAGAGGTTATCATCTGCTAAGTAAATAAAGGAGCACACAGTATCTCTCATTCCTGTGATTCCTGGAAGCGGCTAAAATGTGGCGAGCAGGATCTGGTTTTAAAGAGAGACTGACGCTCTTTATTAGACAGCAGTGCAGTGCTATTATCATTTCCTAAATGAATTATTCAAAATGAAGTATTGCCTCGGAGATGCTCCTTGCCTCGGAGTCTGTGTTCGTGAGGGTTTTGTGAGTGTGTGCTTCCGAGGTCCTGAGATTAGCTTTTTCTTGGCCTCTAAGCGAGCACATCTGCAGTCAAGGCTTCACATCTGGTTCTCACATTTTCCCCTTGCGCTGCTGAGAGGAGCCAAAGAGAAAAGAGTAAAAGAGAGAGACGGATATAAGCACTGAAGCAGCGAGAAACCAATCATTACACTTGAACAGAGGGGCGAATTCAGTTGTGTCACTTTCACACACAGTTGTATTCACAAAGAAACCACATATGTTTAACCCTTTTTTATTTAGGAAAGGCTAACCACCATGTTTAAAAATGTTTAACAATGTTAACTTTCTCAGCACTATGGAAGCTTGTTTCTGCCACTGAATAAGAAATTAAGAAATTCTGACTTTTTCCCTTTCAATTGCGAGTTAACATCTTGCAACTCTGACTTTTTTTTTTTATTGAATTGTGTGACACAAACTCGCAATTCTGACTTTTTCCCTCAGAACTGTAAGATATAAACTCTCAACTGAGAGTTATAAAGTCATGTATCTCCATATAGAGCTAATATTTTGCAATTCTGACTTTATTTCTTGCAATTTTGAGTTTATATCACAATTCTATGAAAAAAAAGTGAGATCAAAAACTCGCAATTCTTAGAAATATAAATGCTCAATCGTGAGAAAAAAGATAGAATTGTGGGTTTTTATCTTGCAATTCTGACTTTGTAACTCACAATTTTAAGTTTATATCACAATTCTAAGGAGAAAAAAAAATCTGAATTGTGACATATATATATTTCCCCCTCAAAATTCTCAGAATTGCATGATACAAACTTGCAATTCTGACATTTTTCCTCAGAATTGTGAGATATAAACTCTCAACTGAGAGTTATAAAGTCATATATCTCTATATAGTTTATATCTCGCAATTCTGACTTTATTTCACGCAATTTTGAGTTTATCACAATTCTATGAAAAAAAAAATCTAAATGTACACAATTATAAAATATTACCTTGCAATTCTGAATTTTATTCTTGCAGTCGAGTTTATATTCTGTAATTCTGACTTTGTTACTCACAATTTTGAGTTTATATCACAATTCTGAGTTGATATCACAATTCGAAGAAAACAAATATCAGAATTGTGAGATATAAACTCACAATTCTGAGAAAGTATACTTTTTTCACCTCAACTGAGAGTTTTTTTTCTCTCAATTGAGAGTTTATATCCTGCAATTCTGACTTTATAACTCGCAATTACGAGCTTATATCATGCAATTCTGAGCAAAAAAGTTAAGTCAGAATTGTGAGATATAAACTTGTAATTCTGAGAAAATGTCTTTCCCCCCCTCAGAACAGGACTTTATAACTCGCAATTAAGAATTTGTATATCACAGTTTTGAGAAAAAAAAAAAATTAAAGTAACAATACACTAACAATAACACTGATTTAACCAGTCCATGTTACAATTAAAAAGTCAATTCTTTTCAGCACAAACATGTCTCATTTCTATGTAAATTAGGCACTATTTGCCTGCCGCAATTAATGCTGCGCCATTATTGCCCATAGAAAGTAGGCTGTAAACAGAATTCCTTATTTTCTACAGATCATATCAATCATTTATTTGTTCTATTCATGTTCAATGTAGACAAGCATACATTTGGCAAATTTAGGACACAGAAATGAACTACAAGACTGGGAATTGTGCGGTCCAAATTGCATTTTTGGGGGCGTGTTTGCACCTGTTTGCGCAATTTATTTTAGTAAACCAACTGCTAAAACAACGCAAAAAGAATTCCCCTTTAGTATTTCTATCCCTGTTACCACACATCCCTCATTTCCTTCACTTTCCATGTCTTTGTGTCCTCTCCCCATCTCACCTGGAATCAAAATCAGTCCGTTTTGTCATTACTCTGGCAAATCGTTGTCCTCTATGATTTATCAGTTAAGAAGTAAAGCATCTTCATGTGGGTTGGCTGTTTAGCCAGGGAAAGCGTCCAGCTCCTATTCCACTCTTTACCCTCATAGCAGATGTTTTGAACTCCTCTATGCGCGGCCCAGCCTGGATTCCGTGCTCCCTTCCAAGCTGCACTGACCCTGGCGACCCTGTAATTGGTGGAATAATTTGCCCTGGTTTACATAAACACTCCCTGAAAGGCTGATTCTGTAGAGCTCTCCTGGAGGCTGAGCTGCATCATGGATATGCGCAGTGGGAGAGTGAACGAGACTTCAGGCCTCCAGTGAAACGCCGATACTCAGACTGATGCAATAACAACTGTGTCCATCAGCACACATGGTGTAATGGTCTTCAAGGAACATTACAGACGGAGTAAAAAGAGCCCATTTAGAATTTAGTTTCAATTGTTATGAAACTAGATGGTTCTGGATCCATTGATTAACTAGAGACACAATAGCCACTCGAGAGACTTGTGTTTGATGGCTAACACGGTTAAATTATGACTAATGTAAAACTGAAGCACAGTTAGCATGTGCAAAATCTCATTCTTCTCGTAAAGATCCCATGATGAAAACCATTTTTTATTCCTGTTGTTGATATATTTCCTATTGAGACATGGCTTGTGCCTTTTTTTAAAGGGCGGTTGTAAACGATCCCAGCTGAGAAAGTAGGGTCTTATCTAGCGTAACGATTGGTTATTTTAATACAAATTTAACATTCTATGGAGAAAAATGCAGAAATGTTTTCCTCAAAAAACATAATTTCTTTACGACTGAAGAAAGAAAGACATGAACATCTTGGATGACAAGGGGGTGAGTACATTATATGTGAATCTTTGTTATGGAAATTCTCCTTTAAACAGCTAACAGGCTTTTGTTTACGCCAAAGATGTGAACCAAGATGATTGGTATTCACTAGTGCTAGCCACAAGCAGCATTACTGGACAATTCTTCAAAAATTTTCAAGACTGTGTAAATATTATGTGTACACACAAGTTTTTAAGGAGTATGCTAGCATATAAATAGCCTCAAAGCTAACAGACAAACAGTAAAAGCTGCAAAACTCCTACACAAGTGCTTCTTTCTTCCATTTATAACTCAGAGGATGATACTTGTGTGGTTCAAAATGTCACACGGCTTTCATCCTTCAATGTCAAGAATGAACAACTCCAAAGTGCGCACTGCTGTCCCGTCTACAATTACTAGCCACTGTTTGCGCGTGAATGAGCCGCCTTGGATCTTTTGAACATGTGTTAACGTTTTAATCAATCGGATTCCATATTAGTTTTGACAAATTTCAGCAAATGGACGTAAGCGTTTGTGAAGCGTACAGGCACGGCTGTACAGGGATAGAATGGGTTCCATATGTAGACACGGGTCCTCGCCAGCACCTTGTTTGCTCTTTCCCTAATTGCAGCAGTTACATGTAAGAAAAAAAAAAACCCTGGCAGGCTAAATGTAATGACAGAAACATGGAAATTATTAGACTCTGGAAAAATAGAAACAGTCTCATATCGTAGTCCAGACATTTTTATTCCCTGTGATAACTGCGCAACACGCAAACGCACTCTTATTTCTCCTCTATGTATATACACATACAGTACGTACGTGCATACATACAAACGTCTGTGCATGTATTTGTACATGTAGCTTTGAGTTATTTACCCCTCTCCCCTGTCAGAATTAAAAATGGATGACAAGACCACTATCACTTCTCTATTACCTTTTTCTTGATTACCCTTTTCTTCTCGCCGTTAGACAGTCCAACCAGCCAGTTCATCAAATATTAAAGAACAGCAGTGTCTATTAATGCTGCCAGGGCAATTGAAATATGTGTGATGGATTTTTACTGCTGTAGTGCAGAATGTCTCTCTCAGTGGCCCCCTGGGATCCCCCTCCAGCTGTTTAATCCATAGCTTCATCACAAGCGTATGAGGATGGGGTCGACCTCCACCAAATGTCTTCATTTCTCCCCGTACCTTCCTCCCCCCTCGGGATAATGGCTAACGAGGCCCTTTCCGTAATAACGTTGAAAGACTCAGAAACTCTCACAGGAAGGTCAGGGCCGATGTTGCCACGTTAGGAAGATGAGTGATTGATAGCGGTACGTCTCGCGCCACGTCGTTCGCTTTCCATCCACGTGTGCTCTGTAAAATCACATATGAATATTCTGTGCCGTTAGCGAGCCGGGCTAATGAGATGAGAGGTTTTTACGAGCTCTATAATGTCTCAAGGAGCATTTCCTTTGATTGTGCTCTGACGTAAGAGGATGCGCCAAATGAATGAATCACGGTCACCTATGTGATGTTTATCAAACTGCACAGATTCAAAGAATCGCGTTCCATCAATTTTCGCTGATGATTCACACAGCGAGGTATGGCATGATCATCTGTTCACATTTTCATACTTCCTGTTGTGTTTCATTTTGAAACATAAATGTTGTTGATGGAAGAAATCACAGGTAGTGCATTCGAGGAAATCAGTTTCAGGTACTGGTAGGTAACATTTTTTGACTGAATGTGTGGGTTTCTGACTTGGGCTTTGCTGTTGACAAGTATTAGTGGACTGATTGCTTAAAGAGATACAGTACTGTGCATAAGTTTTAGGCCGCTAGTATTTTCACCAGCTAAAAAATGGTTTAAAGTAAGTTATTTCTATCTTTTGCTGTAGTGTGTCAGTAAAAAATATCGGTTTATTTCCAAACATTCTGTTTGCCATTAATTGTAATAATCTAGTGAGATTTTTGTTTGCACAAGGAGTCTGACAACAGCCAGTGCTCCACACTGAGATCTGATCTCACCATCATCCAGTCTGTCTCTGGATTGACATGAAGAAACAGAAAAACTGAGACAGACTAAATCCAGAAGAACTGTGGCAACATCTCCAAGATGTTTCAAGTAACCTACCTGAAAAACTATGCACAAGTGCACATAGGGCAAAAGCTGCTTTAAACGCAAAGGATGGTCACATCAAATGCTTATTTATTTTAATTAATAGAAGTTCTTTGCTAAAGAAAATCTATTTATGACATTGTTTTTGACAGCATCCTCATTTTATGTGCCTAACTGCCTAAAAATTTTAACAGTACTGTAGCTTTGTAGGTATAGGACTCTTAAAGCATCTTGGAGATGCTGCCACAGTTCTTCTGGATTTAGTCTGTCTCCATTTTTTCTGTTTCTTAAGACAGACTGGATTGAATGATGGAGAGATCAGATCTCTGTTTGCACAAGGAGTCTGACAACAGGCTCCATACAAAAATCTCACTGGATTATTATAATTAATGGCAAAATGAATGTTTAGAAATGTAAACTGATATTTCCTGCTGACACACTACAGCAAAAGACCGACTTTAACTGACTTTAAACCATTATAGAGCTGATGAAAATACTAGTGGCCTAAAACTTTTGCACAGTACTGTCACCCAAAAATAAAATATTCTGTCATCAATTATTCACCCTTGTGTCGTTCCAAATCCTTAAGTCCTTCATTCATCTTCAAAACAATAGCAGATGGTCTGAAAGAACGCAAATTCAGTTTCTGCCAGCAGGTGGCGATTATGGAATAATAGTGATACTACATTACTAATAATAATGATACTCCTTGGTTATTGTTGTAAACAAAGCAACACTGTTCTTATGAACACTAGTTTAAATGCATTATACAGAGGCAAATGAAAAGAAAATGCCATGTAAACTTTTCTTATAACAGTCAGTTCCCCTCAGAGATACATTCATATAAACCCCCATTTTAATATTTAATAAAATATTTCCAATATTTTCCGTATTGTGAACCATGATCTTGCTCTGCCTGCTACAGTATTTTTTTACTCTTTGTGTTTGTCTTCAGCGTCTCTGGCCTCTGTTAACGGATGTTTAAGGAGTTCGTAATATTTCCACACACATGGCATTTTGAAAAATATTTGCATGCAGTTCATGAGCAAGCCCGGAACGCTCTGTTTTATAAATTAAATATAATTAATCATTGTTAAAGCCACAACCTTACTCTTACAAAGACAGGTATTTTGACATACTTTTGCAGGATATTTGTCCGTCAGCAACACGTCTCTCTGTGATCACTTGGAATTAAAAAATTACCAAGGCTTAAAAACACGTGCAAATGATAAACTTTTGTGACGATGCAGCAGTGGCCTCATCAGGTCAGTGATAAATTCATCAACTGTCCCGTGCATCTTTCACTCTGGCCCCAGGGCATTGCACTTATTGTCGAGCCCTGCTTCATGTTACGAATCTACAAGAATACTTTTTGCTTACAAAGAAAACAAAAATAATTACATTATTCAACAATTTCTTCAGACAGTAAGGCTACGTTTACACTAGTGTGTACACTATGCTCCGGTTCCTATAGAAACAGGCAGCATTCGCAAACCTACGCTCATGACTGCGTTTTGTCAGATTTCATTGGTGATTTCAAATATAAAATTTAATCGTAAGCTTGGTGAACCGTTTTTGAGAATTTAATTTTTTTCCCTTTCGAAGAGATAGGAGCTGCACTTGCATGCCCGAGAGGCGTTTCAAAGATGGCCACAGAGTGAAATGACTTGCCATAAAGGGACTTTGCTTTAACCTAACAGTCTACCTACACTCTAATGAGAGTTAGCTGACATATTGTAGCACAGAATTGTAGTCGAAAATTAGTTGGTACAACGTCTAAAGTGGACTACCGAAATGAAACCTAACCAACCAGTCATTTTGTAGACTCAACAAGCACAGTTAATCATTAAACTAAATCACTAAATTAAACTAAGCACCATGGCCTTCCAGCAAACTGATTTCAGATGGCAGCATGTCAATCATCTCAAGTTCTAGTGGTCCACTTTAATTTAGACGATGTGAGGAGGGCAAATACGGCCCACTGACCGCGGAAGCTAGCGGCTCAGGCCGTCGCGGCGGAGCGCAGAAGGGCACCGCAATTAGCGCAGATTGATTTAGCGTTGCCGCCGTGCCACCCACTCTCGGAGCAGAGGTGGCCAGCTGTGCGTAGCATCAGGTTAATTATGGCCGCGTGCACGCGCTAATAGAATTCCTCTTTCGCAGAGCACCGCAGATGTGCGCACTAAATCACACACGGTATTAATTCCGCTCCTTCGTCCTCTCAGCCCAACCGAGGCCGCATGGAGCTCCCCGCCTCCCCCCCCCGGGTCAACCGTCCTATATGTGTGGAGGAGGGCAGACACAAACGCACCTCACGCTCTCTAATCACAGGTGTGCGGATAGGAACATCACTCCTCTCCTTCACCTCACACTTTTCCCCAACAATTAAGACCCCATTTTAAATGTCATTAATCAGCGGGTTGCATGGCAAGATCCAATTCATATCTGTCAGATGCACTGGGCAGAAACTAATAGGGGAGCAATTACCTGAAAGGAACCCTACATGGCAGAGATGTCTATGACAGTGTGTTTTAATACAATGAGCTTACTGTATTGTAAGAGCCAGCACCAGAATCACTTATTTGCGTCTCTCTCCCTCACGAAAAAACAATAGAAGTGAGCAAGAAACGGATACCAGAAGACTAAAACGGATCAAGATGTTTTCCGAAACGGCGGGGGAAAACAGCTGCGCTTCAGAGATTTGAATCTCAGCGTAAGTAGATAACACTCTTTCTTTGCCGTTCCTTGCAAAAGTAACACAAACCAGATCTGTAAAAGAACAACAGATTTTGAGGAGGTGCAGTATTAAAAGTCGCTATGAAAAAGGCAGTAGCTATAGATCATTTCTTTAGTGTTGTGACATATGGTTTATTCAGAAAATAAAAAATGTAGAGCAGGTTCTGTTCATCAGTTGCTTTCAGGAGTGACATGAGCTTATATAGACTAAATGATTGGAGAAAACCTGTATACGTTACCAGAGAAGTTTTAAACATTAAGGTCAAAAGAGTTTTAAAAAATGAAGCATGTGCACAGATTAGGTCTTCACTATAAGATCAATAACATGCATTTAGAAGATAGATAGACTGAATTTAAAGATTACTTCGGCTATAGACACTTGTTTATGTCTCTGAAGCGCTCTAAAGGCAACATGAGCTATGCATGGTTAGTGATGTTCTACGATGAGGCAACTCCTCAGATGAGCTGTGCGCCGAGAGAGATGAAATATAATACAGAGTTGAGAAAGGATCCCGTTACAAATAAACAGGCAGCATGACTCAGGCCTCACACTGGTGAGTGCTGGTTTCCTTTGGAAAACAAATAAATAATCCCAAAGTTTCTCCCTTTCTTGGCAAGTACATGGATAGAAGTGTGTGGTTTTTATTAGTGTCACTGGAGAAACAGCAGAAAATGTTTCTCTTTCTTTGTATAAGATGTGCCTGAAAAGAAAGGCTTGTTTAAAGAAGGACACCATATGTATTAACAAACAGATTTACAAACCAATTTTGTTTTGTTTTGTTTTAACTATCTATCATTAGTTTTCAATTTTCCATTTAGTGATTAAAGTACATTAAAACTCGTCTTAACTTTCTTCATTAAAACACACATTTATCTGTGGCTTATCTACCTAGAATGGATTTTATTCACCCGAAAGATACTTTTGAGTATTTCAAGGCTATTAATTTTTTTTTTTTACTTCACACGTGGCTAAATGTGCTGTGATATTCGGCCTTCAGCTGGGTTTGCAGATACTTCGTTTGCACAACTTTGTCACTTGGCTTTTGTGCCGCTGATGTTAAATGATTTCAGAGCTTCATACTTCACATTTTCCTCCTCCGTGAACACAATTATCTACTCTGAAAGACCCTTCTTTAATACGCATTAGCCTTGAGAAGGGAAGAAAAACGCACAAGATATATATTTATATATTAACGGACACATTCACAACAGCTTCCTCATTAAAATCGGCGCTTATTCGCTTTGCTTGGCATTAGTAGAATTTAATAATAGAAAGTAAATTACAGTGATCCTTTTGAGGACGGACAGGTTAATGGTATTATGAAGAGTGGGAGTGGAAAATAGAGAAACGAAAAGGGAAACAGATGAAAGGTCATTAGTACCACCTGTGGATGCTGGGCAAACAAATGGAGAGTGGACACAGTCTGGATAGCACTGTCACACACACACACAAACACATTATGCACACTTATACTCAAAACATACAGACAGACGTTTCTTTTTATCTATAAACATGCTTTACGGATTTATGTTTTACCAACCTATTGAACATGATTCTTGAAATCTTGAAATTCAAATAATTTTCTATTTATCAAAAACACTTAATAAGAATTGTTTATTGATTTGTGTTGCTAATATAAGAAAAAAAAATATCTTTATCAGTTTTACATTACACGTGCTGCAAAAACTCACAACATAATCAAATACAGAAACAGGCTGCAAATGCTTGCAACACAACCAAATGCAGAAAAACAAAGCAGAAACTCGCTGCAAAAACAGAAATGTGTTGCAAATACTTGCAACACAACCAAATACAGAAACGCACTGCAAATACTAGCAAAATACTCAAAATACAGCCAAATACTGAAAGTTGCTGCAAAAACAGAAACGCGCTGCAAATACTTGCAACACAATCAAATACAAAATACTTGTAATACAACCAAATACAAAAATGCACTGCAAAAACAGAAATGTGGTGCAAATACTCACAACACAATCAAATACAGAAACACACTGCAAATACTCACAAAATACTCGCAACACAACCAAATACAGATAAGCACTGCAAATACTCACAACACAATCAAATAAAGAAATACGATGCAAATACTCACAAACAGTGTTGGGGAAAGTTACTTTTAAAAGTAATGCTTTACAATATTAAGTTACTCCCTAAAAAAGTAACTAATTACGTTACTTAGTTACTTTTTATGGAAAGTAATGCGTTACTTTACTTTTGCGTTACTTTTTAAATCTGGGCAGGGCTGTCACACCCCTGTGGACTGTTTCATTGGTTTTTCCCTCATGTGTCCTTATTTGGTCTTTCCTGTTTCGTTTCTTATTATGTCATTGTTTAATCACTTACACCTGTCCTTGTCTCATTAGCCTGGTTATATAAGTTTGATTCAGTTCTTCGTTTCCTGGTCGGTTCTTAATGTCATAATGTTAGTTTTCATTGTGTTAGCGTGTGGTTTCCCTGCTGTTCCTGTTCGTTCCTGTTCCCTTGTTTGGATTATATTAATAAAGTGCATGTTCATGACCTCCTCCTCCCTACTCCTCCTTCCTGCACACGACGTCTGACAAGGGCTTACTTGTTTGTTTTTAATATAAAAAGTTCTATTTTTGGCAGATGTAAAAGCCTTTTCACACCAAAAGCGTCAGGCTTTGAGAAAAGTAAATTCATGTCTGTACTGTAGAATACAGAAGAAAAAATATAAACTCTTCAGCAATAAAAAAAAAAAGGGAAAACAAATGTTGAGTAATACTCAATATATTGAGTAATTTTTGCTTATTAGTATGGCTGAATTGGATCATCAAAGGCAAAGACATTGGTTAATAAAATGGGATTAATGCATAAAGGATATTTGTGTTAACATATTTAATTATTGCAGGATTGCGTCATATTCTGAGTTGAATTTCACTGTTTTTATTAATTTTGAGGAATACTTTTTATTCATTTTTGTGAGTGAGATGAATTAATGCATGTTCACATTTATTCTAGCACTAACATCTTTCTCCTGATTTCTCTCAACACGGGGACAGAAGAGCTTTTAATTAATAAATGGGGGGAAAAGTGGCTGGCGTTACTTTTTTAAAAAAAGTAACTCAGATATTTTCTTGTCACTTAAAATGTAATGTATTACTTTACTAGTTACTTGGAAAAAGTAAAGTAATAATATTACGTAACTCGTGTTACTTGTAATGCGTTACCCCCAACACTGCTCGCAAAATACTTGTAATACAACCAAATACAAAAATGCACTGCAAAAACAGAAATGCGGTGCAAATACTTTCAGCACAATCAAATACAGAAACGCGCTACAAATTCTCTCAAACTACTCACAAAACAACCAAATACAGATATGCACTGCAAATACTCACAACACAATCAAATAAAGAAATACAATACAAATACTCGCAACCAAATACAAATCAAATACAAAAAAGGGCTGCAAATACTCACAAAATACTTGTAATACAACCACATACAAAAATGCACTGCAAAAACAGAAATGCAGTGCAAATACTCACAACATTATCAAATACAGAAACAGGCTGCAAATGCTCACAAAATACTTGCATCAGAACTAAATGCAGAATCTCGCTGCAAAAACAGAAACAAATACTTGCAAATACTTACAACCCAATCCAATATAGAAACAGGCTGCAAATACTTGCAACACAATCAAATACAAAAATGTCCTGCAAATACTTGCAAAATCCTCGCAACACAACAAAATATAGAAACACACTGCAAATACTCTAAACATAATAAAATACAAACACATTGCAAATACTCGCAAAATACTTGCAACAAAACCAAATGCAGAAACTCGCTGCAAAAACTGAAACGCGCTGCAAATGCTCACAACACAATCCAATACAAAAACGGGCTGCAAATACTCGCAAAATACTTGTAACACAACCAAATACAGAAACTCACTGCAAAAACAGAAATGTGGTGCAAATACTCACAACACAATCAAATACAGAAACACACTGCAAATACTTGTAACACAATCAAATACAGAAACACACTTCAAATACTCGCAAAATACTTGTAACACAACCAAATACAGAAACTCACTGCAAAAACAGAAATGTGGTGCAAATACTCACAACACAATCAAATACAGAAATACACTGCAAATACTCATAACACCATCAAATACAGAAACACACTGCAAATACTCATAACACCATCAAATACAGAAACACACTGCAAATACTCGCAACACAATCAAATACAGAAATATACTGCAAATACTTGCAAAATCCTCGCAACACAACAAAATATAGAAACGCACTGCAAAAACTGAAACGCGTTCCAAATACTCACAACACAATCTAATACAAAAGCTGGCTGCAAATAATCGCAACACAACGAAATACAGAAACTAGCTGCAAAAACAGAAATACGCTGCAAATTCTCACAATGCAAGCAAATACAGAAATGTGCTGCAAATACTTGCAAAATCCTTGTAACACAAGCAAATACAGAAACGCACTGCAAATGATCACAAATCCCTGCAACACAACCAAAAACAGAAACATGCTGCAGATACTCGCAACACAATTGAATATGCCCATAACTCAGCCAAATACAGAAATGCACTGTAAATACTTGTAATACAACCAAAAATATTCAACTTAGAATTAACCGATCTATGAAAAATAGTCTCTGTATAACAGGTTAAACCGGAGGGTAACATCAGCCAAAAGTCAGCTGACGAATCGCTCAAAAAGCCAACAAAAGAGTATTAGTGAACAAATTTAGTCAATTTTATTTCATATTGACTTCAAGCCAAAATAATCACTTTTATTTACATGAAGTGTGTTAATCAGAGGCTTACATCCTCTAAAGTGAACTCAATATTAATGATATAGAATTACTGTACATATGTGTTGCTGTACGCATGTGGGTGTTTTTATTTGTATCTGATGCTTCTTAGGCATGCATGCATAAATATACACTCGTCAGCATGAGACAACTGCGTCTAATGTGAAAGAGATTTAATGTGTGCACATCTATCAGTCTGTGTGTGTTTAGGCCAGTAAATGGAAATAATCTGAGCTCTGTGTTTATTTGGAGGTTAGTTCTTCCACTGAGCACAGAAGGTGGAAGGAAGAGCTCTTGTAGATTCCAGTCGCTTTGTTAGTTCTACAGTGGAAGAGACAGAAAGAGGGGAAAAGAATAACGAGGATTGTGCCGTATGTTTCCCTGGCCTCGGAGGAGATGCTCCATGCTTTGATCATACACTTCCAATCAGACTGTTTCAGCAAGCCGCAGAGTCTACAAGACCTCAAACAGCTGCCAGACAATACATCCCCATTACCATGAAATACACATCAAATTCATATAAGTCGCCAGGGCTACAAAGGCAAAAAGGTTTTGATAAAAGCGCTCCACACCAGGCTATGAAGGAGCATGAGGCGAGTTCATCAGGAAAATAAGTGCTGCCCTCCAAACAAGCAGTCAGAACAGCGTCTCTGTGCAGCCAGGAAACAAAATTAGTTGAAAAGGTTAAAGAAAGTGCTTGACATCAAAATTAGACAAGTCATGCATGATGAAAATTTGCCCCTTTCAGATTTTTGAGCCAAATGGATTTTGAATACAAATAAAATACAATTAAAAAAAAATAATAAAAATTGTTTCTTTGTTAAATTAAGTTGCACATGTGGGAGACAGAGAGGTTTTTTTTTTTTTTTTTTTTTTTTTTTTTTTTACACAAACTACACAAATCTACTTGTCATTGTTTTATTATTTTAATTAATTAATTATAATTAAGATAATACTGAATTTCATACAAGATGCATTGGGGGCAACTGTAACACCTTAAAAGTATATTAATGCACTGTATCTCAAGTAGGAACATGCCTCAGTTTCAATAGAATTGCTTTAATATTTATTATTACTACAAAATAGATGTTTTTATATATGGCAAGGACTATTGTGTGTTAAAGTAATGGGTGTTTAAAACAAAAGCCTGAGCGGAACCCTTTATAATAATTTCAACATATATAGTAAAAAATTAAAGCCTTTTAATTAAAAATATATTGACAGTTGATGAGTGAAGTTTTAGACCAGATACTTTAGTGACATAAGGTTCATTATGTATTTTAAAAAGGCAATTCTTACATTTATTTTAACCCTCTGGGCCTCTTCGTTTAGGAGTCACACTTGGCTCCTTTGCGGTCAAAAGTGACAGAAGCCTTGAAATGTAAGTTGTTTTTTTTGTTGTTTTTTTTCAGGAAAACCATTGTAAAATATTTTTATTCAGTAATATTTTTTGATTATTATTTAGAATTTTAAAGGGGGATTTTATGAAATATGCAATATTTATAGAATTTTAATGAGATATTTTTTTCCCATTATAATTAATATATATTTATTTATACAATATTTTTATTATTATTTTTCAATAAATGCAACATTTCACATTAAAACAGAGTGAACGCTTTTAAAATCCATTTTTTTTAAAGTGAGAATTGTGCCATTTGGTGTCATTAAAAATAAAAACGTGTGTAATGTCATGTCAGCTCCTGTATGTCCCCCTATATACATATTATACAGAGGCTTTTGGATCACCATTGTTTTTTTGTTTTTTTTTTACGTTTTTAAGTTTTGCTTTTAGATATACATTTAGACATTCTTTTTGTTAAAGTTTAGATATTTTTGGTTAGATAAATATCAGGTTGCATTAAGATTACATTCAAACATTAAAATACAAGAAAATTGCTCTCCCCATCTCACATGTTCTCAAAATTTGCTCTATTGCAGTCTTACCAGTTAATTTTTGAGTGTGTGTGTGTTTGTGAGAGAGACTCTTGTATTTTTACATTTATTAATTTTATTTCACATATTATTAAAATTTGCTCTGCTGCATTTTTATCAGTTCATTTCTCTGTGTGTGTGTGTGTTTCTGTGTGTGCATGTGTGTGCGTGGGTGTCTATTTTGCACTCTTGATATTTTAGAGTGTCACCCCTTGATAGCTGTGCACTTTTTTTCTGCACAGTGGCTGATTTGTAGCTAGTACCACCAAAAGATTCTCTGAGTTTTCGTGTTTTTTTTTTTTTTTTTGTATTTCCCATTCATTTCCTATGTCGGTCATTTTTGACCGCAAAGGAGCCAAGTGTGACTTTTTTTTGGTGACCCTTTAACATATCCGAATCATGTCCATGATTTTTTTGAGTGTTCACATAGCTAATGCAATAAAAGTCACCAAGTGTCATCTCATTCTGATGAAGCTACAGTTTTTAACATTTCAAAATATACATTTTTTCGGTCAAAAATGACCGAAGAGGCCCAGAGGAAAAAAAAAAATCCTTGTTTCTTCACCCTTATTGTTTTTTAAACCTGCACGACTTTTTCTTCTTTGGAACATGAAGGAGATATTTTGAAAAATGTCTTACTATTACATTCTTCAAAATATCTTTTTAATAATTCTTTTTAGTATTTAGTAACTAATGTTGCATTTGCCCCTGACTGAATGCTGTATGGTAGCTGTCAGGCACAATATTAGCATCTGTCACTAATGTTAACTTTTAAATATCAATTACAAAGCATAAAAAATAGATTTAACACTCTTTTATTTCTGGACTGAGCATATGTTGAACGTTAACACTCAAACTTGGATGTGATAGAAAAAAAAATTGTATAACAACTGGCCTATGTATCAGCTGATCCCAGTCTCCCCTACTGTAAGTTTAAAAAAGTGTTTTTGCTGTTTATAAAATCGCCTATGCAATAACTTCTGAACAAAACAACATAGACTAACACATCAAAGATGATGCCGTGTATAACCTCATCTAAGGCAAAATCAATATCTGAATTCTTTTTGTTTAACTTTATGGTCATTGTAAATTAATGAAACCTGACTTTAACGAGAAATTGCAATATTTGCATACGCCACATATGATTAATTAGGCCTTGATGGTAAAACAGAAAAGTCGTCATGCCTTCAAGCATATCCGTTCTGCATTACCAGATTCCCTTTTTGTTCCAGGTTAACTGGTGGATTAATCTATGTGATTCTTCCCTCAATATATAATATCACCAGATATAAATGCAGCACATTTCAGAAGATTTCATGTAAGGCATAAATAGTAGAGAGCTTCTAGTAATACTGGAAGCACAGATTTCTGTTTTTGCATTTAAGATACAATTTTCGGCTCTAAATTGTTAATGCCTTTCAGAGGATGATAGAAAAGCTGCAGTATGGTGAAAATGAAAAGAAAAGCACAGTGTTTTTCTGCCACTATAGCAGTGAAGGCACAAATGCTTCAAATCAAAAACGCAATGACTCGACAGCCTGCCAATGCCTGTTCTACTGACAGGCCACAATTTTCAACTCAAAATCGTACCCTTCTACAAGGCGCATGAGGGCACTCCTCTCATTGGCTGATACCTTCTACAGTAATACATTACAGTTGAAGATGGGCTGAGGGCTGCGTAAGCTGCCTTTTAGAATGGCAGCCACTTAGCCAGAAAGCTAGGGAATAATAAGCAGTCTTGATGGAAGAAGTGGCATGCATAACATTTGCTCAGCTAAACCATTTCAGCTGCGGTTTCTGTGCTGGTTTTTTTTTTTTTTTTTTTTTTTTTTTTACTCGGTTCTTTGAATGATATGACCGATAAGAAGTCTCATACATCTTGGCAAATGTGAGGATGTTAACAGAAAGGACAAGAAAGAATTCCATGAGAATAAAAGACAAAAAAAAAAAACAAAAAAAAAAAAAAAAAAACATTCAAATAATATAAAAGGAACATTTTACATTAAATACAACTTGAACTCTAGCTTCTAGTTTCTATTACTTACTTTTGATAAACAGTTAAGGGTCAAAAGTTTACATCCCCCTTTCAGAATCATTAAAAATGTTCATTATTTTAAGAGGGATCATACAAAATGCATGATATTGTTTGTTTAGTACTGACCTGAATAAGATATTTCACATAAAATATATTTTCATATAGTCCACAAGAGAAAATAATGGTTGAATTTATAAAAATGACCCAGTTCAACAGTTTACATACGCTTGATTCAGCTGTATGTTTTTTGTTTAGTGATAGTTGTTCATGATTCCCTTGTTTTTCCTGAACAGTTAAACTGCCGACTGTTCTTCAGAAAAATCCTTCAGGTCTCACAAATTCTTTGGTTTTCCAGCATTTTTGTGTATTTGAACCATTTCCAACAATGACTGTATGATTTTGAGAACCGTCTTTTCACACTGAGGACAACTGAGGGACTCATATGCAACTATTACAGAAGGTTCAAACACTCACTGTTGCGCCTAACTTGATCCATTAAGATCAAGATCATTGGAATTTGAAGATCAGGGTAAATGTAACTTATTTTGTCTTCTGGAAAACATGTAAGTACCTTCTGTAGCCTCTAAAGGGCAGTACTACATGAAAAAATATGATACTTAGGCAAAAAATGAAAAATGTACACATCTCCATCCTGTTCAAAAGTTTTCACCCCCCGGCTCTTAATGCATTGTTTTTCCTTGTGCAGCATCAGTGAGTGTTTGAATGTTCTGTTGCATATGAGTCCCTCAGTTGTCTTATATATCAGAAATATAAATATACATACAGAAAATACCAGTCATCATATCTGTTTAAATTCAATCTAGCAATGCAGATATAACCAGAAGTTCAAATAATAAACTTTTTTTTACTGAATAATTTATGTAACAAAAATACAGGCTTCACATATTTGGTTGTAAACCCAAAGTTTTAATGAACAGTTTAAGTTCATTGCTGTAAAAAACATCATTGATGTTTTTTGTTTGTTTTATAAACCGGGGGACACCACAGATTCTGTCCATAGTTGTTTTTTACCAATAATCTTCCTTTACATAGTTAAACTCAGCCTTGATAGTCATACAAACAAGTGTTGCACTTAATGTACATTTAAAAAAAAATAATGTAGTGGTATTGAGGAGAAAGTGAAAAATTCACATTACCTATGCAGCATGAGAACATACAGCAGAGTGCATGAATAAATCTTAACCAGTGTGCAGCTTCACTTAAGGCAGGCTGAAGTATTCATCAGTAAAGAGAACAGTCTGCGCCGCAATCACTTTATTCAGGGGAAGTATATCTGCGGCTTTGTGAACAAGGTTGTCAAACACTTAAATGCCATGGAAACATTACGGCAGGTATCTGGGAAGAACTTGATGACACATTTTTCTGAAACATTATGTCTACCCACACTATCGCGAAGCGCACTTTACTGATTCACACATACGTACACACACCAGCTGCAGAACATATGGACCTTCACAGAGAAACATCCGCAGCAGCGAGAAAAAGAGAGACAGAAAGAAAGCGCAGTCTGGGAGCGTGGCAGCAACATTTGAGTCTAGATTCAGCTGCAACCCCGCCACATGGGAGAGAAAGACAGATAGAAAGAGAAACGAAAAAAAGAGAGAACAAAAATAATACTCCATGCCTTCCTGTAAAACCTCTCCGATCAGGGCACACATGCTTGGCCAGGCACCAGCTCTCGTAGCTATTTAAAGCAGTTTCTCTGCGTTTTTAGGGAGATAGCAACAGCCACTGACACAGATGTTGAAACAGGGATTTTTTTTCCCGCCGCGCTCTTGGTGCACCTGTGCACATTTAGTGCCAAATTCCTGTTGTGTCTAAATGGGAGGTCCAAACATTCCACCCGCTTAAAGCATGAAAGCAAATATCACATTATTACTTATTATGAGCAGGCTCTGGGGTGGGCGTTTTGGCTGCGGCCCAGTATCTGAATGATGAGAGGGGTCATGTGAGCACTCACACAGACACACACACACACGTCAGGGAGCGCGATTGTATATGCAGTGTGTTAAACAAACTGTCTGTGTGTTTCAGTATCAGCACATTTATGCATCATCGGGTAACATACAGAAATGGAAGAGAGCATGTAACAACCATTGACATCAGTAAGGAAATATGCCTATTATTTAAAAGAAAAAAAATCAGGGCAAAAACTATATCGTTCTAAGGCAAATATTGCTGTTGCTCAAATTGGTCAGGTATTCAAACTAAACTCTAAAAATATGCATTAAATTTAAAAGGATAATATACTCAAAAATGAAAATTACTTAATTACTCACCCTAAAGCAATCCTAGATGTATATGACTTTCTTCTTTCAGACAAATATAATCAGAGTTATATTAAAAATTGTCCTGGCTCTTCCAAACTTTATAATTGCAGTGAATGGGTGTTGAAATTTTTAAGCCCTATAAAGTGCATCCATTCATCATAAAAGTACTCCATGAGGACCAGAGGTTGCATTAGACTTGCGTTAGACATTAGACAGGGTCGTAAAAATTCCATCATAATCTATTATTACCCATCATTTAACTGCTTTTATTTTTGTTCACATTTTCATTTTTAATTATGAACCTACAGGACAATATAGGCTTATGCATTTATTTTGAAGAGAACAGATGAACAGATGAGACTGTCTAACTTTTTATGTTCAACACCACACCCCGCAGTTACAGCGATTTTAATATATTCTCATTTTTAAGAACCAATATCAATTCGTAAATCCCAATCGTTCTTTTGGTTTATGCTGTTTTCACTTGATGAAGGAACAGTACATAGAGTGCCTCCCATACAATAAATCGCAATGGGCTAAGCTTTGTATTACTTTTGATATGAAACAAAGTCTCAGATTTCAAATTCTTTCCTTTTCATTAGAAAATTCAAGCAATAAATACTACTGTTTTGGCGCTCTTTAATGTGGCGTGATAGATGGATGTAGCTTCTGGGTACTGCCCTGTGCGTAATCAAATGCATGGCAAAAGATTTGTGACAGTTTCGTTTTTGTTCTGGATCCAGTTCTTTGCTGCTACAATGGAGCGCACTAGCCACCAACTGGACAGGAGTGGGAATTGCAGTTAGAAGTTACAATAGATCACCCACAGTGTAATCTGTCAAAGTAACAGACGGCCTTTAGATTTTTTTGTCACTGATAAAAAATTCTGTCAATGATGGACAATTTTTGGTTAATGCAAGGAGAAAGCAAAACAAAACACCAGTCACAAATTAGAAGTAGGAAGATGTCGGTGGAGACATCTCCATTTCTTTTGCTCTGTTCAAAACTGGCATATTCTTACCGGATCTTACACTATGCGTTCTACCTCATCCACTGGAATGCCACTCTCTCGTGAATACACGTATGACAGTTAGCGGAAGTTAAAGATTACGGTTTATAAAGTTTTATATAGGGATATTTTTCTTACACAATTGCACTGCTTTGCTTCAGAAGGCTTTTATTAAAGGTGCACTAAGCAATTTTTCGCAAAACACTTTTGACCACAGAGTAGGACCCGAAACACACTGTAGCCAATCAGCAGTAAGGGGTGTGTCTTGTAATGAGAGAGAAAAGAGAACTCAATTTAAGTGCACAGGATGGATATTAGCAGATCGACTATAGATAGAGAGAAGTGGAAGATATAAAAGAGGAAAATATCAGAGGAACAAAACATTAAAAAGAAGGGTTACGATCAGGCAAGAGGTAGTACCGGCATAAATATCGGACCTGCTTTCCAGTGATGGAGAGAACACTAGAACGGGCAAGTCCTGGAATCGGATGCTGAGGTTGCGTTGTTGCTTTTTGAAAGATGAATAACATTGATTTTGTGATTTGAAATATCAACATCGTTTGGCAAAAATCACTTAATGCACCTTTAACCCCCCAGATCTGTGTGGAGCACTTTTTATGATAAATGGACAAATTTTTTGGGCTTCAAAATCTCAAAACCCATTCACTGCCATATAAAGCTTGAAAGAGCCAGGGCATTTTTTTTTTTTTTAAATATAACTCCTTTCTTCTGAAAGATAATAATACTCTGGAAGTCAGTGTATATCATCAACTGCTTGCTTACCAACTTTTCCAAAAAATCATCTTCAACAGAAGAAAGAAACCCATACAAATTTGGAACAACTTGAGTAAATAATGACAGAATTTAAATTTTTGGGTGAACTATCTCTTTAAGTATTCACGCATCCCGCAGCATGCTACAAACATGAATGACACTTCAAATTATTTGGCTTATTGAGGAGAGGTGCTGTTACTAAATATACAATTTTTGCCTGATAATAAAATAAGCAGAATGATCCTTTAGACTCTGAAGCAGTTACAGAATATCTATAAAGCAAAATATAGAACTTGTAGATGAGATCTTTTGACCAGGGCAAAAAAAAAAAAAAAATGACCAAGCAACCAATACCCTAATAAATACCTAGCAACTATTAACATCACATTAGAACAGCATAGCAACACACTAAAAAACACTCAGAACACCATACTAAAGCATGCAATACACTTCATGATTTTTGCCCAGATTTTCCAGTGATTTACAGTCAGATTTTAAAAGTTGTATATATTTCAGCCTTAACCAGTAAGACCACCTTAGTGCCCACCTAGCAGCTAAGAACACCCTGGAACTGCATAGCAACAAGCTAAAAACCATTTAAAACACCTTAGCAACTGCATAGCAACCATTAGAATACCATTGTAACCACACTCTAAAACACTCATTCTAAAAACTTTAAACTATTAGCAAGCGCAGCAAGTCACTTGTAAAAATCTAGTTTTACACAATATAAAAATACTCAATCATATTTAACTGTAATAATTTTGCAATCGTTGACAGTATGTTTACATTTAAATAAGGAATGCACCAAAAATACCATTCTTGTGTAAATTATTATTGTTTTTAAAGAATAACTGTACATTACAGTACAGTGTGTTAGATGATGGTAACAGATGTAAAAACAGAAGAAATGAGCATGCACAATTAAATATCTAATATTGAACAATACAGCCAAAAACTTCTAATATTGGTCAATAACAAAAATTATACCAATATATTGTGCATCCCTACATATGGTACTTGCATGAATTTATGGACGCTCACGGAGACAGTCCTGTCATTCAATTTAGCAATTTAACACACACACACGCACACACTTATACACAGCATGCCACACATTTACACATCCACAAAACACACGCGCACAGGCACCAGATGGACCTCAGAGCAATAAAGGAGAAGGAAAAAAATCTTTTGTTCTCCCAGCAGTGTATCTGCAAATCTATTAACATTGTCCCTTCTTTCCTCCTTTCCTTCATTCTCTCTCTCTTTCTGCGCAGATGTTACAGGCACATTCCATTACACCTACACGTCATTACACTTAATGGCTCGTTCAGATGAAAGCTGAGCGTGGACCTCATCTGTGACAGGACCCTAGAGCTGCATTTCTTGCTCCTTCTAACCGTTCTCCTCTCCGCTCCCCAGACTCCCAGCCTAACTCCCCGATCAGGGAAGTGAGCGAGCGAGGCCCGGGGCCAAACATTTTCCCTTCAGTCCCTTCAGGTCCAGGTTTTCCTCTAAGAGGGGCTCCAAGAACAGAAACACACGCAAATAATCCCCAAACAACGTAATGCTGTCTTTCATTTATCATCTTTTTTTTCTATAGTCTATACAAAAGAGGAGTTTTATCTCTGATTTCACTGTAAAAATTTTAAAAATCAAGTACTTTCTTATTTCATTACTATTATTATTTAAAAAAATCTGTATATCATTTACTCGTGCTCATGTCATTCTAAATTTTCTTTCTTCTGAGGAACACACACACACACACACACACACACACACACAAGATATTCTGAAGAACGTTTCAGCTGTTTTATATTTTATGTTATGAAAGTCTGGTCTAAGGTCTAATCTATGTTTTGAATTGATTTAAGAGTTGATCACATCGATTCAAAAGACTTGGAATATACCATGATTTGGATTAATTTCATGTTATCATCATGTCTTTTTTGGATCTTGCAAAGTTTAAATTTCATACTATTGATAAAATCCGCTGAAACATTCTTCAAAATATATTTTGAGTTGTGCAGAACCAAATAAGTCTTCCAAGTTTGCAACATGATGACAGAATTTAAGTTTTTTGGGAGAACTATATTTGTATGAGTTAGGACCATTTAGACCGCCAATACTTTGATTTAACGGTTACATTGCATTTAAGTAATTAAAAAAACACATGTCTAATAAAAAGAAATCACAAAATGTATAAAACTAAACAATAATTTATTGAAAGTTTAACGAAAAATGCATTTTGTTTAGGCCCTATGACATATTAATTAATTTTACCAAATTCTGTGCCGTTTTTTTTTTCCAAAGTTTGTGTTTTTTATTTTTCTGGATTCAGTTTTAATGGTTAATATTAATATTCAAAAATCATGCCTAATTAACTGAATTCACAAAACTTGTTCATTTATTAATTAATTAATAATTGGGCCCTACAAATTTGTTTGTTTTTTCTTCAGTGTTGCCAGTTTAATGTTCTTAATATTCATTAATCCAAAGTGCAATATAATTAATTGTACAGCACTACCTTTGTCTTATTCATCCAATATTCCATGTAAGTTCCATTTTTATTACTGGTTTCTGTGACTCTTTCTACATTTTCTGCATTGCAGAAGTCACAGGCCCTAGAACTGCAGCGAGAACGAATGTTTATTCATTCTCTCATGTTCCGAAGCCAAACTTACAAGTGTTGCACCAACTCCCTCCAACAGCACAGGTGTCTCTAATGATGGTGTTGTGGCTTTTGAAGAGAGCTCAAGGTCTGAATGCACTGCAGAATCTTTTTTTTTCCTGTACATGGTGAACAAAGAATTAAGATTAGACGAGCAGGGACTCACTCCCACCCCGGGCTGCTGAGGCGTTTCCATCCATCTCTGCTCTGCTATCATCATATTAACATAGATGACAATCTGGCGAGAAGGTGCTGATCAAAGATAAATTTCACACCCTGGCTCAGCTTCCTCTAATTACGCCATCTGTGGCACGTTCCTCCGTGCCATGCCGGGTGCAGATCTGTCAAACGCTGCGTATCAACGGGAATGCACCGGAGACTAATCACCCCCCAAACCTCGTGCTCACGGAGAGCTGCTCCCCCACCCCATTACACTCCTCGGCAATGGAGACGATCCTGAACACCCCCACGCTGCTCCAGCAGTGCAGTTTCACACTAGACATTACTATGGATTTTACTATTGACACATTGCACTTGCATTCAAATACGTATAGGGCAAACAATCTCCATAAACAATAAAACAGACTCATAAAAACACTTAACGGTATACTCAACCATTAGGCATGAGTGCCGCATTATTAAATGATATAAAATAAAAATTGCTGGGCAGAAATGGAGTTAATTATACATCAAGCTAAACAAACAACACCGACCAGTGGTGGATGATGCACAGACAATGGACAGATCGATACAAGAAAATGCCTGTCATTCTTTTAACTGCATGTAAGGAGGATGCCCGCATTCTCCACCACTTTTTACACTTAACACTACCATATGTTCAGGAATACTGTAAGTGAACTATATACTGAGAGCAGATTTTAACTGAAAGGGGCATGTTGTCATTTATGTATTTTCTGAGGTAAATGTGGGGTTATGTGACATTGTTTACAAGCTGTTATACTGATGTCTTTGCGCGATTACATGAGACACGATACAGAATTCGGTACGTTGTACTCTTTCTTTTAACACACCTTTGGATGCTTATTCATGTTTATTTCATGCTGAAACTGGTATCAAAGCAGAGATGATTGGTTCATGTGTGCTTCGCACTACAGCAATCTGTCATTCCACATTAAACCACAAAAACTGCATTTATTGTTTGAATATTGTAATAAAATGGAAAGAATTTGAAATCTGAGACTTTATTTCCTATCAAAAATAACAAAGCACAAAGCTTATTACGATTTATTGGATAGGAGGCACGTATGAAAGCCTGTTTTCGCCACTGAATAAAAAACAAAAAAAGGTAATTGGGACTTCTTAATCTCAATTCTGACTTTTTTTTCTCACAATTTCTAGTTTACATCTCGCAAGACTTTTTTTTTATCAGAATTGTGTCATATAAACTCACAATTCTGACTTTTTTCCTCAGAACTGTGAGATATAAACGCACAATTCCAAGTTCTAAAGTCTTATTAAAGACTTTTTTTTCTCACAGTTGCGACTTTGTATCTAGCAATTCTGACTTTTTTGTCAGAATTATGAGATACAAATTCGCAATTGTGAGTTATAATGCCCAGTTCTGATGAGAAAAAAAAAGACTGATATGTTCACAGAATTGCGAGTTTATATCTCACGATTCTGACTTTATTTCTCAGAATTGCGACTTTATATCTCAGAATTCTGACTTTATAACTCGCAATTGCAACTTTATTTCTTAGAATTGCAAGTTTATATCACGCAGTTCTGACTTTATAACTCGCAACTGTTAATTTATATCTCACAATTCTAAGAAAAAAGTCAGAATTGTGAGATAACAAGTCTGAATAACCTTTTTTTTATATTTTTTATTCAGTGGCAGAATGTAGGCATGCTACATTCACTGAAAACTGGCTAATTAATTCTTGAGATTTAAGAATCAATATCGTTTTGTAAAAATGAGAATCGATTAAAATCGAGAAACTAAAATTTTTTACCCAGTCTAAGATGTAGGATTGATTAATGGCAGGTTCCACTGTGACAATGCTAAAAGTTTTTACAAAAGGTCAATGTGTGGTTAGTCAGCTTTTTCGAATTTATATTATATATATGTATATTTCGAAAATAAATATACACTGAAAATAACTGCAAATACTGTCTTTTTTCATTTATTTTATTAATTCGCTCACTCATATCACTTATTAATACTTTACTAGTAAGTAATGAACTTTTTTTTTTTCTGGAAGGCTGATGCAGTATATAAATCAATAAAAGTTAGCATTTGAGTTTATATAAATCTAAATATTTATTACTTTTAATTTGGTTAAGGAATTGGAATTAATTTGGAAAACAAATACATTAAATAAACCATAAAAAGTCATCAATCTGTGATATTTTGAAGTTTCCGAGAGATGTTTCCGCTAACATTTTTGCAAATTTTCCCATGAACAGCATGACTTTCACATATCTATTATGCATCCTTGCAACAAAGCCACTTACTAATTTTGGTTAACAAAAGCACATGCCTGCACGCGTTCCCGGTCACTTCAAAATGTTTGTGAACAACGGCGCAACGGCAAACGGCGTGAGGGGTTTTCATTCTTTCAGTGTGATTAATTATTATTCTTTCTTTTTAATTTAGTAATACCACTCATAAACAAGCCTCTTCATCATGCCATCATGAAATCAGGGAAATAATTGGCTGGCTGCTTAAAAGATGTAATTATTGCGGTTACTTAGCAACTGAGAAATGAATCGATATGTCTTACAAGGACAAAAGGCCCTGTAGTGCAACCTTAAACACTTCTTGAATAACCAGGCAACAAAAGCAATGTCTGAACACATTTAATTTGACTTTGAAGTGGTGCCGGGAATTCAGTCCTTGTTGGATGCAGACATACATAATAGAGTTTGTGTAACAACTCGCTTTTGGAATTTACATGTATTTTTCATCCATTTGATGAATACCAATAGATAATTTATAATGCTACATGAATAAATGATGAAAACATGAGACTACAAATCCTCGCTCCATTTCGGAGGAAGACTCTACATCAGACAGCATCTGCTGCGCATTTTAGTGGGTACACTTAATACTACCCTCCAAGTCACTGAAACCAGTCAGCAAAGAAAATAAACGCAGCGCATTCCTAGTAAGAGCCCTCTTCCAGAGCGTGGCCTGGTTAACCACAGCCCTGGCACTGCGAGAGCAGAGGAGCTTCCTCCTGCCACCGAGAGCCAATCTAGAGCACTACGGCTTGGCTTCTGCCAGATGTTGGGGGAAGGGGGAGCTTTCTTTTTTTATCAGCGGCGCCGGCACAATGTGCCACTGTAGCGGAAAGACACAAATCATTAATCCCCGGCCCCTGGGAGCCACTGATGGTGTTCTGCGCTGTGACGGAGAAGCAGTGCCAGCTCTTCTCCACCTCCCTGTTCCCTCCAGACCTCACCTCGCTACAGCCCCCCAGTCCCACGGCTGATGAAGTTGTCTCGACTGCACCGGCCATTTCGCTGGCAATTATTGACTGCATTAGGCTAGCCAGGCAACGGGATGTGCTGCAACATTGAGCACAAGAGTTGGCGGATCGATAAAACCCATGTGGCGACGGCCGAGCGACTGGACATGAGGTTAGAAGAAAAGGACTTAACGTGATTACTGTAACCAGTGGGGTGGGGCGCGACAGATAGCTAAGTGGCTTTACTGAGCAGAAGTGCTTCATTTTTTTTTGTTATTGACTTTTATTATGTACATAGAGAAGTGTCAGAATAGCGCTCCTTATACATCATGACTAATGACACTATACTCTTATTCCACAGCGCCAATGGGTGCCATGTATAGGCCCAGATAAAATCTAATGACTTTTTCTGACATTTTCTATGCATATTTTGGGGGAAGATTTGGTGAAATGGATTTTAACATGGAAAAAGTGTACACATTTATCTATTACAGACAGTTTAATGTTACAGACAGTTTAATGTTATGGCTGAAAACAGACACATGGTTAATTTTTCTTTTAAGATTTTTTTTTCTCACAAATTAATAAACCAAATTAATAATTGTAATAAAATAGGCAGAATTTGAAATCCGAAGACTTTATTTCATAACGAAAGTAACAAAGCACAAAGCTTATTACGATTTATTGGATGGGAGGCATGCTACAATGTTCCGTTCATTCACTGAAATCTGGCTAGACTAATCAGTTCTTGAGATTTAAGAATCAATATTGTTTCGTAAAAATGAGAATTGATTAAAATAGAGAAACTGATATTTTTTACCCAGCCCTACTATGTAGACTTGATTAATGGCACGTTCCACTGTGACAATGCTTGAAGTTGTTACAAAAGGTCAATGTGTGTTCGGTTTGTTTTTTTGCTGAGCAATGACCATGGAAATATAGACAAATATTTGCAAATAACAGTTTAAAATCCCACCATTGAATTTAGGCATCACAACAAGATTAACTTCAAGTGAACGTTAGATGACTGCAAATATAATCTAAATCTAAAAATTTGAGGAAATGTATGGAAGCCACTACTGAAAAAAAAAAAATTAAAAAGTAACTGCAAATTTTTTTTATCTCAAATTTTTCTCATGACTTTTTTCTCACAATTCAGAGTTTACATCTCACAGTTCTGACTTTTTTCTCACAATTGTGAAATATAAACTTGCAATTGCAAGTTAAAAAGTCAGAATTGCGAGATATGAACTCGCAGTTGTGACTTTTTTCTCAGAATTGCGTGAAAAAAACTCACAGTTGTGAGTTATAAAGTCTGTATTGCATGATATAAACTCAGAATTGCAGGAAAAAAGGTTAGAATTGCAAGATTTAATCTGCAAAATAGCAGGATATAAACACAATTGTGAGAAATAAAGTAAGAATTGGGAGATAACAAAGTGAGTTTGTATTTTGCAAATCTGACTTTTTTCTTTTAATTTGTTTAACCCGACTTCATAACTGACTTTATATCACAATTAAACTTCGTACTCAAACTCACATTTTTACCTCTATATTCTGACTTTATTTCTCGCAATTGCGAGTTTATATCCTGCCGTTCTGACTTTATAACTCACAATTGAGTTTATATCATGCCATTCTGAGAAAAAAAGTCAGAATTGCGAGTTTGTATCTCACAATTCGGACTTCATTTCTCACAATTGTGTTTATATCCCGTTATTCTGACTTTATAACTTACAATTGTGAGTTCATATCATGCAATTCTGAGAAAAAAAGTCGCAATTGCAGTTATAACAGTTATAAAGTTAGAATTTTGAGATATAAGCTTACAATTCTAATTTTATAACTCACAATTCTGACTTTACAATTCACAATTCCAAGAAAAAAAGTCAGAATTCTCAGTTTGTATTACTTCATTATGAGAAAAAGTCAGAATTGCGAGATGTAAACATATTTAGAGAAAAAGTCAGAATTGTGAGATACAAGTACCTTTTTTTTTTTTTTTTTTTTATTTTTCGTTCAGTGGCAGAAATGGGCTTCCACAGTAATGAGCATGAGAAAATGAGAAATAAATAACTTCACCAGACATTTTAATTGGCTGTGTATGGAGCAACAGGGCCAGAATAGACAAAGATGCTTCTCAAAGAAAACTTTGCACTTGGCAAGAAAACAGCAAAAAGAATCTCTTCATCATCAGCAGTGCTCATGTGAATCCAGATAGTCTGAGAAGCCTTTAATAACATCACTCAAGACACTAGTCTAACAACTTATCTTATAGCTGCTTTGAAAAACATTGGTTGTGTTCTTCTGCTGTAATTCTTGATAACAGTTGCCGCTTTTATGGTTTCCTCACACTGAAAATTCAACATGTAAATTGATGAAAACCTAAGGCAGTTCTTTCAGTACACTCAAAAAAAAGGGAATATGACATTGTCACGAGGCCTACATGAGAATCCTGACAGTGGGAGGGAAGTACAGAAGCCTCACTCTTCACACAAAGCGAACACAGTCCGCAGGTCATACGGCGGGAGAGATAAAAAGAGACATAACATCAAATAGACTTCATTTAACATTGTGTTGGATTATACATGAAATACATTAACATTTTGGGCCAACATTTCCCTTCCTTTCACCCCTTGATCAGGTCAGGCTTTTCCTCTGAATGCGGTGAAGGTCAAAGGTTTCACACTGAGCCAAACCGAGGGAAGAAAGGAGGCAGAAGGAGGGCGGTGGAGGAGGAAGAGAGCATCTGTTTGTGATTATGGTGCAAATTCAAACCTGCTGATGAGTGTGAGGCGTGCCGTGCATCTCCTGGAGATATCCCAGATGGCCTGTGCCACCCTCTTCTATCTCCAGCCTGCTGGCACTGCCAGCTCACAGGGCACAGACTGCAGCTTTGGCACGCCGCTGATGCCCGGGACAAAAGAGGAACTTTCTAGAGGTCAATGTCAACGTGCTGAAGTCAGAGCTGCTGCTTCTTCACTGAGCTGGCAAGCCCGCCCCTTATTCCTCACTTATTTTGTAGCGGAACACTCAGCAAATATTCAACACACACAAATAACTTTTCATGCCAAATTTATGGAGCTATGGCTTAAGTTTTGTTTAAATAAAAGTGTTGCAGTATGAAACTCCAAGATGGAGGTTCAAGTCGAAATGTGTTTTTTATTCACTCTATTCAAATTAAACGAACCATTTGCATGATGATTCCCCCAAAAATGCAAACATTTTGAACGTTTGAGCTGTAGCGACAACAATGTCTTGTAATCACTGCACGTGTTTTGTAGTTGGATGTAAAAGTGAACATAAGAGTCTTAGTTTTGTTTTTGATGGTAACGCCACCAAATACACAAAAAAACGGAAGAGAGGGGTGGAGTGAGCAGCAGCTCATTATCATTTAAAGAGACATGCACCAAAGCGGGTCGCTGTGAACAGAGCTGTTTTTGACAAGGTAAAAAGGGTGTTTTACATGATCATTGAGGAATTTTAATCAAAGTATGTTGGAGACATTTAATGAAGACTCTAAAGAATCATACCAACCTGTAGATAATATGCATCCAATGTCCCCTTTAAGATATGGGAGAGTGGCGTAAGATGGCGTAAGATTTTTTTACTCAAGATATTCAAGTTTCCTATCACTTTAAATTATCTGAATGTATCTAGGGCAAAGGGTTCTCAAAATATGGCTTCTTATAAGGAAGTGTTCCTGTGACTCAATCTGCCCCAGGTTAGGGGTAAACTGACCTAAGTCAGTGGGTAAGTAGATGCATCATCTGGGTATAAACTGACTGAATCTGATTTAAACCCATGTGAAATTTTAAAGATTTAAAAAAACAAATGTAATAATTAAATTTAATTTTACAAACAGGCATAGTTCTTTTTATAAAGCTAACTTAAAATGTCAGCGCTGATAGCCTTGTGGGCAGTGCGCCGACATATAGCGCCATTGCGCTATGGGCGTCCCAAATTCGAATCCCAACTCCAGGACCTTTCTGGATCCCGCCCCCTATCTCTTTCCCATTTTGCTTCCTGTCAGTTCTGATCTGTCCTATCCTAATAAAGGCAAAAATGCCAAAAATAATGATAATAAAAAAGCTAACTTGAAATAAAACCAATCAAATGAAGTTTCATTTTCAATCTTTATTTTATTTTATTTTTTTGCATTTTTGAAACAACATGTTGAACACTAAAGTTTTAACCTTCCCTAAAACAGAGATTTTGTTGAGTAAAATTAAATAAAAACTAAATTACAATGAAGGAATAATGAAACTAATACGAAACTAATGTCAACATGTCAATGAAACTAATAAATATTTTAGTTAAAAGATTCCTGGCATGGCAGCTTTTCTGCAATGTCAAACAGGCCATTAGAGACTATATATATATATATATATATATATATATATATAACACTATATATAGATATATATGATCATAATGTGGTGAAAAGCATCTTCTGGTTCTCAGAGAAGGATCTGGTGCATTTGCACACTGTCTCTATCAAATAAACTACAAATAATATGCATTTTTTTGCAAATAATATGCAAAAAAAAAAAAACTAGCTAGCTTACCAATTAGGCTAATATTTAGCTAAATAATTTGCATGGTTTTATATGTTGCTAAATCAGCTATATGCATCATAAATATTTTTAGACCTGGATGAATTTGCTTTGATGTAACAGCCATTACATCTGTTACATTCCGCTCCTCCCATGTGTTTCTCCTTTTCACAGTCTGGCACAAATTATGTGTGACTCCAAAATACATGGTCACATTACAGTAAAAGTGTACAGTTGCCAAGAAACAGGGGGTGGGTCAACTTAACCACTGGCTCAACTTACCCCACTCTCCCCTATGCCATCTTTCACACACTCCATGTAAATGTCATCATTAAAGCTTATGCAGGTCTTCACAGATCGATCAGCACCTGACTTGATGCAACACATACTGGTCAGAAAGTTTGTCTCACTTACTGCTTTAATTTCTTTTTTAAGCGACACTCCAAGTCCTTCTTTTAGAGGACATTTCTGTAATTTTGAGTGACAAAGTTTCAATTTAACCTAAACCAAGGTGCCTTCTGCTTCCTGTTTTATCCAATCATCTTTAGATTACATCATTAACCTTCTTGCCCCAATCTCGACTGCCAAAGAACGCCACTCTGATACTTGGAACGTCTTAGGAAGTAATTCTCAATCTTGAGTTTTGCAGAAGTTGCCAACTCTAAAATTTAATACAAGAGAGAATGGGAGACAGAAAATGAATTGATACATAAATTAAAGTGTATAAAAGAAAGTGTATAAAACATGTGCAGAGGGTGAAGGATGGATTGAAAGGGCTGGTTTTCAAACTAAAGCTGGAAAACACTGATAATCAGTCTTTTTTTGAGAAGCCAGACATAAGCAATGAACAGTTACTGTTGCATGCTGACAGAGTGCTGACGCTTCTGATGGAGGAAACTGAGGGAATAAGGATCGAATGATAATGTTTAGAAAAACTACTCTGAACATAAAAAGAGAGAGATGCGGAAGAGAGAGAGGGAAGAAGTGCAAGATACTTGGCACTATGGTTCAAATGCACCTGTTGAACTGGCACCATCTGCCCATAAAAGTGTTTGCGAGCCCCATACTGAGCTTCGTCTCCAACCAGAGAAAGACTTCAGAGTTTACCCTAGTGCTTTAATACACTGTGAAAGGAGAAGAAGAAAAAAATGACAGATCGAGAAGATGAAAGAAGCCATCAGCTCCTGAGCTAACAGTGATCAAAGGGATGTTAAATTGTGCGGTTCACATTGAAAGACTCGAGTCCATTAACAAGAAAATGTTACGCCTACTATGAGGCATCGGTCTGACTCACTCATCTGCTGAGAATTGATTCATGGCTATCATCTAAGTTTCAGGAAGAAAACAAAGTTGACTAAAAGATAAATTTAACCTCCATGAAGACGAACTGTCAAATGTAATTTTTCAGTCTCCTCAGGTATCCAGACCCCACCGAGGCAATTCCAGCAGGGGCCTGGTGTGTGACTTTAATTACATGTACCCTTTCCTCTTTTAATGCCTTTATTTTATTACTTTGATGTGATTTATTTTACAGAGCTTTGACATAATTCAGCTATAAAACTCTTTCTTATCAGTGAGTCACCCCACATGGCTGCATCTGAATTCAATTATCTCTCATCATCTCATGCTGTGAGCGAGCGCTAACTCTGAGGCTATCACTAACTTTAACCTCTTTTTTCCCTTTGTTTTTGACTTCTTCCAAGTGAAGGTCAATTTAATATTAATCCAATCATGCTGGATTGGTGTACAATATGTTAATGAGCAATAGCAAAGAACTGTAGGATACACAATGCCTGCCACACTGGTACAATCCACTACTCCAAGGTCACAAAGTTGTTTGTTGAGGCTATAACAGACTTTATATAGGAAGACTGTGCACTCCTATGCCTTAAGAATGGGAGAAAATTCAACGCCCAATATGGGGAATAAGCCCTGCCTCCTAAATGAAACAGCCAATCATTGATTAGTACAGTCAACGCGCACTCATGACTGCACATGCGCATTAGCATCAAAAACAAGTTTTTTTTAATGGTATTTGAAGATAAGAAACAAGCTTTATGAGACTGTTGTTGTCAGATTTCATTGGTGTTTTCAAATATTAAATTTAATCGTAAGCTTTTTGGGGGATTTGAGGTTGCAAATAATGTACTCACCCCCTTGTTATCCAAGATGTTCATGTCTTTCTATCTTCAGTCGTAAAGAAATTATGGATTTGAGGAAAACATTTCAGGAATTTTCTTCATATAATGGACTTCAGTTGTGCCCCCGATTTTGAACTTCCAAAATGTAGTTTAAATGCAGCTTCAAAGGGCTCTAAACGATCCCAGCCGAGGAAGAAGGGTCTTATCTAGCAAAACGATCTGTCATTTTTTTTGAAAAATAAAAAACTGTATACTTTTTAAGTACAAAAGCTTGTGTTGCACAGGCTGGGATGCGCGCTCACAACGCTATATACTATTGAATCATGTCGAAAGGTCAAACTACAGACCCAGTGTTTACAAAGCGAACGCACAAAGACTAAGAAAGTGCAAGTAAGTCAAACGCTGTTTACAAACAAAAAGCTACAACGATGTCGGACGATTCTAAAGTTGTAGGAGAAAATAAGATGCCTTTTTGAGCTGGAGTACACAGACGATGAACTTGACTTGGACCTCTGAGTCTCGTTCAGCAAAATGAACAAATCTTTTTTTCGAGTCATTTCGTTCATTTTAGCAAAATATAATTAAAATGTTGCGTGTTACTTCCCTAACACATCTACTGCTTACACAGACATTGATCACACTACAATCAAGACAAAACTGTAATGCTATAAGAAACAGAAATGATTAATTCATTCTTTACCTGGGTATTTAATCTATGATTAGCTCACCTCACCTCTTATCTGACAAGTTTTCAGGTTTAAGTCATTTCGCTAAAAAAAGACCATTCTTCCTCGGCCGGGATCGTTTAGAGCCTTTTGAAGCTGCATTTAAACTACATTTTGGAAGTTTAAAATCGGGGGCACAATCGAAGTCCATTATATGAAGAAAAAATCGACTGAAGACAGAAAGACATGAACATCTTGCATGACAAGGGGGTGAGTAAATTATTTGTAAATTGTTGTTCTGGAAGTGGAGTTCTCCTTTAAAAGGGACTTTGGTGATAAGTTGCAAATTTGCTGGACAGATGCCAATCCTTCACAGAATCTCTCCAGATCCTTCAGATTTTCAGCTCCACATCGGTGGTGCTTCTTTTCAGTTCACCCTACTTATTTTCTATAGGCCATGGCAGAAGCTTCATGACACATTTCTGTGTTGATTTTGATGTTGGTTTTGACTCACTGTCCTGATGGAAGATCCAACCACCGCCCATTATAAGATTTCTTATTATTCATCTGTTGGTATTTGATAGAATCCATGAAGCCATGTCAACAAGATGTCCAGGACCTCCAACAGAAAAACAGGCCCACAACAATAAAGACCTAGCAGTATGTTTAACCATGGGCATGAGGTACTTTTTATCTCTGTTTGCACCAAACCCATCTGGTGGGTTTAGGCTTTCTGACCCCCTTAACTTTGCATAAGATTGATTTAGAAATATGCCTCTTCCAGGCATTTTTGCAACATCTTTAGTTGATTGGAACTTCTTAAAGAGATAATTGCATGCAGATTTCCCACAAGCTATATGATTCTTTACTGTCATAATGAGAAGTCTATAACATACTTTAGATCAAATTTCTCAGTGGTAGTGTAAAAAACACCCTTTTTACCTTGTCAAAATCAGCCCTGTTCAAAGCAAGCCATTCTGTTGCATGTTTCTTTAAATGCTAATGAGCTCTTCTCACCCCGCCTCTCTCTTCTGTGGGGTGACAAGCTGGTCTGTTTACCTTAGCCACATTTAGCCACGTTTAGCCACGAAACTTGCTAACTAGCACATTATTAAGAAAGGCGATTTGCAAAGATGCAGAAAAAAAACTTATACTCACTTCTGCTGTAGGTGAAGCTGCATCATGAATGATTCACGCGAACATAGACGCATTTATGTAGACCGGCGCATTTCCTTCAAAAATGAAAGTAATGTTAATCCACTTCGTCTTCAGCAGCCCAGATGTCGGGAGTAAATGATGACTGCTATGATCATTATTACATCCAACAACAGAACACCTCAATCGCTCTATTGGACATATTCTTGTCTTCCATTGCACTGGAGTCGAAACAATGGTGGTTGGGGTCTGTTTGGAACTGTTCACAGCTCCATCAGGGCTGGTCTAAGGTAAGACGGTCATGTCAATCAACTATTGTGGAAGCAACCTTTGTCAGTGTGACGTCACACAGACAAGAAACTGAGAATGGCTTGATTTGAAAAAGGGGATATTTCCTATAAAGATGACAAATATACCACTGGCTGGATTTTTATCATAATAGAGTGGTTGTGTACACACACTGCCAACACACATTTATGTTCAAACAACATGTAAAAGAGTTTTGCATCCAATGACCCCTTTAATTATTGCCCTGATGGTGGAAATGGGGATTTTCAGTGCTTGAACTATTTTCTTACAGCCACTTTCTATTTTGTGACAAACTTGTTCAGCACATCAGAACTATGTTCTTTGGTTTTACTAACTGTGATGGATAATTAATTGTGTTCCTCATATTTCATATTATTACAGTTTCATGCTCCTAGTCACCCTGGTGTGCTAAAAAAATGTAAATAAGAATATGAATATACTGGGAATTGAGATATTTATTTTAAAAGAATTTCTAGGGGTGCCAATAATTGTGGCCCCCACTTTCAATTGCTGTACTTCAATTAAAGGTTTAAACTGCGTGAATTTTTTTGACAGAAAGTTAAATGATGCAGATTTATTTTCACAGCTAATAAAGTTGCCAGTATTAATAGAGGGCACTGTATTGTTGTTAAAAACTAAACACTAAATGAATAAAAATACATATTTTATTGCAAATATTAAAATGCTTTTCCAAAACGCTTTTCATTCTTTTATGGTGGGGCCAGTGAGTACAAGTAAAAATCCTTATTGCTAAACCCTTAATCTGAACAGTCCCACTACTGCACACAAGCTAAACATTAATATCTGGAAATGCATTTTTGGTCCTACTATTTTTATCTAAACATAATGTTTTGACAAAAAAGTGTCAACATGCCAGATTTTTTATTCCCTATTACATTATTACAAGATTACATTATGTATGATGTCAAATGAACAGTGCTGTAATGCTGTTACAGCTTGCTGAAGCTGGAACACAGCAGCATATGGTAAAACTACACAACATTAGCCATTTTGGAGCATGTTCCTCCCCTGTGTCTGGATGGCAGAGTGCCTCGGTAAATAAAATATCATCAGAAATGACTTATTGACTCACTTATCGCAGACAATGTTCATTCTGGACTGCCAGCGAAGCAGGCACAGGCTTTGAATGGAAACAGAAGCATATGTAGACGCACAAACACACACGCGTTTGTCAGCTCACAATGCGCTTGAGTGAAACACGCCACTGCCGTGTTGCGTAAACATTAATACTGACAGAAACACAATCGCTCTGGTGTTTTTATTTCTCTGTTGTTCCCAATCTCGCTCAGTCCAGGATTCATGTGTGAGCTGTTTACAAAGGTCACCTGTCTACGAGTCTCCGCAGCCCAACCTGTTTTCCCAGCATCTTTCTTCCCACCTGGAGCTGCATGCCCCTCTCCACACTTCAGTGCCTAATTATATCCAAGACTTGTAAATGTATTCATATTCATGGAGGCACAGATGCTAAATTAACTGTGGCAGGGACACATCTCACTGTGCCGGCTTCGCAATCTGCTTCCTCTAGATACGGAGGGAGGGATGTGGGGGGGACAGGACAAGAGAGAGCGAAAACAAAGAGGCAAGAGGAAGAAGAGGAGGAGGAGGAAGAAGTAGGAAGGTAGCAAGGCTGGTTATTGAAACCGAGTAGCAAGCGTGTATCTGGGGATAGAGGAACCGAGGGCAGGTCTGCGACGACGCGGCCTCTGACGAGTGACAAATCAAAAAGTCGCGCAGAAACTTCCCATGATGCCTGAGCCCGTGGCACCAGAGCGAATGCACTTCTACTTTCCTCTCTCTCCCTCTCGTTCTCCTGCTAAAGCCAGGCAGATGGAGGGAGGTGCAGCAGTGCAGAGCGAACAGATGGCCGCTCCAAACTTGATATATGAAATTAATAACGTTTCTCAAATAGAATGCAGACACAGGAATACATTGCCTGAATTTTAATAACTGATGATTTTTTTTTCCTCCTCCTATGCATTTGCAAGTCAATGAGAGAAGCGGAGAAACAAATATGCAATATGTCAAAATTTGAGGACATTTTTATTCAAGTGTAAAATATAGAGTATAACTGAACACATTAATGTGGACAAAAGTAATGATGTTTTGATGTTGCTGAATAAATGATGCTGTAAATGATGCATAGTCCATTGGAAATTTATTGGATATTCACAGTTTATCCAGCAATATTAATTTAAATAGGTGATTTATTTATATTCTATTAATAATAAGTATTTATATGGTGCAAAAACAACGGGCATCTCAATTAGAGTAACATTACTGAACAAAATATGATGGACTATGGTCTACAGGCTTTTCTATGGTCAAATGATATCTAGAGGAATAAAATGACAATAATGTCAGCAAATGAGGCATAGAAAAATTGCTAAAATATTTTTACAGTATTTAATAAATATATACTACTGTTTCAAAAGTATGGGGTCTGTACATTTTTTTTTTCATTAAAATAGAAAAGAGCTATATAAAATGGTAATATTTCAATTCATTTATTTAATTATTTTTTTTATTGTAACTTTTGATCAAATAAATGCAGACCCCATTTTTTTTTATTCTAGAGACTCGTGTGTGTGTGTTTGTGTGTGTATAACTATAAAAATATTAACAGGAGGTAATTAATTATTTTTTCATTATTGACAAGTGGATGCAGTTATTGGCCAATGCAATATACTCACAAAATGATCAAATATCAGATAATTACTCACCAAATCACCATAATTTATATAACACGTTTTAAAAAACAGTTATTAGCAATAATATTTAATCATGGCCTCAAAATTCATGATAATGATATATCGTAATTAGTGCTGTTAAACGATTAGCCGCGATTAATCACATTTTTGTTTACATAATATATGTGTGTGTGCTGTGTATATTTATTATGTATATATAAATACACACACATGCATGGATATATTTTAGAAAAATGTTATGTTTATATATTAAATATATCTATATATAATATTAAATGTTATGAATAAAAATATATACACGTAAATATTTTCAGAATATATACTGTATGCGTCTTTATATATACATAATAAATATAAACAGTAGACACACATATATTATGTAAACAAAAACTTTTATTGTGGATGCGATTAATCGCAATTAATCGTTTGACAGCACTAATTGTAATATCTAAAAAAATCTTGAAAATTACAAAAAATAATATTAATAATATTAATATGAAAAGTCTAATTAATCTTAATTTCTTTCTTTTTCTTTTTTTTTTTTTTTACCAATTAATCACACCCTGCATACAAAAAGAAAAATACACTAAACAGAAAAGATTAAAATGTTTATTGTTTTTAGACAATTTATGAGTATAACTACATATTTTTACTCCACACTTGAGCTATAGCGTCAATCCAGTGTTTGAAATAACTTCCTTCTGTGAACTGATTCACTACATCACTTCTGTGAACAGTATTCACTACAATGATGAAGACTGTCGCTTAGCATTGCAATATAAATATACATTATCCATATGGAAATACCTGAGATGGCTTGAAGAACACAGATAAACCATATATGATTGTAATCGTGTGCTGTTTCTCATCATGTTTCATCAAAACATTTCTTCCTGCATTTTATTCAGCTACAGCGACAGCTGGATGCCTTTGTCCATATAAGCAATTTCCTGGAAAGTCATTTGTTTTATTACTCCTGTGAGTCTCGTTTCTGGACTTTCTGCACGAGGGCGCCCATCGGTGTTGAGTATGAATGAAACAAATCACATGTGAGAGTTTAATGCTGCATAATGGCGCTGGATTATTATGTGCCGTATCTTATGTGTACTATTCATTGTCAAATATCACCAATATGTTTTCCAGTGACTTAAATTAATTCTTTAACGAATCAATTCTACATGAGCTACAGGAGAGAGTGGATATTTTAGGCCAGCATCCTTGATGCTGCCAAAATTAGTTTAAAGACCTAAAGGGGCACAATGCAGGGTGATGACAAATGTGATTTAGCTCTGTCACATTTCCATGCTACTCACTGTCAACTTGTTACTGGGAAAGTTGCACTAACAACATCTGAGCTACTATGATTCATTTGAAAAAAAAAGTTGTGTAGATAAGCAGTGTCAATGCGTTTAGTTAGTTACTCCTCAACACTGACAAACACGCTCAAACTGACTCACACATTTAACTTGCCTTAGTGTTTGGAGAGCATAAATAAGTGAGAATCATTCTGTTGAGATGCAGAAGATAAGCAATCAAGTGCCACTCAGTATGCCGTGCCAAACGTTTTCAACACATTCAAACCACTGTGTCACGTTAAACCTTCTTGACACTCATCCAAGAATTCAGGGACGGTCTCAATTACTCAATATCTGCATCTGTTCTGGAAAGTCGGAGAGACTCTCAGCAGATGAAAGAGAGGAGATGCCGTAATTGAGAGCAGGCCGCATGCTGCGTGGGTTTCAGCAGATGTAATGCACTGGAGCAGAATTAGGTTAAAAGGCGGAGTGTTCGTTTTTACAGTCTCTGGTGGCCTCTGAGCCTGTCGCGAGTGCTTGTGACTGCATTATAAAACCCACTTCACACACTTCCATCCCATGTCGGTATTGGAAAACAGCCTGGGAATGTCCCCTCTGGGTCTTCCAGTGCAAGCCGTGACACAGGGGACTTCCTTTTAAACAGGGCACAGTGGGAACCGACGGGATGGCCCGGCTTTCCCGCTTTCACTCAGAGTCACGGCAAACATGGATGGCGATATTAAACAAACCCAGGGCTGTTTCCTCCCCTTTTGCCCTTCTTAAAGACCACCAAGCCTAAACACAAACAAGGTCGGCCATATTAAACCAGCTTAAAGTGGTTAGCTGGTCCCACACCCTGGCCAAGCTGATTAATATGGTATGTTTTGATGGTTTTAAATGGTTTGTGAGCTGCTGACAAAACATCTTAAATCAAGCCTAATTGGTTTGTAAGGCTATTGGCTTGTTTTAGAAGGGTTTGGGGCTTTTTTAGCTGGTCCATCTTAAAATAGACTAGTAAATCATTTTAGGCTGGATTAAGTAAGTCTTTTTAGCAGGGAAGGCTGAGAGTCCAGCTGGCTGAGTTGTAAACCAGCTAAACATCATATTGGTTTGGCTTAGGGACCACGTAAGGAGCAGCTAGACCACTTTAAACCAGTTAATAGGGCCCTATGATTTCTGTGTTGCGGAAAACGCAGATGGAATCGCAGAATCCAAGCATAAAAATGGAATTTACAATTTAATGCGGAATGTCACAGAATTTATCGAAGTTTGGATGAATTAATCAAAAGGTCATTAGACTTAAATCAAATCATGATATGGACTAAAATGTTAAATATTAAGCCGCAAAACAACCGTTTGAATATGAATTCTGCATGTCTCTGTGTTAAAGGAGAAGTCCAATTCCAAATCAAAGATTCACATATAATGTACTCACCTCCTTGTCATCCCAGACGTTCATGTCTTTCTTTCTTCAGTTGTAAAGAAATTATGTTTTTTGAGGAAAACATTTCGGCAATTTTCTTCACCGGTGGCCCGATTTTGAACTTCCAAAATGCAGTTTAAATGCATTAAAAAATTATTAAAAAAAAAAAAAAAAAAAAAAATTTGATAACCAGAAAAATGCAAATACACAACATAGAATTTCTGAGAAAAATAAACATTTCACAAGGCTACTGTAAGAAGAAATGAAACTAGTTTTATGCATTTAAATAATTAGACATGCTAGAACACAGAATTTGGTAACAATAAAACATAAGGTAGGCAAAAATACAACATTTCATAGGGCCCTAAACATGTAATTTTTGTTACACTTTTATTAAACTGATGTTAAATTGTTTAAGTTTCATGATATTAATTAATTAAACAAGTGTTTGATTAATACAATGTAATTCAACCATTAAAAAGAAGCCCAGAAAAATTAAAATGGAAAAAATGTAATCCCGGAAAATTAAATTAGAAAAAAACGGAATTTGGGAAAAAACAAAATTGATTTCAAAGGACCCTTAGTTAAATCCAGCTTAAACCAATTTACGAACTGCAGCTAAAAAATCCAAATAATATATCTGCTTTTTGGAAACTGTAGCATAGCATACATGTACATGTAGCATACAGCATCAAGAAAAAATACTGGTATACATTGGTGTTTTGTTTCTGTGGCTTCAATAATTAATTTGAAATTCTGCACTGTAAAAAATGACTAAAGAAAATGCAACACACACCCTATGAATTTTGCAACAGGAAAGCATCAATTCTTTCAATAACATGAACAACATGTCTACAGGAAAATGTGAAGCTTGTCTACATGGACTGCAGTGGAATCAAAACAGATTCCTCAGTGTGGGAAACAAGGACGTGTCTCATTTAAAAGTTCATCCTCATACATCATTTAGGTTGTTTTTCCTGTTATTTTGTTATATAGATTGGGAAATGAGCTCATGACATGCTCACTTCTGAGAAACTACAGGCAAGAGAACTCGTGAACAAAAATGGCATTTCCCTTACGTTGAAGATGAGTGATCAACCTAAGCCCTTCACACATTCTTAGACTCCAGGAAGAGCTTTGCTCCCATCTTCCCCGAACCACTTCCCACATGCCATTATCGGTCATGGGCAATGCAGCAGTAGAAAGGTATGTCTCAATCCACAGGGTATAAGTTCCCCCAAAAACAGAAGGTAAAGTTGGCTCTCCACTCCACACACAGAGAGTGTTACTTACTGGGTATTGTGGTGGTCATACTGTGTCCCGTATGGCAGTGTATTAACGAACAGCATGCAAACACCTTCTGTTGAAACATCTGCGACAGGCACATTTTTAGGCTGCCTTCCAAATCTGAAAAAAGGAAAAGAAAATGTTCTCGATCTGCTGCTTTCTGCTTTTGAAGGTGTGCAAAATATCTCTCTCGCAGATGCGCCTGTTTTTTCTTTCTCTTTGGCCCTACTTTCCACTCTTCCTGCTTTTAAACCGTCATTCATTGGCTGTGCACAATACAAAGTCTCACAAGTACTGGCCAAGGACAGGAACAGAAGCAAGTATTCAGAAAAATGTTTAGTAGGCATTCATTTCTTTCTTTTTTTTGTCGTTTTACAGTCACAAAAATGAGACAGTTCTCAAATCCAAACCAAGTCCTGACTGATATAATTCCCAATAATGCTGTCTGAAGGAATTACACTCACAATTACTCTTTTTTTTTTTAAATCTATATTTTGTTTATTCCGTTGCGGAAACAGGTTTCCATATGTGTGGAATTTTTGGAAGCGCTTTGAGCTTCGGGTTTATTGAGATATTAAACTTTTGCAGCTAGACCACATATGACCATCTGATTGGATGTGATGTATTACAATCAAAACTAAAATCACTATAGTTTATGTCTGCAATAATTGTTTCATAATCACATAATTACTAACGTTTATTAGCTCTAAAAAATCTATTGTGCCTTTCTTTCAAATCCACTGGCAGGCATTTGTTTCATGTGGATATATTTATACATTCATTATTCATTCATTGTGCCATGGTGAATATGTGGATGGTAAATGCTGCTTTACGAACAGTTTAAAAGTTCTGGATGACTGCAACTATGGGGCAAAATGCAATTGGCGATAATGGAAAATTTAGCTTGACTCTTACACTGTCCTACATAAACAACAGCACACATCACTAAATGTTTAAATGAACAAGTAACTGAAGTCAATGCCAAACTGAAGTCAACTCACCATGGAATTTAAAGGGTTAGTTTACTCAAAAATGAAAATTACCCCATGATTTACTCACTCACAAGCCATCCTAGGTGTATATGACATACAATGAGAGTTTTGTTAAAAATATCCTGGCTCTTACACGCTTTATAATGGCAGTGAATGGTGGTCAAGATTTTGAAGCCCAATAAAGTGCATCCATGTAGGGCTGGGTGATAAATTGATAACGATAATAATCACGCAATATATATTTCCTTGATTTCGATAGCAAGAGTTTGATAAATGTTCTAAATAATGTTAATGCGGCAAAGGCGGAACAAAAAAGCGCCGTTTATCCGCTCGGATCAAAGTTCAAATGGCAAGATGTGAACTTACTAGAGCAGATGCGTTCACTCGCTGATGAGTCTCGGTCACTAAACAGTGCTGTGAGATCCAGTGTGAAGCGCTTGAATTCAGTGAAGAACACAAATGACTCTAAGTTTAAATCTAGATGAAACAGTGCTGACAAAAGGTGAAACACTGTGCGCAACAGTACAGTCAGAAGGCTTTTTAATCTACAAATCGCCATCATTTACCATAGATTTACTGTAGTAGCACTGACTGCACAGCGGTATTGTGTCAGAAATGTGGGCATATTTGTGTCGAAATTTATTATATTATTAATGTAGACATGTATTAAATGTATTGAAGGAGGGGTATTTGTGATTAAGCTATAGATGCTATAAATGTATTTAGACTACTGTTTTTCATACAAAAACCTAGGAACCATATTACATTTTTACCATGGTATTGAGGTGCTATATTTGTGGTTTTAACTGTTATTATCATAATCTATGGATGATATGATGGAAGAGCAATGGTTAATAAAAAAACAAAAACTCAAACAGTCAGAATAATTAAATTTCACCATATAAAAATGAGGATTTTACATTTTTTTACAGATATTACAGATTTTGATAATAAACATAAATCTATATCTGCATCCGAACTCAAGCTACTATCAAATGTGTATTTCTAAGAGACAAAAAAATGTTTTATTAGTAATATTATCAGGCATCACAAACCTGTTTCTTGATTTGAAACAATATTACTCATTAAAACTGCAGAACTAAGAAATTATTTTTTTTTCTATTAAGATATTTATTTTGTTAAGGAAAAATGACTGGAAAAAGTGTCAAGAATTAAAAAAACATGAAGTGTTTGTCATGTTGTGGACATAAAAAAATATTTTAAATCCATAATTAACCATCTGGTTTTTACAACTTTCACATTGTAGCAAAAATCTGCCTTTAAACCTGAAAGAAATCAAATGTGATATTTATCATGATTATTACAGATATTGACTGATGTGCAAAAAAAATACTGAAAAAATTATTAACTTTCAAAATGCAGTTTAAATGCGGCTTCAAATGATCTCAAATGCGGTTGTAAACGATCCCAGTCAAGGAAGAGGGTCTTATATAGCGAAACTATTGGTTATTTTCATTAAAAAAAAATACAATTTAAATACTTTTTAATCTCAAACACTCGTCTTGCCTTTCTCTTCCAGAACTCTGTGTATTCTGGCTCAAGACACTTAGGGTATGTCGAAAAACTCCAATTGTATTTTCTCCCTCAACTTCAAAAATAATTTCAAAATCATCCTACATCACTACAGAAGTAGCAAACCAGTCTTTGCAAAGTGAACATGCAGAGAAGATCAAACACCCTTAACAAAAAAAGGTAAAACAGTGATATAGGATGATTTCAACGTTGAGGGAGAACATGAGATGGGAGTTTTTCGACACACCCTAACTGTCATGAACCAGAAAAAAAGAGTTCAAGATGAGCGTTTGACATTAAAAAGTACATAAATTGTATTGGTTGTATGAAAATAACGGATCGTTTCACTACATAAGACCCTTCTTCCTCGGCTGGGATCGTTTACAACTGCATTTGGGATCGTTTGAAGCTGCATTTAAATTGCATTTTGGAGTTCAAACTCGGAGCACCATAGAAGTCCACTATATGGAGAAAAATGCTTTTACGGTCGTAAATTTAGTTACGACTGAAGAAAGAAAGACATGAACATCTTGGATGACAAGGGGGTGAGTACATTATCTGTAAACTTTTGTTCTGGAAGTGGACTTCTCCTTTAAACATGGATATTTTTCTTATACAAATACATTGCTTCATTTCATAAGGCTTTTATTAACCCCCCGGAGCCGTGTGGAGCACTTTTTAGTATGGATGGATGCACTTTATTGAGCTTAAAAATCTTAATGCCCACTCACTACATTTATAAGGCTTGGAAGAGCCAGGACATTTCTAAATATAATTCTGAATGTATTTATTTGAAAAAGGGAAAATCATGGAATAATTTTCATCTCCGGGTGAACCTTAACAATACCAGTAACCATACTGACAGATGATACTAGCAAATGGATACTTGGAATTGTGCTTGTGTGCAGCCAAAACATCTCCAGTTCTGTCTTTGTAGAACAAATATTTTGAAGAAAGTTTTTGGAAGAACTGTTTTTACCCATACAGTAAAAGTCAATGGGGTCCAAAACAATAAACGACTGTGCCCTAGCTAAAAAGTTTGACTGAACACACATGATGCACTATGGTCAGTTACATTCTTAAAGTGAAAATCAAAGGCACTGAAATTCCAGTTTGAAAAGCGTAAATATTTCCCTCAATTTGTCATTTCAAACAAAGAAAATCAAATGATAATCTACTGCTTCCAAGATGTATTTACCTCCCACTACAGGCCTAGTCACATAGTCTGCCTGGGCGTCAATGAGTCAGTGCTCTGTGAAGACACCACACAGTGACTCCGCACGCTTGTTTACCAGCACTTCCCATAATGCTGTCCTGATGCCTGCTGGCATAGTATATAGTGTTAGAGAGGGAAAGATGGAGGAAGATAAAGAGAAAAGTAGCAGCCTGTAGTGCTACCAAGTTACTTGAGCTGCCCCCGAGTTAAGTGAAATTACTTGGAAAATATCTGAGACAGGCTGGAAAAAAGTCCCCGCTGATTACATATGCAGACGTGACATCTGTGAACTTGACATTATTTCTGACGAAATTTTTCTGGAAGCGCATTTTCACAGACGCGAGCCTTTCGAATGCCTCCGCACCCATATAAAGCTCTTTTAGCAGAACGCCAAGCGCTCTCCCATGGCCCCGACTGCTTCACAGCTGAATATTTGCTCTACTCACTGACCTATCACATGAAGATGTTTTTTTTATCCAAAAGTTACATGACCTGTTTGATGCTGTGTACACAAGTCCTTGGCATGGCGGAACATAGCTGGCCAAAGAGGCGCCTGTTGTAAAAATACACAATGAAGCTCGGCTGGAGCTCTGCTCACTCTCAAGCCATAACGTCATGCATTCCTTCTGTTTCGACTCATTTTCCAGCTTTTCGTGTTTGCCCCCGAACAAGTCTTATAAAAGACATCCAATGTCGGCCAATTATTTTTTACTTTGAAGGTCATAAATCAAAGCTGACTAATAAAATGAAGACAGCCAAGTATAATTTCATGTGTGACTCCAACTGGATTAAAATGAAACCAGATGGGCTGGTATATGGCCACTAAACATATCTGGATCGGCACAGTAAATGTCTGTGTTTTCCTTTTTGCACAAATTACTGTGGGGCTTCGTCGTGCGCTCTAAATCAAAGTCCGAGCTCGGTGAAGAGGGGCTCGCTCTCGCTCAGTGCACAAAGACACAAATGTTCTGCCTAGTCCCTGGACAGTACTAGTGATCCCCAGGGTGTTAGGGTTAATGCTATTAGAGTTTTCTTCAACGTTCAAATAGATTTTTACATACTTCTTTCTCTCCAAAAGAATGGTGGGTCAGTTACAGAGGATGTAGAGCACGACAAAACTCAAAGATTTACCCCTTAAGAAATCAATAGTACTTTATAAGAATTTTATTTTTAATCACCTCACGCGAGATGAACACTCTAGTTGTATTAGCAGCCTAATAAAAATGGTTTTATTTTATAAGGGCGACCATATTAAGATCACATGACCAGCTGATTTATATTGGTAACCTAAATCCCAACATACTTCGGTTTTTACAAGCACAGTCAGTGTGATGTAAATGTGAATAAAAGCCTCCTGTAGCGAATCTAAGTGTTTTTGTAAGAAAAATATCCATATCTAAAACGTAATAATCACTTTAATCTAGTGCCAACTGGTCGTACACGGAAGCCTTTCCGGGCGAATGCTGTAATATGTGACCCTAAATCACAAAACCAGTCTTAAGTCGCTGGGGTTTATTTGTAGCAATAGCCAAAAATACATTGTATGGGTCAAAATTATTGATTTTTCTTTTATGGCAAAAATCATTAGGAAATTAAGTAAAGATCATGTTCCATTAATATATTTTGTACAATTCCTGTAAATGTATGAAAACCTAATTTTTGATTAGTAATATACATTGTTAAGAACATTATTTAAAGAACTTTAAAGGTGATTTTCTCAATATTTTGATTTTTTTGCACCCTCAAACACCTGATTTTTAAATAATTGTATCTCTGCCAAATATTGTCCTATTCTAACAAACTACGCATCAATGTTTTAGCTTATTTATTCAGCTTCCATATGATGTATAAATCTCAATTTTAAAAAAATGACCCTTATGACTGGTTTTGTGATCCAGGGTCACATATGTCGGCATTGTGTAGAAACCAAAACAAAACAACAGTCACAAATTAGAAGATTTTCAGTTTTCCTTTGCTAAAGTAAGGAAACTGCTTCCTTTGCTTCTGTAAAGAAACGCTGGTTTTCACGAGACTCACCAGCACATTGGCAATGCTGACGTATTACGTCATCTGCCCGGAGCTGCTTCCGTGTACAACTGTTAGCACAACCTCAATTAAAGTGATTATTATGTTTTAGATATAAATATTTTTCTTACAAAAACACATCAGTTCGTTACAGGAGGCTTTTATTCACCCCTGGGGCTGTGTGAGGCACTTTTTATTATGGATGGATGCACTTTATTGGACTTGTTTTGGACTGATGAAGAAAAACACCCACCTATTGCCATGATAGAGCTTGGAAGTGCCAGGATCATTTTTAATATAACTCCGATTGCATTCGTCTGAAAGAAGGAAATCATATTAACCTTGGATACCTGGAGGGTGAGTAAAAAATGGGCTAATTTTCATTTTTGGGTGAACTAACTGTTTAAGAGAAATAACCCCTATATATAACATACAGGAAATGCTTCCTTAGCAGATCTATACAGGTGGAGCTGGGGAGGTGGAGGGTTTCTGAAGTGTGCTGCAACTACTACAGTAAGAACTAGCCAAGTATTTGAATGTTGAGCAGAAAGCTCATTGGCTGCTGATGCGAAAAAACAATCAGCTGCGCCATGTGAATGATGATGTCATTATCTCAGATTAAGTTAGTACCTATCAGACTGTGCCAGCTAGAGTTTCCTGACAGAACTTTAAGAACTTTAACAGAATTTAAAATGAGTACGAAGACATTTTTTCAGTCACATTTGGACAGGGATTGGGCAAAAACAAGAAACTTGCATGGAAAGGCTATGCTTTCAGCAGGTCAAAACTGTTGAGATCACATGACCAGCTGATATATACAGTACTGGTAACCTAAGTAAGTCTATCATAGTCAGCAAAAGATATCTGTTAGCATATGGCTGGGTGATACGGCCAAAAAAAATTATTGCAATAATTTTTTTTTAATATCAGTCGATATTGATAATTAGCACGATAAATGTCAATTTTTTATTTCTTTCAAGTTTAAAGGCAGATTTTTGCTAACCAGCATAAACAAGATATCACCTTTAAGAGTGCACAACTTGCTAGAGTCAAGAGATCCAGGCTTTATAAACGAAGACACATGGTTAAATATGCATCAGCTCATAAAAAATGGAAGCAAAGGGGTGCAAGGATGAAAATAAAGATGGATGGAAGAAGAGGAGAGAGTATCAACTTTTCCACCTTCAGTTCTCGTCCAGGGATCCCACCAGCATGGCAATCCTAAGCCTGATTTTCTCATTACGCTGTAAGACAGGCTCTGTGAAACAAAGAGAGGGTTTTGTGGCTTTCCAGAGCTCACAGAATTTATGGTGGAGGACCATAATATTTTCGTTCCCCACTACTTCGATCTACAGCCTCAGAAACAGGCTAAAATAACAGAGCTATCTGGATTTATTAAAAGCTGGGAAGGACATGGTCGCTTCACATATGGTCTTCAAGACTGCCGAAGTCAAGAAGGCTTTCCAAGCATAACACGACTTCTCCATCTCAGAGACTTGGACTACTTCATCAGCTGATGATTAAAAAAGTTCAGGGGTGAAGGATCTGCACTCTGTGAGAAATTATTTGGTAAAACGGAGCGTGGTTTGATCTGTATGGCTTAACACTCCCTTCTAGGAAAGCCTGCCATTTAGATTGGCAGTGCCTCTTTTTCATTGCACTGTGGTTTTCCCTGTACGCTGAAAAGAACTAAATCAGAAGGCCCGAGATATGGAATATACATTTCACAATGTCACACTGTTTTACAATCATAATTTACCATATTGTTATTTCAACAAGGTAATCATTCTTTTTTTCCATTCCTTCACAACTATAGTATAATTTAGCACACATTAATCAAAAACATAAAATATACATTGAATTGCTGAAGTATACCGAATGTAATTCATGAAGTGAATAGTGTAGCTTTGCTTGTACTGTAGATAGAGCAGCGTAGCTTGCAGAGATGCACCAATATTAAATTCCTATACAATAACAGATGAATAGTTGATGTTTAAATTCTATACTTTTGTCTAAATTAATTCAAGATTAAACACTAAAAACTTTTCAAATGCTACAAGTGAATTTTTTTTTTTTTTACTGTTTTGTCATTTCACAGACATGAAAATTCTACAATTCCAAACAGAGCCCTGACTGAAATAATTCTCAACAATGCTGTTAAAGGTTCATGAAACCTTAGACTACTTTTTTTGAGATTTTAGCAAAGGTGTTTGGGTTGCACATCATGGATGACAATTTTAGCATCCGTTAATTTTAATTGTTGGAGAAAACTGGTTAATTTTGAGCTTTTTTGCGCTGTTTTCATCTTCCGGGTTTAAAATCTACAAGAAACGTTCATGCATCAAAGCAGAGTTTTTGTTTTTGTTTGCTTTGTAAGAGTTCAGCACAAACACGATTCATTCATAAGGTGAGTGTAATAGCGTTTTTTACAACTCCCTGACGCAACCCATCAAAAGGATTATAAACACTGCAAAATAAGCCTTAAAAAGTTAATACAGGTGCAACAGCGCATTCATATGTATATGTTTTCGATGTGGAGTGCAAATGGCTGTGCATTTATTTGTGTTGTTAACTCAATGGGAGCGAAATGAAACTGTCTGAACCCAAAGATGACTCTCTCCCCTCTTCCCCCTCCGCTCCGCAGCGCACCACGTCCACGCCCACGCCCACGCCCACGCCCACGCCCACTTTTGAAGCATTTTTTAAAACTGTGATGAGAACTAACCAGTGCTGAAACAGGGGGGTTTCATGACCCTTTAATGAAAATAACGAATAAATAGTGGATATTAATTTTTTATGCTACAAACAATTCAGATACCAAAATTTTTCAATATCAATGCCGATACCGATACCTTGACTTCGATACCGGTTCCTGAACGATACTTTTTTCGATACCAATTTTATGATATCAATTTTAACAAGATTACATTATCCCAAAATATTTTTTTTCAGCTTACTGACGTTCATACAGATTCAAAGACTCCTAAGCCATTGCACAAAGCAACAAAATATATCCAACACAATAAATCAGTGAAAATAATATTAATAAAGCTCAAAAAGTTTTCAGTTTACACCTCTGTTAGGCTACATTCACACTACTGCATGTTCATTTTTAAAATGCATATGATCACGTAACGCACACTTTCGGTCGTGTAGTATGGACAGATATCTTTTCTGAAGTGCCAGTATGGATGAGGATTGTTTTTTTGCGCTCTGAAGGGCTGCACATTCCGCGTTCAGCATTAAAGCCGCCGATTTGCACGCCACTGCTTCTAGTCGAACACACCTAGTGCTGCAGGTTTATTGGCACACATTAACCCCTTAGGTATCAACGTTTGGTACCAAACCACAAGAGGTTTTTCGATACTCAATGGTCTCGAGGCATTTCGGTCGGTGCCTAGAAAGTATCAAACTCGATACTCAGCCCTAGAGAGTAGATTAAAAATGTCCTGATAATTTACTCAACCCGATGTCATCCAAGATGTTCATGCCCTATTTCTTTAGTCAAAAAGAAATGGAGGCCTTTGAGGAAAACATTCCAGGATTTTTACGCTTTCTAGGAAGTATATAAAGTTCAGCTTGCCCACAGACACCAGAGACCAGACAGTGGGCAGACCGTGAGTAAACAAGCATGAAAAGATGTTAACCAGAACAAGGGAGGGATCTGGACAAGGTACTAACTAATATTTTGTGTCATGCAACACAAGTCTGTAGAAATATGCTTATACTTTGGTAGACCTCATGTATCAGCTGCAATCAGGCTGCTACAAGGCAGCTTTCATATCTTCATCACTATTGGTTTAAATGAGTAACCTCATGGGGACTGTTAATCAACTATGGAGGCTGGTTGAAACAGAACCCATTCCCTTAGAGAACGGCACGGCCGAACTGTCACTTTGACTAATTCAACGCCAACTATTCTATCTGAAGAAGTCTATTAGTCATGTCTCAAACAGTTACCGCAATCTTGTGGGAGCTCCCAATGCACTCGGTTTTCAAATTATTCTCTTCCTTTTCCAGATGCATATAAAGAATGTGAAACATGAAGGTATTCCCTGAGCAGCCAGGACATTCTTATCGCACAAGGGCCCAGTGGAGACCCTGTCCTGACTTAATCTCTGTCCTCTTTTAGGATGTCTGACTGGGCAAAAAGCCTTTGAGACAACAAACCCTAACAGGCCCGAAGCCAACACAATGCATGTCATACTTTATTTGGGTTGAAACTGTCAGTGAGCAGCAGGCATCACCTTGCAGACAAGTCATTTATCTTCAGCATTTTCACAGGGAGGGCCTGGCTGGGGTCATGGTTTCAGAAAGAGACACAAAAGAGTTTGTTGGCCTGAGTGGAAAAAGAAGAAAGACAGAATGAATCTGCATCTTATCACAAGGGGTTGTGTAATAGAAAGCAGACCGCTGGTCAGCAACAAATTAGGACTGGGAGCTCCAGTCTCTCTCTCTGTCACAATGCAGTGACACAGTCCAGCCCTGTCGGCAGTGCCTGCGCTCACAGAGGATAGTGATAGGGCAGGAATGCTCCATGGGGCGGCGTCCCGACTCACAGGCACTGGGAAAGTGTTCCTATCGATGTCTGGGGTCAGGGCTAAGTTTGGGACTCCCACTTCATTTCACGCTTCGGACTGACCCTCAGAATGGCATGAGCAAAGCATATTTGAACGCATAGCAGCGACTGTTTTTTAAAGTTGTGATGCAGTGAATTAGCAACAAATCTTTACTTCTGTATTGTGACATACATCTGAGTGAAACTGATCATTGAAAATGTAGGACGAGGACTTCAGATCTGAATGCAAGCTTGCAGTTGACTATAACAATGGGGCCAGATTTAATTAGACTAAATGAATACTGGAAGATTGATTCCTTTGCCTAAAGGAGTAGTTCATTTCTAGAACAAAAATTTACAGAGAATGTACTCACCCCCTTGTCATCCAAGATGTTCATGTATTTCTTTCTACAGTCGTAATGAAATTATGTTTTTTCAGGAAAACATTTCAGGATTTCTCTCCGTATAATGGACTTCTATGGTGCCTGCGAATTTAAACTTCAAAAATGCAGTTTATATGCAGCTTTGAAGGGCTCTAAACAATCCCTGCCGAGGAAGAAGGGTCTTATCTAGTGAAACGATTGGTTATTTCTTAAATTTTTTTTACAATTTATATCCTTTTTATACTCAAACTCTCGTCTTGTCTAGCTCTGTGTGAACTCTGTGTATTCCATTCTCATTTTCTCCTCCAGCTTTTTGACCTTCTTTGCATGTTTACTTTGTAAAAACTGGGTCGGTACTTCTGCAGTGATGTAGGATGATTTTGAAGTTGGAGAAGAAAATGAAATGGGAGTTTTTCAACCTACCCTAACTGTCATGAACCGGAATACACAGAGTTCACGCAGAGCTAGACAAGATGAGTGTTTGAGGTTAAAAAGTATATAAACTGTAAATTTTTTTTTTTTAGAAAATAACTTATCGTTTCGCTAGACAGGTCCCATCTTCCCTGACTGGGATCATTTAAAACTGCATTTAAACCTGCATTTTTAGAAGTTCAAACTCAGGGGCTCCATAGAAGTCCATTATATGGAGAGAAATCCTGAAATGTTTTCCTCAAAAAACATAATTTCTTTACAACTGAAGAAAGACATGAACATCTTGGATGACAAGGGGGTGAGTACATTATCTGTTCATTTTTGTTCTGGAAGTGAACTTCTCCTTTAACAATTATGAAGCAAAAAAAGATAACATGCATGTAGAAAAAAATATAAGGTTCAATTTCATTTCATGCTGACTAAAGTAAAGTAAGAAGCTAATGTATAAAGCTGTGTGTGCCATGATAGAAAGTGTTCTTAGTATTCAAACTAAAACGGTCTGAGTTTCATAAAGTAGCATGTTTCATTCAAGACCATTTTGTAAATCTTTTTATGTAATTTGACTGGAAATTACAGCTTGCACTGTGTATGGTTGTTGCGTGCAGGAAACACTGGCATGCACTTTAATGAGATTATATCTGACTAGTGCACAGCTTTCCCAAGATTTTTTAATTTAATGGGGAATTGGGCCTTTGCAAAAACAAACAAACAAACAAACAAAAAAGCAAGCTGGAAAAAAAAAATCACTGGCAAAATGCTCAAGTCGGGCTCTCGACAAAGGGGACAATAAGAAACCAAAAGAAAAGTTGGCACACCTAAGCTCCAAAAATGCAAAAATGTATTCTCACAAAAATAATTCTCATAGCTTCATAACATTACAGTTGAAGCACTGAACTATTTTAACGATGTTCTTACTACATTTCTGGGCCTTGAATGTGGCAGTTGCATCACTGTCTATGCAGGGTCAGAAAGCTCTCGGATTTCGACAAAGGGGACAATAAGAAACCAAAAGAAAAGTTGGCACACCTAAGCTCCAAAAATGTAATACTAGTCTATCACAGAGGTGATGCCTCGAGCATGCAGGTTCTTCATCACACAATCTGAAATGTCTCCTGTGTGATAGTCCAGTATTAAGGAGATTCACCTAAAAATGAAAATTCTGTCATTAATTACTCACCTTCATGTCGTTCCAAACCCGTAAGACCTTCATTCATCTTCGGAACACAGATTAAGATATTTTTGATGAAATCCGAGAGCTTTCTGACCCTCCATAGACAGCAACACAAATACCACATTTAAGGCCTAGAAATGTAGTAAGGACATCGATGAAACAGTCCATGTGACATCAGTGGTTCAACTGTAATGTTATAAAGCCACGAGAATACTTCTTGTGTGCAAAGAAAACAAAATAATAACTAAAAAATACTAAAAAACTGTAGATATTCTGTGAAAATAAACATACATTTATTCATAATAAATTCTCTTTTTAGTGTTCTTGCAGCAATAAACCTTTCCTGGTGAGTCCACACTAGAAACTGAAGCTGTTGGAAAGCCACAGACCTACATACACCACAATGTTCTCAAGGCTACAGGTTCATCTGTAGACTAGCTGATTGATTGTATAGTATCTCTTAAACTCTACCTTTCAGTGTTTCCCAGCTTTATGTTGGAGAGGGCTATTAGGTTTAGTCTTCCTTTGTGACATTGAAGTGACTGCTTTTCAAAGTGAGTCGTACGTTCTTGGCCAGTTCAGTCACCACAGAGAGAGAACTGAACAAGCCTCTCTAGATATTTTTGAAGGATTTAATTTACACTTCACCTAGGGCAAGTACCAGGGGAGAACATGATGAGTCACACTGTTAATCTTGGAGCTGTTCTGGTGCTTTCTGCTGGCTCAAGGGCGAGGGACTGAGCACCCAGGGTCTGCTGACTCTACTTTTCCATCCTGTTACTGACGACTCTCTCTCTCTGAGCAGTCCGCATTTTGTTAATTGCTGGAACTGCTTTCATATCTGCAAAATGCCACGTCATGAAACTCTAAATTTAGGATTGAAAAGTGGGATTGAAGAGTGTGAATTTGAACTGAATTGGCCAAAATCCACATGAAGATGAATTGGACTGACAGGAAAATAAATTTACTGAGTCATTTTTATTAAATATTATTTAAAGGGATAGTTCACCCAAAAATGAAAATTCTGTCATTAATTACTCACCCTTATGTTGTTTCAAACCCGTAAGACCTCTTCGAAGAAATCTTTGGAACACAAAAAAAGATATTTTTGTTGAAAATCTTTCAGATTTAATTTGTGCTCCGAAGATGAATGTAGGTCTTACGGGTTTGAAACGACATGAGGGTGAGTAATTAATGATGAACTACCCCTTTAATAAGAATTAGGTCAGTCTGTCTGTCTTAAGAAACTTGCAGTATGAATTCCTCTGAATTGCATTTTAATTTGACTTCCCTTCATTCGAATTCTAATTGAAATTCTATAATAATAATTACTGTATAGTTTTTATCATGAAGCGACACAGCTTGCCTAGCATGACTCAAATAATCCGTCTTAACTACACTGCCCTTAAAACTTTATGAACTGTAAGCCATGTTAATGCGTACACTTTTAGGATGGGGCCAAGCAGTGAAACTCTGAATGTGTAGTACAGTTCAGGTTCCAAAAAAACAAGTTTTTATATTTATTTTTCTGCATGGCTGCACACTACAAGGCAAGAGATTGTACCCAGTCTCCCCATAAACTCTGTCTTTGTGAAGCTGCTGCACTCCTCCAATCCTGAGGGGCTTTTGATAAATGTAAGATTTAAACACCTGGTCCAGGCCTAGCTCAGTTCTCCTTTTACAGGGTAATGAACGGAAAGTGGATATGTTGCCAGTGGTGGCACACATGGGGCAGTCGGATGTAGTTAACTCACAAAGGCTGGGCAAGTTGTATTGCTGCACTTTTAATGTGATAATGAAAGGACAGGCTTTGCAAAAGCAAACAGCTTGTGCACTTAACTCTGCATTAAGTGCATTGTTAACTAAGAGCAGTCATATCCTCAAGCTTGCTTAGAGCGGAAACATACTCCAAAGACTCGCTGTCTCATGTTATTATGAATAATCTTAACAATTCTGAAACTCGTAGCATCATAAATAGGGCTGTGTATTGCTGAGAATCTGGCGATACGATACGTATCACGATACAGGGGTTGCGATACAATATGTTACGATACACTGCAATACTGTAAACAAGGCGGTATATTGGGATATTTCTTGTTTTATGAATAGGACATAATTTTAGGAAAGCAGTAATTAAGAACACACAACCATATGCAAACCATTCAACGTTATTGAATCACTTTTTTTTGTGCAGTACGAGGGAGAAAATAAAGTGCTTGCAAGATTCTTTAGTTGTATAACATGTAAGCTTTTATAAACAGACCATATATATTTTTAGACCCTGCTTTGTAATTTAAGTTTATAATTGTAACCATGTCAGATTATTTTGATCTGAACTTAAGAATTACATCTAATATCAATAAAGTGCTTGCAGGATTCCTAAAGAAAACAAAAGTTTTATCTGTTAAATACAGATATTGGACATTCTGAGAACCTTTTTGTTCTGAGAATTTCGCAAGTCAGAGATGAGACTACTGCAATCTAGCGGTCAGGATATAGGCTCAAAACGAAGCAACTGTCATGAATCTTGTATGATTTTTTTATTTTGTTTTATTATTTTTTTAAATATCAATATTCCGTTTTTGAGAATCAATACAGTATCGCCAAACAACATATCGCGATACACACGTGTATCGATATTTTCTTACACCCCTAATCATAAAACAGATTTGAAATACCTAAAAAATGTGAACCTGGACCACAAAACCAGTCAAAAGAGTCATTTTTTCAAATTGAGATTATACATCATCTGAAAGCTGAATAAATAAGCTTTCCATTGATTATTACCATAGGATATTTGGCTGAGATACAATTATTTGTAAATCTGGAATCTGAGGATGCAGATAAATCAAAATACTGAGAAAATCACCTTTGAAGTTGTCCAAATGAAATTTATAAAATATCTTTATGGAACATGATCTTTATTAAATATCCTTATGATTTGGGGCATAAAAGAAAAATCTATCATTTTGACCCATACAGTGTATTTTTGGCTATTGCTACAAATATATCTGTGCTGCTTAAAACTGGTTTTGGGGTCCAGGGTCACAAATATAATCAGCATTGAGACATGCGTCCAGGTTTGTTCTGAAGAGCTGCCACCTCAAACTGAATGTAATCAGTGTGTGAAGGGCGTGAGTCAGTATGAAGGAGGTGTTATCAGGGATCTGTGTGTGAACAGTGTGGTCGGGCTGATGTCATTGCTCTGGTGTTGTCTCAGCGTGGCTCTGTGGAGAGCACTTTGTCTGCGGAGTCAGAGTGGTGTGTCTGCAGCACCTCCCTATCAGCTAATCACCACAAGCCAAAATAAACCCTGTACAATGTCATGAGACCTGTCCCAGGCCAGCTCACTCACCCTTAAGTTCTTGTGTCTGTCTCTCACACCCATACCATCATCCATAATATATTCTGTTTTCTGTAATGACAACCTTGATCTTGATTATCATGCGTGTAAAAGACTTGACATATAAGATGATAATACTTGTCTTCAGATAATGTATCTTGAATACTATATATGCACGACTGTTCAAAAATTTGGGGTCAGTTCATACTTTTGCTTTGTAAGGACTAGGGGCAGACAATATAACGGTAGACATGATTAACCAGTAGAAATTTGTCAACCTGTAGAAACTTTGGACTATTGTCTCTGTTGCTGTTACACACTCAAGCGATGTTGCTGTGCTACATGGTTATGAAAACTTGTCATTTGTATGTATTTTTAAGCATTGTGGTTTAAAAATGTGATTTTCAGCCATTGAAATGCAATCAGCAGTGAAAGAGAACTCATTTCACTATATGCATGCACTGTCTGAGAGACTGTTTCTGAGTGATGTCAGTTATTTTTTGCTGCTTTATAGGCCTTAAACAGCTAAATACACACACTTGTATGTGCCAAATGCCTGTCTTTGCAAGTATCCTTGTAAACACAGTAATTTAGGTCATTAGTGAAAGCAAACAGCTGAGAAAGAAAACTCTTGTGTAACAGTATATTGGCAGCTCTTAAAGTGACAGCAGTCGAATATTCCTGCTGTCTGTCATTTATGTTAATTAAACAACTAAAGAGAGAAAATCTCTCACTGCTCTTGACTGAATCATTTTTGTAACTTTAGTAAGAAGAAATATATATTTAATTTACACAATGAAGAATATGCAGTGCTTTTATACATTTGATTACTTTGTATAATGTATTTAGCTTTTCTTGTTTATTTGTTTTACTATAGTTCTTTGTCCTAATGATTGTAATTAGTTTCTTATTCTTTTTTAATTGCTGACTGTTTACTTGTCTTCAGTGAGCTTGAGATCTTTAATATGTTTTTTTTTTTTTTTTTTTAAATAATGTAGTATTTTTTGGTGACAAGAATTTTGATATGTCTATGATATCAAAAATTTGAATATCATAAAGACCTTATTTAAAGCAAGGTAGTAAGTAAAGACACATTTAATTGATCAAAATTACAGTAAAGACATATAATGTTACAAAAGATTTTTGTTTCAAACTATTTTACTATATTATTTAAAGAAAATGCATCAAGTTGAGCACAAGAAACCTCTTGAAAATGCTCACAAAAAAGATTGATGACCCCAAATTTTTAGACAATTTGATGTTTCACTGGCATATTGTTTTCATTTTTTAAGCATAAACCTTAAGCATAGAGATACAAGCATTAAAATTGTATTTCTCATGTAGTTGTGTATAAAACTGTGCATTTCAGTCTAAAAATAATACAATGTTTAATAACATAGATATTAGATTCAAAATAGAATGTAATTACTAGCCACATCATCTGAAAGCTGAATAAATACGCTGTTCTTTGATGTATGGTTTGTTAGGATAGGACAATATTTGGAATCTGAGGGTGCAAAGAAATCAAAATATTAAGAAAATCGCTTTTAAAGTTGTCCAAATGAAGTTTTTAGCATACATATTAAGTTTTGATATATTTACAGTAGGAAATTTACAAAATTTCTTCATGGAACATGATCTTAATATCCTAATGATTTTTGGCATAAAAGAAAAATCAATAAATTTGACCCATACAATGTATTGTTGGATATTGCTACAAACATACCCGTACTACTTACGACTGGTTTTGTGGTCCAGGGTCACACATATATATGCTTAGTCTAACTGATATTAGTTTTTGAAAAGCCAGACATGTAGATTAAAAATATCATTTATGCAGTTTAAATCTTTGCATGAAAATAGACACGTCACATGCACATGTAGCATCAACTCCATTAGATTTCACACACACAAACACACATACACAAACTACTTCTGTCATCTTGTCTGGTATGTGTCACTCACACGTTAGACAACGGTGGCGCCCTTAAGCAGTCTGACATGTCGTTCCCCTCCCACCCCTGACATACCGTCGGTCTTCTCCTCTCGGCCTGCAGGGCTTCGCTCTGCCCGGTGGCACTGATGGGCGTGTGGCATTACTAATTAAGGCACTGGCACAGCTAGACTCCAGCATGTCATCACCTAAACGCCACAGGCTATTTACAGTCTGCGCATGCCATCATCAAAAAGAATAGATATGGATGGATGGTGGTCTGACAGGCCTGATGAATCCCTACAATAATGGCTAGGGGTGAATCCAAATTATTATTTTTTCGGCAATTAAAGCAAATTAAATAGCCAGTGGGCGTTTAGCCCACTCTCTAACACTCTGATGCAGAATGATCAAACACAAAAACCCCCAAGAACGCTATTCAGCCAGGACCGTATTCTCTCTCTCTCTCACATACACACACATGCTCATTCTCTCCAAATATGATCTGACTGTTTACACTGGCATGTGTGAAGGGTGAGCGTTCGATTGCTTGCATCTCCAGATGAGAAGAACCACGATGGCCTTTCACACTGGTTGCGGACACACACCCAATTGTCCGTCGTGGCCTGGGGTGCACATAGCGGGAGTGCTGATATGATAGCGAGCTCTTTGAGAGGCCAAGGGGCTGGGCGGGAGGTTAAGCCCCTCCATCTCCCACTCCCACTCAAACTGGGGGAGCCATGGGGTCGAGAGATGGGACATCACACAGTGCTCACTTCACTTTCAATCAAAGCTACGCTCAATCACCCTCAATCACAGCTGGGAGCGTAGAGACAACGGCATTGGATAACACCCCGACTGTGAGCACAAACGCACACATTCACGCTCCAACACGACAGTTCTCCCTTTTTTTTTCCCACAGGTAATGCGTTACCAAACTACATTGTTGGGGGAATGAGTTATAAGTAACATGCATAGCATAATCATATGTACTTACGTCAAAAAAAAGTACAATGTACTTATTGTGTTCGTATCGTATTACAAAACACTTTTGCTGCTATTGAGGTGGGATACGAGTAAGGTTAGGGACAGGTTTGGTGGTATGGGTAGGTTTAAGGGTGGTAGGTTTAATTTGTTGCCTTTTTCCCTATCACATTTTAGAAATCATAAGAAATTATATATAAACTGAAAACTTAAAATCTCAAAATTCATCCTTTGAAAGGCATTTTAAAATCAGACATTGCATTACCATGGAAAATGTACATTAAAATCATATTACAAAATGTTTTCATTCATGAATTATAAAAATTTAAGTCTGGATAGTGCATTTTTATGTCTGTGTTCAAAAATGGGAGTGACAGTTAAAGGGTTAAAATTCATGTATGTACACAATAAATGCATTGTAACAAATTATTCATTTAAATGTAGGTACATTAGTTATGGCCACCTAATATAAAGTGGGACCCTATATTTAGCTGATATTACAATTTTAAACTATTTTGTTGAAATAAATAAAATTAAAATATATCATTTTAAATGCTGACTGAATTGAAACATCATGACTATACAAATTGCAGTATGAAAATAGATATTCATTCAATAAAAATACATTTAACAGTGTTAATTATTAGGCTCTTAAAAGATTAATGTTAAAAAAGAGGACAATCAAATACATAATATCTATACTGATAAAAAAGCAATATGATAGTGAAAGAAATAGAACTAAAGTAGCAAATTGCTTCTTAAATTAACAAAACATAATTAACAACATTGATTTGTTGACAAACAGACTATATAAAATGCTGTAAAGTTTTTCTTCAATAACATTTTGGGCGTCTTTTTAGAAAACAAAAATGGTTCTACAGAAGTCTATGGAACGCAAAAACTTTGAAGCTCAGTATCTCAAAAGCGCTCAGAATGCAGATAGAACCTTATAATTCTATTTTTGTGCTATAATATAATGATATAATGCAGAATAATTAGTTGCTTCTTGCAATAACAACTACACTGTAAGTTACTTTTAAAGCCAACATGAAATGAAAATTCTCTATTTTCTAAATGCATGTTTTTGATCTTACAGAACGATTCATCTTGTATATTTAACCAAATTGTCGTAACTATCTTTCTGTGAAGCAACACTTCTCAAACCCCCTTTAAAAAAAATGACTGCAAGCTTGCTTTCAATCTGCTTTCACACAATCACAACCAAGTCCTTTTCCTACAGTTTTTACATCATAATACAGAAGAAAGTCACTTTGTAACTCTAAAAGTAACATTATTCAAAACTTTCTAACCACTGTCAAAAACACACATTCACACTCACAACTACAGCCATGATATTGTTTTTCTGCAGGTAATATGTTACCCTATCACCATTAAAAACACAAACACACACACATGCAGGATCTCTCATGTCATCCACTCAGAAGCGCAGATAGAACAGACTGGTCTGAAGATACGCTGTGGAGAGGGTGCGACTGAAGAGAAACAGGCCAGCACAAGGTAAGGAAACAGGCAGCAATGAGAGACGAAGTAGATGGATTGCTCTAGTTAGCAATCTAAACATGGAAAATGATTTATGACAAAAGGTTTCAAGGAAATATGGGGCTAAACCGGTGTAATTTTATCATTGTGAAAATATTTGGCTTTTATTTTTCAATCTCAAACAAGTGCTTGCACTATAACTGCAGTTTGAGTCAGACACTTGTGGAGCAGTTTGGCCATTTCTGCTCTTTCAGAATTGGAAAATATAAGGGGACAAATATGAATCATACACTTGAGTTTGCACTAGTCTGAGATATAGGCATTTCAAAACTTGTACTTATAGAGATTTGAAATTGGCTATAAAAATTACAGGTATGAGTTCTCAAGGTCTGAGAACACTTCTAACATGACCGGTGGATCCAGAAATACCGATCGGAAAGATGACCAGACGAGACCAAAGAAGACAAGAGGTCCAAGGACGTATTGGCCAGAATAAGCCATGCAATAATAATCCACTCGAAACATATGTGTGTGTTTGATATGGCTACAGTTTTAAAGTAGCACATGGGCCATATAAAAGATATGAAGCGACTGAGGATCTATTAAAATGCCATCACTGAATAGAACAAGAGCTTTTTGTTAGTCAGAACAACCCCAGTGCTAGTTATTCTGCACAGGCATATTTTCTTTACAACATGTAAAAATCTAGTTCAACATATAGTGGCACAGTTACAAAACAAAAATATCTTGATTTCGTATTGTCTAGATTCAATTTGTCCACTGACATAAAACAAACTGTATATGGAAAATATCTTCTAAATAGAATGCAAGAACAACATTTACAGAGAAAATACATTTACAAGAAAAGCCTTGTGACTGCTGGCTTTCTGCCCCAGTCATGACTTGAACAGGTAATTGCACACACAAACATCAGCACTTCAGCTAGAAGCCTGTTTTTCTAGCTTTAACCCTGTGAGATTGGGGTTGCTGCAGGGGTCATCATAAAAGACCTTCATCATAAGTTTGGTTGAAATTCATTGATAAAGAATGTTGATAAATGGAAATACAGATAATCTTTCATTTTCTAGGGCTGTTACAATATCAGATTTTTCACTTCACCATTATTGTGGCCTCAAAAATTCACAATAATCATATATTGTGATATCTATAGAAATCTTGGAAAATTAAATAAATAAATGAATAAAAAAATAAATCAGTAGAATCTTTTTTTTCTTTGACCAATTAATCACACCATTGCATACAAAAGGAACAATTACAGATGAGACTAATAAAACATATGAGACTAATAAAATAGTTTTTAGTTTAGCACAGTGTCAAAGACAATTTATGAGAATAACTACCTATTTTTAGAGGTCGGAGATCGTAAATTGCGCTGCACAAACACACTGTAAAAAACAACTTAAAAAAAGTTGTTTCAACAAAGTGTTCGTGCTGACTTAAAATAAGCTGTTTTTAACTTAAAAAAAGTATTTGTGCTGCCTTAAAATTAAGTTTACTCAACTCAAATATCCAGGTTTTCATAAAGTACAACTTAACATTTCATGTTGACTAAACTTAAAATTTTAAGTTTTTTTTTTCTTTGTGCACATAAAGTGCACATAAAGTTGTCAATGCTTCCCCGCAATTTTTATTAATAAAACAGCCTAGATACTAGATCGCTAAATTATATTCCTCAGCAACGAGGTGGTAAAAAAAATTGCTGTTTTTGAAGTAATTAATTGTTTGTAGAGAGAGACGTGCAGTGCACACAACTTTGCAAAATCTATTAATACACTGCAAACCGTTGATTATCCCTTACATATCCCACACTTCTGGCTTTTTTCCTCAGAATTGACAAATTCGCTATTGTTGAGATACTGTTAATCAAGTTATAAATTCCCGAACTAGGAGATATAGACTTGCATTTGCAAGAAAAAAGTCAGAATTGTGAGTTAAAATAATTAAAACGTTATAGGCTTAAATAGTATTTCATACTGTAACTGTAGGGCTAATATAATATGTTCCCTATGAACTGCATATGTGCATATTACGTAGACCTTTTGTTTAAATCAAATTTATGCTTTAAAAGTAGAGTCATCATAGCAGGTTTCATCCGCTAGTCTGTCCATTTAAACGTCTGCGTTTAGCTTCACATGGCGTCTCTGATGACAGTATTCGAATAAAAATGATTTGCATTCAGATTCTGACATCCAAAGGCACAACAATACATTTTTTCTCTTGTTCTATGGATTTTACCCATTTCGCTCTATTTGTTACCAGTGTTTTTCTGCCACCACAATGTGCGCACAGCTGCAAGTGACATAACCGTGACGTCTACTGCAAATTGGTCTATTACTCCTGTGAACCTCACCTGTGAATCTCACGCCCTCTGGTGCTGAGTATGAATGAAACAAATCACATGGCACTGGCGCTGGATTATTATGCGTATGTGTACTATTTATTTTTAAATATCACCAATACTGGTGTATTGCAAACAACACAATAATGATATTTTACTATTTACACAATTATCGTCAATACCAGTATATCATGACACCTCTATTTCTAACATTAAGATTTAAGGTGAAAACTCACCATTTCGACAACATTCAATGTTTTTCACCACTTTTAATCAAATGTGACCTTGAACCACAAAACCAGTCACAAGGGTCAATTTTTCGAAATAAGTTTTTTTATGGTTTGTTATGATAAGACAATATTTGGCTGAGATACAACTATATGAAGATCAGGAATCTGAGGGTGCAAAAAAATCCAAATATTGAGAAAATCACCTTAAAGGTGTCCAAATTAAGTACTTAGCAAAGCATATTACTAATCTAATAAAACTGGGTTTTGATATATTTACAGTAGGAGATTTACAAAGTATCTTAATGGAACATGATCTTTACTTAATATCCTAATGATTTTTGGCATAAAAGAAAAATCGATCATTTTGACCAATACAATGTATTTTTGGCTATTGCTACAAATACACCCATGCTACTTAAGACTGGTTTTGTGATCCAGGGTCACAAATTATTAATTTGACTAATTTTAATGGTCTTTTATTACAGATTATATATGGAAATCACAAATTCATGTATAAGCCCCCAGTTTTATGCCATGGACACTGAATGCAAAATCATATCATACAATGTCAAAAACACTGTTCTTGCAACATTAAATATGAGTCAGTATTATACAACAAGATATTTTACCTAAATTTCCTACTGTTAACATTGACTTTACTCTCTTAAAAAGCCTCAAAACATTACGGTTTTATTTTTGAAATTGTATTTTTTTTCCCAACAGGGCCATAAATGCTGTCATACACATAAATATTACAATTATAAATAATTGTTAGAGGTAAATCGCTCCCTCTTCCTAGTTCAGTAAAGCTTAAATGTTTAGATTTTTTTTTAAATAGATTCTCATTAGATAATGCTAATATTTTAATATTTTTATTTATAACTGTCCACATTATTCATTTGGATAACAGATAAAATAATTTTAATTTAAATAAGTTTATGGTTATGCACAAAATCACTTTCAAAGACCAGCCAAATGAAGAAAAAAAATAACAGTAAAATTCCATGTGATGTGAACTGCCCTAAAATAACAACCTGCATGACAAAACATCACCCTTGCTCAGATTTGTCATCGGCTCCCTCAACCTGTTAGATTGGAAACAGTTCAGTTAGATACATGGGAACAGAGGTATTAAATCCAGCAAAGCTTAAAATACTTCAGAACATGTGTGAACTCGCTTAGAGTCATGATATTTCAATCCTCGGAGACTAAAGCAAACACCAAGAGCATATTGGGAAAGAATTAAGGACAGATCTCACAAAACTATATGCGTAAGCCTACAACACGAGTTGTTTGTTCGAGCCAGTGTTTGCAGACAAGGCATCCTGGCAGAAGACCCAGTTTTTCCAAGCATGAACTACTACGCTGAAAAACGGGAAGCCAACGGATCTCTATGCGAAAAACACACAACTAGAGTCGCTCGATACACGTGCGCACAAAAACGGCTCGACTAAAACTGTAGTTGAGAACTAATGAGATCTTTTAAAGCAGTGAAAACATCCTTCTCGTGGCTCAGGGAGACGCTCAGCACGGCCTCCTCAGAACAAGCCGAACAGATGACAGTTATTCCTCTCAGCGTTGTGCTCATTCCACAAAATCGAGCCAGATGTCTCCAGGCTGAGAAGCAGGTGGGCCAGGGCTGCTGCGCCACCCCGTGCTGGCACTGCTTCAAACCTGCTGGGTATAACCTTTAATTTGCATGCTTTTTCCTGGCATGTGGGCAAGGGGTGCCATCTGCCTGGGCCACGAGAGGACCCCGCCGTGTGTGTGTCAGTGTGTTTATGCAGGGGCTGGAAGGATGAGCACTGGAGCGACCCAGACTGCAGCACAAGGCCATACTGGTGGCCTGTCAGCTCTGCCCAGCAGAAGCCTCCTCCCGGGCCCATATGGTCCGTCCATGCGGATGCGTGCTCATCACACACACATGCACACACAAGCACACACACAGGGATGCACGAATATATAAATACACCTGCCTCAATGCCCAGACATACACTGAAGCTTAGATTAACACAGTCTTGACCTTGCAGCAAGGCAAAGCCCTGTCTGTTTAACTACACATCAGAGAAGACAGATAAATATAATTTTTGACTACATACCTCTGGAATACCTCATTCTGACTGGTCGATTGTTGTGTTTTGCGATAACGAAAGCAGTACTAATGCCTTGTCCACACTAATATGTTTTCGTTTGAAAGCGTATGTTTTTCTCTCCATTTTGGCCTTTTGTCCACACTGAGATGGCGTTTTTGTCAAGTAAAAACGGAGCTGTGGACTGTGAAAATGTAGGCTTTTGAAAACAATGACACGTTCAGTCATGTGACACATATTATACCAATAGATATCTATGTTTATACCAGTATTGTGCAATATGTGCTATTCCCTTTCACACTGTTGCTACAGATGTTACTTTGTACACTCTTCATATCACAGTACTGCAAAGATGACAGAAAATTGACACCTGATTGCTGTTTGCAGCAAAACATGAGGGTAGTTGCATTTTTTTATCAGACATATTTTGGTGAGTGAGTGTGACCTGGACGCGTCAGTGAATGGTGAGATATTTTCCTAAATAATATGATCCTGCCAGGAAAATAGCATGAAAACGTCTGTTCTGCCTGTATCGTCTCAGTGAGCTTTTTTAAGGTTTTATGTATTGGTATTAAAGGGGTCATCGGATGCCCATTTTCCACAAGTTGATATGATTCTTTAGGGTCTTAATCAGGGGCGTTCCTAGGATTTTAAAACATCCGGTGCTGGTGCCAAAACATTAGGGGCTAGTGGTAGTTGGTGGGAGCTCACATCATGCTCACATAAGATTTTGTTAGACAGAAGTGGTTGAACCTGGATCCTTTTAGGTGGGTCCAGGGGCATTAAACTGGGTGTTAAAGACCTTGTCACACTATTAACAATAGTAAATAGTAATCACTGCAAATAGCAAACATATCAAAGTAATATAACAAAATTATAACATTGCAAAAATATGCTAGACAAATAAAATAATAAATTTAAAAATATATATTTATAACTGTAACAAATATATAGTTGCATGCAAAAAAGGGCCCTATTTTTTTCCCCAAATTCCGTTTTATTTTTTTCAAATTCTGTTTTCTGTTTTCATTTTTCTGGTCTTCTTTTTAATGGTTAAATTTAATTTTATTAATTCAAATGTATTTAATCAAGTGCAATTAATTAAAACCATGAATCTTATACAATTTACTGTCAATTTATCAAAAGTTAAGAAAAATTACATGTTTAGGACCCTATGAAATGTTTAATTTTTATCTCACTTTACGTTTTATTGTTACCAAATATGTTTTAGCATGTTTATTTGAATGCATAAAAACAAGTTTTATTTATTTTTACAATAGCCTTATGGAATTATGTGTATTTTTCTGGTTAGTTTAATGACCAACTTTTGATTAAATCATTCAAACGTTGTCAAATTCCGTGCAAATCATAGGGTCATACAAAAAAAAAAAAACATTCGGGGCTCGAGCCCCGAATGATTAGCCCTAGCGACGCTCCAGGTCTTAATGAAAAGTCTATAATATACTTTGGTTAAACAATCTCAATGGTAATGTAAAAAACACCTTTTTACCTTGCCAAAATCAGCTTTGCAAAAATCATCCTGTTCTGGTCGAGGCTGCTTTAAATGTTAATGAGCTCTGCTCGCCCCGCCCCTCTCTTCTCTCTGTGGAGTGACGAGCCTGTTTACTTTAGCCGCATTTAGCTGCTAAACTTGCTAACTAACAGGTTATTAGGAAAGGCAATTGCAAAGATTCATAAAAAACCCCTTATACTCACTTCTGCTGTAAGTGAAGCTGGATCACGAATGATTTGCGCGAACATAGACGCATCTATGTAGATCGGGAGGTGCATTCTCTTTACAAAAAATGTAATCCACTGCATCTTCAGCAGTTTAGATGTTGGGAGTAAATGACGCACACTATGTTCATTATTACATCCAGCAACACAACACCTCAATTGCTCAATCAGAGATACTCTTGTCTAACTTACATCCCTGCTCTGGCATCGACACAATGGAGGTCAGACTGTTATAGCTGATTTCGGGCGGGTCTGAGATAAGATGCTCATGTCAATCAACTATCATGGGAGTGGCCTCTGTCGGTGTGAAGCCACAATAAGGGGATATTATTTTTACAAATTACTTAAAAACCACTGCATGGATTTTATCATTGTAGGGTAGATTTGTACATACACTGCCAACACACATTAATGTTCAAACAATATGTAAAAGTGAACTTTGCACCGACCCCTTTAAAACAAATGCAAGTTTTCTGACATTTCAGTGTGGCTGAGAAACTCTTGGAAAATGCTTGAAAACACTAATGTGGACAGAGAGTGTTTTTTTTTTCTTTGGTGTTTTTGGGAGAGAGAGAGGGGGGCGGGACCAGGAAAGGTCCTTGAGCCAGGATTCGAACTCGGGATGCCTGTAGCGTAACAATGCTTAATGTTGGCGCACTGCCCACAAGGTTATTGACACCAACAACAACGAAAACTAACATTATTTTTGAAATGTATCCAGTTTAATGTAGACATAGCCTAAAATGCTCTGAAAGAGTTTCTGCAACACCAAGACTAAATCAGCAGCATGAACAATACAACATCCTGAAAGAAGGATTCAAATGAGTTGTTTTTAGTGAATCAACAACATACAGCACAGCAAGTGTAGTCTGATTACAAAACGAATGAATCAAATGAGTTGGTATGAGAACTCCGCCTGTATCATCATAGCTTTTTATGCATTCATATTAAAACGAATGCTCATATGAGTTCTTTTTAATAAATCAAATGCCTCTACAATGCCTCTAAACAAACTGTGAAAAGTCGTTTGCAATAATGATTTGTTGAAAAATTGTATTATTGATATTATTTCATCATTTAGCAACAGAATTGCATTTCTTCTTTCAAATGTTTCTCAAATTATCTTCTTTTACGGTCCATAGTTTACGTTAGGCTGTTGCAATAAATTTTATTTGTGTAATAAATTTTATGCTGAATCAAATAAAATATTTCTTTCTCAAGCTACAATTTGTAATGTCTACTTGATACTTTCTTATTTAATACAAAAATAGCTTTAAATAATCTTTTGTGGGTATTTTTACAATCAAATTTATTTTGCAATTAATTAGATTAATTAATTGAAACATCATGTAGTTAATTAGATTTTTAAAAAATTAATCGACTGACAGCCCTAATTGTAATATATTTTAAAACGTAATTTACAACAGGGCTAAATTTTCAGCATAATTGTTCCAGTCTTCAGCGTCACATGATCATTCAGAAATCATTTTAATATGTTAATTTGCTGCTCAAGAAACATTTCTTATTATCACTGTTGAAAAAGTTATGTGCTGGTTAATATTTTAGTGGAAACTATGATATTTCTTCCAGGATTCTTTGATGAATAAACTTTCAAAAGAACAGCATTTATTTGAAACGGAAATCTTTAGTAACATTATAAATGTCTTTACTGTCACTTTTGACTGATTTAATGCATCCTTTACAAATATTTCATTTCTATTTCATGTCAGCTGCTCATTATCACAAAATCAATCGTAGGTAACAACATCACTACAAAAACAAGAGATAATCTATTCCGTCATAAGTGCTTTTCTACAAAACTGTCTGTCTGCCTTGTGCATAAGTCTGCTGAGCTGGTGATATTCTGATGTATTACTTTACACTGATCACTCTGCACTACCACGCACGGCCAAGACATCTCAGCCAAACTCCATCCTCACCTCTCAGATCTGTCTTATTATAACCTCTTTGATATGGTACCCGCTGCCTTTAGTCCAGACAGCATCAATCAAACTCAGACACTAACCACACGCAGACCCAAAACCATAATAACAGCTTCCATTTCTACTATGCAAGTGAACTGAGAAGTCACTACACAGAAGGAATGACAAAATTATGAATTACATGAAACTAAATTAATTGATGATTTCTCCAGGGCAGCAAACAGTGTTGAAACGACGTAACCGGCGCGTAAAATAGAAAATAGAGAGAAACGTTTTAGCAGATTTAAATGCCTCCAGTTATAGGGGCCTTGCTTGAAAGTCTTGTTTGTCATCTCTCAATGAAGTGGATCCTACTGCTGACAATCTGTGTTATCAGTGGCTTTGTTACTTTTCATTTAGCAGATGTTTTTATCTAGTGACTTCCAGTACAATAACGGCTGCAGTCATTGACAAACCATTAGCATTTGATGATATGTGATGAAATGCATTTAATGAGTGTAAACAGCACTGTTTTCAGGCTTGAAGGGGATGTTGTTTTGTAGCGTAACATACTGCCGAGCAGCACTTGGGCATAGTGCCACTGCTCCAGGTGGGGAGGCAGCTAATCGCTAAGGTGATTCCATAACAAACCCGCCCTAATTTCTGACTCCAAATGTACATTTTGCTCATTCAAATTAGTTTGTTTTCCACATGTGACCTACTTCTGGTAAACGAGCCAAATGCAGACAATTGTGTATTCATTATGTCAAACTGAATAGCTTCACACCCATTACACCTCAGATAATATTGTAGTTGACATGAATTGGCATAGCTATTTTGTGACGTAACGTGACCAGATTTCAAAATAGAAACTACTGACATTTCCCCATTCTATATTACAGTGTGCAGATGAATAGAGTGCTTTCTCAACATGTCATCGGCCATACTGGCGGCACTAAATGTAAACAATGCCAGTGAATTGAATTAATAATTATTGCTGCTGAAAATGGTCAATTATTGTCATGTTTTGGGCTGTACTAATCGGTCAGACCAGGAAAAACATTTGGAGTACTATAGACTGCTTAAAGTTATAACAAATCAATGAGAAGAGCGCAAAAAACTGTCTGAGGAACAAAAGGCGTTTGTGGTTGGCCAAACTGAACCAGGATTTACAGGGCAAGAATCTTAAGAACATTCGTATTTGTTCTTATAATTTCAGGTCAAGCAGGTGAAATATTATGTTTATATCTTAATTAATACTGCTCGTATGTATCTTTACCACCTATTAACTTAGTTTGTCAAAATATTGCGGCCTGTATGATTTGGCAGCTTCCACGTGTTTACCTGTGGTTTTTAGACAACGTACTGTATTCAGTAGTACATTAACTGTGCAATCCATGCTGTTGTTTACATGAGAGTATCGCCAACCCTGGTGAAAAAAACAGCATATGCTGGTAGGCATGTTTTGATGCTGGGATGCTGGTTAGGTATGTTTTGGTGCTGGTTTAAGCTGGTCCTTTGCTGGTTTATGCTGGTCCTTGACCAGCAACAGCAGCATAAACCAGCAAAGGACCAACAAAAACCAGCAAAGGACCAGCTTAAATCAGCACCAAAACATACCTAACCAGCATATGCTGTTTTTTTCACTAGGGAACATGGCCGTGCATCCTGGTAACTGACCAAATCGTGATTTAAATGCAAACCCTCTATATCTTAAGTGCGAAGTCAAAACATTAAGGAAACGAAGTTCAGTTTTAAGACTGTAAAACTAATCTTTCACAATAAAACATATACATAAGTTGACATTAATTAGCTACTTTAATGTTTCAAAAAACTTTTGTAAAAATAAAATCAAAACAAGTGAAATAATGTTTCGTCGTTCAGCATAACAAACAATATTAAATAAAAAGCGACCATAGTAAATTTTATTAGATTTTAAATGATTAAATGCATCTTGCTGCTAAATGGTAAAACCTAGTGGTTTGAAGGATGGTGTCAAAGATAAAGTAAAGGTTTAAAATTACAATTAGTTTTTGGGGCTGTAAGCTTATAGAGTATTTTAATCTCATCTAATGATTCTTCTTGTAAATTCCCCTGACAAGATTATTATTATTATTATTTATTTATTTTTGTATATGAACTATTGTTGCAATAAATGACAAAGAAGTTTAATGTATGTCTTTGTATATCACAGCACAAATGTAAAATATAACCATTAATGCTCATTAATATTAATTACATTCGCTTTTGATTACATTCGCCCATATTTGCTATGGTATAATCTACTGGCTAGTAGAAACCACACTATTATGAGGGCATAGTTCCAGAACGATTAATAAATAAATAAATAAATAAACATTAATTTGAGGTACAATAACATTTTTGGGGCGCACATATAGGATACGTTTTGGGTTTTTAAAAAAAAAAACGTTTGATATCTTACTAAACTTTATATAAGGGTTAATGACGTAGATGAAAGCAATAAATAAACCAATGCAGAGTAAAACTTACGTAGAGAAATGTGTCTTACACTATTAAACGATAAATGTCTTAAGATCGTTGTCTGTTTCTTACTGCCCAAACTAGCCCTTGAGCTAGAAACAAATGGAGGAGGAAGACGATTGATAAGACGACTTTAAAGCCGGTAAAGTGAGCAGCGCCCTCTGGGTCAAAACCTCTTTGACAAAATAAGTATTATTTCTACTTGCGGTAAACAGTCAAAAACGTGAACAGCGTGGCCTCAGTAACGTCTGAGACAAAATAATTAAATGAATTAAATCTGATTAAAGATTACAAAGATCTTTTCCTGTTTGGAATATTATGGACTGTCAATAAACATGCATTACGAAAGTAATAAGGGACAATTAAGAATCATAAATGAACATGATTTATAGAATATACAGTATTGTAACAAAACAGAATTATATGAGTTAAAATTGGTACATCTAATTCAACCATGCAAGTGATCTTGAAATATCAACATCATCACATTCTACGGTATCACACAACATACAGTGTAATTCTCTCTATAAGAAGCCACAAAAGCTACCACAAAATAACTCTGATTTGGCTTTGCAACAAGAAAATTGCAGTGATTTTTTGCAAACAACAGTATCAAGTTAAAATCTCCCTTATGCTCTTCCTTCCTTTTCTCCTTAGAGACCATAAAAGTGAAAAGAAGAAAAAGAGAAAAAAGAGAGAAACTGAGACAGGGACCTGCTGTGCAGTGCATCACAGCACCTCATCATTGGGCTAATTATGATGAGTATTCTCCCTGCAGGCGCGTGGCTGTGGAAATGTACAGGCTTTGTTCTCCCACATCCTGATGGAGCTGATGGGGCATGGCGCGGTGTAGATGAGCAGCCCCCCAAATGTGTGCCGCCACCAGCCTCCCCACACGCAGAGAGAGACACTCTCTCACATACATACGCACACACACATTAACCTTCAGCAGAACATTACACACAATCAGATGCACCCAAACAGCAATGTGTCAAACTCAAACACAAAGCAACAGACAAAGAGGCACATAAATGCAAACATCTAAACACAGGGAAGCAAGTCAACGCTGTCCATAGCAATGAGACTGAAGAGTGTAGAGGAATGAATTGAAGTGAAATCAAGTCAATAACAGCATTTTGTTTATTTTTCATTGTACAGTAAATCACTGGCTAACATTGCACCAGCTCTCCCTTTAAAAGGAAAAGGTTTAAAAGGTTTGTCTTCCGCACACTATTGTAATGATGAGCTTTAAAGCAGACAATAAATGCAAAGATTTGGCACAGCAGTTTGCAAATATGCATACACGTTAAAAGGCTAGCTCACCCCAAAAATGAAAATTCTGTCATTAATTACTCACCCTCATGTCGTTCCAAACCCATGAGACCTTTTTAAATTAAGATATTTTGGATGAAATCCAAGAGCTTTCTGGACTATTTTAACGATGTACTTACTACCTTTCTGGGCCTTAAACATGTCAGATGCATCAAAAATATCTTAATTTGTGTTTCAAGATGAACCTGGAAGGTCTTATGGGTTTAGAACAACATGAGGATGAGTAATGACAGAATTTTCATTTTTGGGTAAACTATCCCTTTAAAGACACATGAATCTTGAATCTAAATACATATATTTTTATTCAAATATGTGACCCTGGACCACAAAACCAGTCCTAAGTTTTCGTTTATGCCAAAAATCATGTTCCATGAAGATATTGTAAATTTCCTTCCATAAATATATAAAAACTTAATTTTTAATTAGTAATGTGCATTGCTAAGAACTTCATTTGAACAACTGAAAAGCGATTTTTCTCAATATTTTGATTTTTTTGCACCCTCAGATTCCAGATTTTCAAATAATTGTATCTCGGCCCAGTATTGTCCAAACCACACGTCAATGGAAAGCTTATTTATTCAGCTTTTAGATAATGAAAAAATTTCATTTTTGAAAAAATTTACCCTTATGACTGGTTTTGTGGTCCAGGGTCACATAGAAATGCATATTATAGTAATACGTATTAATGAGCCTTGTTTTTTAAATTACAGGATCTCTTGAGAATCAAGTCTAAACTATCAGTAGAACATAAATATGCTTTAATATCTAAAAGAATGCAGTGTGAGGGAGGACAGCTATGAATTAGGATTCACGGCACAGGTGAGCAGCGCTTTTCAACTCTCACACACCCAAACACACATGTAAATGATTTAACTGAAAAGCCTTAGTGTGTGTTAAGAGCGTCAGTGAGAAAATAACAGGTGCTGGAGCAACGTACGCCCTCATCTGAACTCGGCGAGACGTTTTGTCTCCAAATTAAATTTGGACTGTTTTGTCCCCGCTGAACACCGAATTTCCATATCATTTACCATATTGTGCGATCCAATAGCGACATGACCGGGCTAATCTCTCCTTCAGTTAACAATCTGAATATTGTGTAGGACAAATATCAAGTGATATCAATGAGCAATTGTTGGCCTATCAAAGGCCCATATGCTTCAAATCAACTCCAGGTGTAAAAGTGGCCCGAGCTTAAGAGCTTACTTACTTCACCCAATCCTGACAATGCACAGCCTGGGAATCCTTTGTCCAGGGGCCATATTGAGTCAATGGCTTCCTCATAATGATAGAACCAAAGGCACATTCAAGTGCAACACAGTGAAGTTAAGTTTCTCTTTCAGGACTCAATGGGAACAGAGTCCCGGCTGGCTCGTGATGGACTACGGCTGCCATTTAGGCAGGCATGCTCGCAATGGGAGAGAGAGAGGATTAGGGTGCTTGTGAATGGGATAGACAGCTCTTTGAGTGGCCAGTGTGTGTGTGTGTGTGTTTAGGGGCCCCAGGCACTCGGGAAGTCTTTGTGGCAGCTGCCCTCGCGCAGACTTGCGCTTCCAGCTCCTCCTCACCACTCGGCTCCTTCTGCCAGGTCCCATCATTCTGGCCACACCGTTAGGCTGATTGTTTACAGCTCTCTTCAAAGCCCAGTGAATAAATGCCCATTTTCTCTCGTCCTCCCCTGCTGCTGAGACTATCAAAGCTCTGGAAGTGGCCCGCAAAGGCGCAATTTGATTTGGCAAAGAGCGCATACACTCACCTCCCCCAAATACACGCAAATACACAACAGCACTCATGTCCAACTTTTACTTGATTCCATCTTTTTTTCTGGCATATGTTTAAGCATTGTTCAAAACTGCTTGGCACTTGCTTTTGTAGCCTGTGTGAGGCCAAATTAATCCAATCCAATTAAAAAAAGATAACGCTTTTAACTAGAGCTGTCAATTTAATTCAGCCTGATTAATTACTTTAAGAAGCAATGCAATCATCAAATACCACCATCATGTTGTTGTTATTATGGCTATTCTTGTAATCTTATGGCATGCAACAGAAAGAGAACATAATGCAGGTGTTTTAAGACTTTTTTTCTAAAATTGTAAAGTTGAGTTCAAAAGTTTACACCCCCCTTTCAGAATCTGCAAAATGTTAATTATTTTACCAAAATAAGAGGGATCATACAAAATGCATGTCATTGTTTATTTAGTAATGACCTAAGTAATATAGTTCACCTAAAAGAAGTTTACATATAGTCCACTAAAGAAAACAATAGTTACTACCCCGTTCAAAAGTTTACATTTCTTAATACTGCGTTGTTACCTGAATGATCCACAGCTGTTTTTTTGTTTAGTGATAGTTGTTCATGAGTCTCTTTTTTGTCCTGAACAGTTAAACTGCCTGCCGTTCTTCAGAAAAATCCTTCAGGTCCCACAAATTCTTTGGTTTTTCAGCATTTCTGTGTATTTAAACCTTTTCTGACAATGACTGTATGATTTTAAGATTCATCTTTTCTCACTGAGGACAACTGAGGGACTCATATGCACCTATTACAGAAGGTTCAAACGTTCACTGATGCTCCAGAAGGAAAAAACAATGAAATTAGGAGCCTGGGGGTGAAAACTTTTGAACAGAATAAAGATGTGTAAATTTTTCTTATTTTGCTTAAAAATCATATTTATTTTATTTAGTACTGCCCTTCAGAGGCTACAGAAGATACTTACATGTTTCCCAGAAGGCAAAATATGTTAAATTTACCCTGATCTTCAAATTTAAAAAGTTTCATCAGTGAGCTTTTGAACCTTATGCAGTTGTTGCATGTGAGTCCCTCAGTTGTCCTCAGTGTGAAAAGATGAATATCAAGTCATTGTTGGAAAGGGCAGAAAATCTGTGGGACCTGAAGGATTTTCCTGAAGAACAGCAGGCAGTTTAACTGTTCAGGACAAGCAAGGGACTCATGGACAACTATCACTAAACAAAAAAAATCAGCTGTTATTTTCTCTTGTGGACTATATGTTAATGTCTTTTATGTAAAATATCTTATTCAGGTCAGTATGAAATAAAAAAAAAAAAAAAAAAAAAAAAAAAAAAAAAACAAGCATTTTGTATGATCTCTCTTATTTTGGTAAAATAATTAACATTTTGTGGATTCTAATGGGGGGTGTAAACTTTTGACCACAATTGTACAGCTTTTCACATGACATTATGAAGTACTTTTTAGTTTCCAGTTTTCATTTTAATTTTGGAGTTTTATTTATAAATTTGTCGTGCACTTCTGTCATTTTTATTATTTTTTTAATCTTAGCTTTACCTTAATTTCAATTTTAGTTTTAGTCATTTCAGTACTTTAACTTCATTCATTTTGTTGCAAAGGCAATATTTTTTTTTTTTTTTTTACATCTCATATTTATGTTTTAATTAGCTTTTTAAAATGATTTTTAATAGTGCTAGTTTTAATTAAAGATAATAACATTGAAAAAATAACTTTTGTTGATGTGATGTTGATTGAGTCATACTGAATTATATTTCTGACTTCAATTAATTAACATGAACTCAAATGGTTAAAAATGAAGTCATTTATAACAGTAAACTTCAATTGTTAAATGATAGTAACATATACGCTTATACCAAATCTGTAAATAAATTACAGATTAGTAATTCTCTCCAACCTGTAATTTTGGTTTCACATTTTCTTAGGATCATCCCTCTTTTTCAAACAATACTTTTCATTAGTTTGGCCGAATTGCACTTATTCATCAACACTTTTAAGACACTCAGGCTGAAGTAACAGGAGTTGGCAGAATTGTTTTGATTTAGCCTGCACATCCCAAGGCTTCTTAAGTGTCTTTGTGTGTACGAACCTCTTATGAATGCCCATAATCCAGTTTTATTGAGAGAGGCAATTCTGCCTCTCAAAGTAACAACATTAACTGAGATGAATAGAACATCAATGGTGCAAAGAAAATTTGTGGCCCCCATTCAAATGGAATTGCTATGCAGTTTCAATTGGGTAAACATAGATTTCATTTTCCTTCTTCTTTCTCCTCTCCATTTCTGTTTTAACAAAGAGGCCTGGAGATGTTTAAATGGAAATAAATGCAACATGACAGAAACAAATTCGGCAAACATTGCATATGAAGCAGGTGCATTGGTGATGAAAATGCAGTGAGGGAGAAGGAATGAGGATGGAAGTGGCTCCAGTGGGGCTTAGATCATATTGGTGCTGGAGATCTTTCATATGATGCTCTATGATGAGACTGTGGCGTCTGTGTATGTGACAGATTGATCTGTCTAACTGTATTCAGGTGAACTCTCATCTTCAGAAATCAGCTGGCTGTGAGTGTCAGCCAGTTCACGGCATTCGCTGTAGAGCTAAACAAACATTTACAGAACGGTGTGTCTTTTTATGATACTACTTTTGAAGTTTGCCTTCAAATAAGATACAGCTATGTTCATTAAAAAGTTTTTAAGCTAGAAACAAATCTTCAGTTTCATAGGAGAAAGAAAATAATAAAGTTAACATTTACACCAGGTCATAAAGTGTACTGTATGTTTACTGCTGCATTAAAGCCCTGTTTCATTGCACGTTTTCTTTCATAACAACGAGCAAATCTCCCACAAGGTATTGTGGTCTATCTCTTAATTTTGGTTTAATATCACTATTTTCACTGATTTTCTGCATAGACAGCAATGCAACTACCACATTAAATGCCCAGAAAGGTAGTAAGGACATCATTAAAATACTCCATGTGACTTCAGTGGTTCAACCTTAATGTTATGACGTTACGAGAATGCTTTTTGTGCACAAATTAGGGCTGTCAAACGACAGAATAACAGAATAACAACAAAATAAAAGTTTGAGTTTGCCTAATATATGTGTACTGTGCGTAATTATTATGTATATGTGAATACACAAATTAATGTTTATATTTAAGAGAAATATGTTATGTACAAAATATTTGTATTTATATATCATATAAATTATGTAAAAAATTTTAAGTTCAGTCAACTCAAAAAAAGTTTATTCAATTTGAAATGTTAAATTATACTAAGTGACAACTTAGATAATTGAGTTGAATCAACTTAAAATTTTAAGGCAGCTGGGTTACTTACCCATCTGTTAAGTTTAGCAAACACAAAAATCTAAGTTGTTACTTAGTACAGCTTAACATTTCAAGTTGACTAAACTTATTTTAGTTGACTGAACTTAAAATTTTAAGGCAGCAGGGTAACAAGTTATTTTAAGCTGACTCAGCAAATTGTGTTATTTATTTTTTACAGTGCAATACACACACATACATCAGGCAAACTCAAACTTTTATTTTGTATGCGATTAATCACGATTAATTGTTTGACAGCCCTAGCACACAAAAGTGTTCTCATAGTTTCATTATATTACGGTATTTTATCAATGTCCTTACTACCTTCCTGGGCCTTGAACGTAGTAGTTTCATCGCTGTCTAGGCAGGGTCAGAGAGCTCTTGGATTTCATCAAAAATATCTTAATTTGTGTTCCAAAGATGAACGAAGGTCTTATGGGTTTGGAACAACATGAGGGTAAGTAATTAAGGACAGAATTTTCATTTTTGGATGAACTATCCCTTAAAGTTTACAAACATATCAACCCTAAAACACAACACAATAATGCGAAATTCTAAATATCAAACTTGTTAAATTAGAAATATTAATGAAAGCTATTTGGCCCTAACCACATACCCGTATTTCAAAATCCTCTAGATTTTACTGTAAGTACAGTAGGAGGAAAGTGCAGGAGGGTGTGTGAGTGTGTATGTTAACTTATGATGCATAGAGAAGGAGGGATTTGACCTCATGACCTGCCGGTGGGTGACTCAGGGGGCAAATATGCAGAGATGCGAGTCGGTACCAGTGTGTGTAAAGGCCTGCAATCTGTCTCTCCCACATGCGTCCTGTCTCCGGGGAGCAGAGGAAGGATACTTTCGCTTGGGTACCTCTAGACTCCCACAAGACCCACGAGGTGCAAGTCCCACCCGCAGCGCTCTAACCACAAGCTTCTGTTCTAATGGCTTACAGGTGGCGAGGCAGGAGACAGAGCTTCACACACTCTCACACTTTAGGGGCACAAGCAAAAATATGAAATGTTTAAGAAATATTACAGGTTCAATTCAGGTTAAAAGGGATATTATGTCAACTGTGGAACACAAAATAAGATACTTTTAAAGTTGTGTCAGTTTTTTTTTTGTTTGTCCAAACAACGTTTTTGGGTCAGTACCCAACTGACTTTCATTTTATAGACAAAACAGCTCTTAAAAATATCATCTGTTTTGTTTTGCAGAAGAAAGAAAATCATACTGGTTTGGAACAACATGGAACAACTCCCTTTAAGCTAAATTTATTTACTACATAAAATAACTAAGACTTGTATCTCAGTTTGTAAACACTGGGATAAGTGTTCAACACCTATTCAAAATTTTAATTTTGACTGTTTACTTCTGCAAATTTCATTTTAGTTGCAATCTACTTTCAGTTTGCACCTGATGACCCACGTTAATAATATTTCATCCCATCTCAGCCATAAACAAATCAGCACGGATCATAATAATTCTGATAATAAACATAACAGAGCTGATTATCTCTCGCTTCCTCCAGATATCATTGCTGCTCATTTAAATCTAAATGTAGCGAGCTGAATGGGCCCATGAGGAGCCATGTGTGCCAGTGTTGGGGCTACATCGCGCCAGCGTTATTGGTCCGGTCTGGTCGTGAGACTATGATTAGGGCCACAGGTGTGCCATTCTCATTCCCATCATTAAGTAGGGGCTTGGCACTGATAGGTGCTCGCTTTGGCCACACAATGGCTGCCGCAGCTGTCAAAACATATTATGTGTGCAGCTTCCCCATCTCTACTCTTCAGCTTGTACCATAAAACACACTGTAATTACTCAACTGGACAACCAGCTCGGCCTCCCTTAGGAGAACCATGTCAAGACACACACCTGAGGGACACGGTCCCTGCTGGGAGAAGAGAAAACACGTCAACAGTTGGCCATTTTCTCATGATCCTCAGTGTAAATAATGAAAGAGAGGGAGAGAGAAACCTTCTTGATGCAGTCTTGTTGTAGGGAAGACTGGGTTGTTGTTATGTGTGCTACAGTATATGTCAGTAAGTATAAGGTTTTGAGGCAAAATCCAATTATACAAATGCATTTTTTCTCTCCTAGAGTGATTCTGTATGTTGTTTTCAAACCAGTTTAAAACCTGCTTGCATTAAAATATCTTTTTAAACTAAGTGTTTAAATGCTCGGCACCTTTTTTTAATTTTTTTTGGTAGTGTACACACATGCATACAATGTACAAATTTTTTACAAATGTTTTTGAAAGAAGTCTCTAATGCTCACCGAAGCTATATTTATTTGATTAAAATACAGTTTATTATGATTTAAAGCAATTTTAAACTGTAATTTATTCTTGTGATGGCAAAGCTCTAAAGTTTGATGCTAAAGTTTTTTAGCATCAATACACCAGTCTTCAGCGTCACATTATCCTTCAAAGATCCCTATAATATACTACTTTCTTATTATTATCAGTGTTTTCAATTCATTTTTTTTTTTTTTTTAGGGTTCTTTGTTGAATAGAAAGTTACAAAAAACAGCATTTATTAAAAATTGACTTTGTATTATTATAAATGTCTTACTAATTAAATAAATAAATAAATAAAACTAATTTCTTTCAAAACATAAAATAGTCTTACTGACTTTAAACTTGAATGGCTGCAGAGGAGTAAAAATCTATGTAAACAAAACAAAACAAAAAACAAAACAAAATGCAAAACAACATGAAATGACATACTATGACAAGACACTAAAAACCCAAAACGACACAACATAAAACAAAACCAAAAAAGGGTATGAAATGACACGAAACACGATGAAACAAAACAAAACAAAATGACATGGCATGGCATGACACAAAACACAACGACATGACACAACGTGACAAAAACTTAAAATGACAAAAAATGACAAACGCACCAAAATCAAACAAAACAACACAAATACACACAACACAAAACATAAAGACGAGACATAAATGACACAGAACACGACTAAATAAAACAGCACAAAACAAAACGAAAACAACACAAAACAAAATAACACAACAACACAAAACAAAATGGCATGACATAACACAAAATAACTAAACTCAACAAAAAACAAAACAAAATGACACGAAACAAAAAAAACAAAACAAAATGACACGAAACAAAAAAAACAAAACAAAATGACACGAAACAAACAAAACTACATGAAATGACAAAATGTGATGAAATAAAATGAAACAAAACAAAACAACATAAAATGACAGAACTAAACAAAACAACATGACATGACAAAACAAAACGACATGACACAACATGACAAAACAACATTAAACAGAACAAAACAAAAAACGACACAAAATGCAACAAAACAAAACAACAAAATGACATGGCACAACACAAATCAAAACAAAACAAATAACCACAAGAAATGACACAAAATGTGGCGAAACAAAACAACACAAAACAAAAGAAACTGACATGACACAAAACAAAAAATGACACAAAATGCAACAAAACAAAACGACACAATGACACGGCACAACACAACACAAAACAAATCAAAACAAAACAAATAACGACAAGAAATGTCACAAAATGTGGTGAAATGAAACAACACAAAACAAAAGAAACTGACATGACACAAAACAAAACACAAAACAAAAAATGACAAAATGCAACAAAACAAAACAACACGACACGGCACAACACAACACAAATCAAAAAACAAAACAAAACAAATAACAACAAGAAATGACACAAAATGTGGCGAAATGAAACAACAGAAAACGAAAAAAACTGACACGACACAAAACAAAACAAAAAATTACAAAATGCAATAAAACAAAACGACAAATTGACACAGCACAACACAAATCAAAACAAAACAAATAACGACAAAAAATGACACAAAATGAGAAATTGTGATGAAACTAAACAACACAAAACAAAATGACGACACAAAACAACACAAAACAGAACAACCTGACACAACACGACATAAAATAACAGACAAAAAAATAACAATACAAAATGACATGAAACGAAACAACACAAAACAAACCAACAACAAAACAAAACAAAACATAATACACAACAAAAACATTAGATGGGGCTGTATAAAGTGTCAGGTTTGTGCATATGTACATGAAGCTGTGTGTTTCGTCAGGGATATTTGAGAGTCAAATGGCAAAACATAAATACTGCTTTTTCCAATGGCAGGTTGAGACACCTGTGCAAACTGTCAACACACATGTAATGTTTTGGAGTTCATGCAGCTTGAGTGCCATTGACATTAAAACAAAAGGGGGGAAGTCTTTATAAGATATTCAGACATTCATTTTCACTTTTCTGTTCAATATTTAATTCAAATCTTTATGCTGAAATTACAATTTGCAATGAAAAAAATGTTTTAAAAGATTACAATGTAAAACAGAAGCATTTTAACTAGTGAACTGAACAAATTGAAAATAAAACTATAATGCAAGTCGTGGGACAGACTGAATAAAGTCTTGATGTTTGCCTGTTGGGCTCTGATCAGACCTGAGTTTGCTTCACATGGGATCTCATGAATGGTCTCTGTTGTGTTCATTCTCCCACAATCTGTCCCACTATAATATCACAATGCACTAAACATCTAGAATGACCATTGAAAAGAAAAAGCAAAGAAATCAGAGGATGAAAGACATCCCTTCATAATTTGAGCCATTCTTTGAGAGAATATCTCTGGCGTTGACCCCTACTGACCCGCAGGCCATGCCGGGGTCCCTCACTGGTCTTGTTGTAGGGAGGGACGGCGGCATCTGTGAGCAAGAGTGGCGGTTGGTCTCTCCTGCCCTTGGGGGACAGCGGTGGACCTCAGACAGAAAAGAGCGGCGGTGGACGTGTTTAGCGCCTTTAATTGCATACTCCACCCTGTGCCCTTGTTACGGGGCAGTGCCCCTGCTTTCATGCTGAGGGCAGTTCTCATGGCCCCTGCTAGTTTCCCATCTTTCCCCAGGGGCCCCACACAGACCTCACTGTTCACTGCAGACAGGAGACCCTCAGCCAGGTGAAATAAAGACGACTGGCTTCAGGCAAAAATAGTGAGGGAGGGGGAAATGACTGGTTTATGCAGTGGTATATGTATGTACACAGATGTAGGTTTCACAGTGAGATCACTCTCTCCTTTCACAGCATCTCTACTCATCCTTTGCCATTGCTGCCAAACTGTAGCCACTGACATTACACTAATGACTTATTCTAAAAGAATCTATTGATATATAGACACAAACTTTACTTAAGGACTTGACATAAAAAAAAGAACTTTAAATTATTTAGACTTTACATATATACTTTAAATTAATCATTAAATTATTAAATTATTTTATTATTATTTAAATTATTAGTTTCCCCTTTAAGGGTGTTTAGTGGCCTATGGCGAGGTGTTTCCTTTTTAAGAGTTTGGCTTCTTGTGAGTTTATTAAATACAACAACAACAAAAAATAATAATTAAATAAAACAATCAGTGACATTTTAGTCAATATTAAGGCCTTTATTAGACATCTTTTTTAAAGAAATAAGGTTATATTTCTGTTTGTAGAGTGAGTGTACTTTTTCTTGAGAGAAAAACAGTTTTGCCACATAATACATACATATATAAGATTTAAATTATATAAATTTTAGGGTTGTCAAATCGATCAATTGCGATTAATTGCGATTAATCACGATTAATCACCTTCCAAAGTTTGTGTTTACATAATATGTGCACACACACACGTAAATATTTCTTAAATATACACACATATATACAGCACACACATATTGTGTAAACACAAACTTTTATTTTATGATGTGATTAATCATGATTAATCGATTTTTATTATTCATGAAGTGGGAAAATGGATAATAGTTGTCACACTTTTAATCTAGTAAATATTTTCAATAAATTTATCTATAAACATCTACCATATACTACAAAAAGCTACCAAACATTCCCACCATAATTCAGGTTGTGTGCAACAAAACAGGTTACGTATGAGTATCTTGAGTATCTTTTGTCAGCAGCTTGTATATATTTAGTTTAAAGGTCAGGGAAATATTTTCCCTAAGACAAAAATAAGTTTTGTCTTATTTTGCATTCTTACATTTGCAAAATGACGCAAAAACATGAGGTAAATTAGCAATGTTGCTATAATCCTGTATGTTTACATTTGTGTTTACTGATGTTAAATCATTTGCATTGTCTTATTTAATCAAAAATAAAGAAATAAACAAAAACTATGAAAACCCATAAGACCCCTAGAACCAGTCTACCTATAAACTGACATTCAAGTCACAAGTATTAATATTTTATGTAATTTGCTTCTTGAGTAAAATGATCTCATTTCAAGAATGGTGAAATGTTTGTACTGGATAATAAGAATATCGCACTGATTAATAACAGATTCTTAGCAGTGTGACTCCTTGATGAATTGTGTTTTGAGTACCTTATTATTTAATGGAGTGTAAATGTACACTGAAAACAAGTGAAAATGCGCCACAGCAGAAAGACAAAATCCATTCATTAAATATGCATTCTCTGAAAACAAGCCTTAATCTTATGCAGTGCTGTTTCTCAAGTAGATTTATCTTGTTTCAAGGATTTTTAAGATCATTATCTAGAAAATAAGATAATGTTATCTCTATTAAGAATAGTTGTCTGTTTTTTTAAATCAGTTTCATAATGTTAATTCTAGTTTTTACAGTCTAATGTGAATTTTGTCTTCTGATATACAATCAAAGCATTCCTGAAAGGCTTTATCTCTCCCCAGTCTTTGCACCTGTGGCTCTGGGATATTTTCTGTACAATTTAATTCTGCGATACGCGCTGGCTGTTGCTTATCAAGTGGAGGGCTGGATGTTGTGTGTGTGTGTGTACATGTGTGGTTCCTGGTCTGGACAGGAACTGGCAATGCGCCACGCTCTGACGGCCAGCCGGACCAGGTGCGCAGAGCCCAGGTGTGTTTCTATGAATAACACAATGAGCCAGTGCAAACAGAGAGCGAGAGAGATAGGGGGAAAAGAAAGCATGCAAATAGACAATACGTAGTGTCATAGCTCACCTGTTGAACACCTGCGATGTGCTGTCCAAAACACACAGATACATATTTCAAAAACGGATTCTAAACTGCTTAATATTTATTCGTCTCTGTTTACCTTCCTCTCCCCGGTTATGGATGAATGCAGCAGCACTCTTAAACAAACTCATCATTCACATGAATCAGATTTCACTGTGTCCTTTTTCCTTACACATTCTCTTTGGGCTGCTGTACTCTGATATTAAAAGCACATCTGGGATTAGGGATCCAATCAGGCTGTGTGATAGGCTCAGAAATCCTTTAAGTCTGGCATTACCACACACCTCACAAAACACAGAGGTGGTTTAATCCACACAGCCGTCGATCCTGCTAATGCATGCACACGTCGTGGCTGCGTTCTGTTCCCTACAAAAACACGCCGGTCTCCGAATGGCCCTAATATGCAAATCTATCATTACTTTAGTTTTCATTGTGAATGTTGATGTCTGGTGAGGTATTGTACTCTCGTATTTGAGGTCTAATTTTTAAAGGTGACTTTGGAATGAAGGTGAAGTTGGTATGATTATTTAGGGTCTTCATGAAATGTCTGCAAAATACTTTGGTTAAAAATCCTCAATTGTCATGTAAAACAACCTTTTTATGCTGTCAAAAACAGCTCTGTTCACAGTGACCCGTTTCAGTACATATCTACTTAAATAAACTACTGCACACTCCATCCCTCTTTTCTGTTTTTTTTTTTTTTTTTTTTTTTTTGGATCAGGTTTAATTTTCTGCATTTTTCACATCCGTAGCAAGCATTTTGAGAGGTGTTTTAACAGTTTAGAGCCACTGTACAAGCGAACGCCAAAATCCAAAATTGCATCTGACAAGTTCATCCACTTCGTCTTGCAGCACCAAGCACTGAAAAGGTCCTTGTACACTGAGTTCATAGAACTTAGTGGTCTTCTTCATAATTTGTGGCTCCAGTAACGCTAGCAAAGCATCAAAGTTTACTGACATTCTGAAGTAAACTTTGAATCGCCCGGGATAATCCCGCAGCTCCTTAAGGAGGTGCACACAAAAAGTATTCTCTCCTTCCTCTCTATATCTTATATTTGGATGGACCCAATATGTCCTTTCTTTTTCTCTTTAGAAGAAGAGCATGGACAACAAAACATCCTCACTGCTTGAAGATTTCATTTTGTATTGTTTTGCGAATTTTTCCGCAATGGATGAATTAATACACATCGGACTCAGTGTGCAAGGTTTCTGTGCGTGACGAATACGAAAAAAGGCATACGAAAATTTCAGAGACACTCGTCACATATTGACGATTGGTCAGGACCCCTTGGCGTCGCTTTTTGACGCCCAGGGTACCCCTTCAGCGTCATTTTTCGACGCGCAGGGTCCTCCATTGTTTTCAGTTGTTTGTCTTAATTTAATGGTTTGCATGCATTTGTAAAAACAGAAATTATTTTAGATAAATATATACATTCATTGGAACACCTAACCCCACCCCTACCCTAAACCTACCCACTTCTGAACAATATGAAACACGCAACAGGCAAATATAAGTAAAGTCACAGGTATTTATTGCAAAACTGACCATAAACAAGCAGTATAAAAGCATTACAAACAAGTCCTGTTGCATTCCGAGTCTTTTGAAGCCTTACGATATCTTTATGCGAATAACAGAAGGTTTTTAATCGCTGAAAATGATCCCGCTCCGTTAACGCGCTCACATCTCATTCAAGAAGATACACCCGAGCATTAGCATGACGCAATCGGTCACGAGACACATACCAGCCAATGGCATTTCACAACAGCATGACACAATCAGTAACGAGACACCGAAGAGCCAATAGCATTTCACAACCAAGGCTCGCTTCTTCTGGCGGCATTTTTTGAATTCGCGCACAGACAGACTGCAGCAGCACACGGGACGGCGGACGGAGACGGCGATCGCGTCTATTCTGCTCACAAATCAATCGTTTTGCTTCGGAACCCTTGGAATATTAATACTTTTTGAATAAATTATGAATATAGTTGTAATTGCCTGTTATATCTTGTGTTTTGTTGACAAATGGTTAGGTTTAGGGGCAGAGGTTGGGTTCAGTGTGTAAATAGTGTAATAAATTAAACTATTTTGACAGTTCGCATTGAAAAAAAAATAAAAAATTACACCCCAACATATATGCAATAATAGCAATATTATTACCCAATATATAATTTAATCATGACAATAAAATCCCCCGTGCCTTTCGCGTCAGCACATTGACGCCAAGGGTTTCTTATGTTAAGTACTGGAGGACCCTGCACGTAGAAAAATGACGCTAAAGGGGTACCCTGAGCGTCCAGAAGTGACGCCAAAGGGGCCCTGCCCAATCGTCAATATGTGACGAGTTAGGAGTGAGAACGTGTTGTGCAATGACCTTTATGTTCACTTTTACAACTTCAAAACCTGCATTGTTTACAAAACGTTGTGGCTACAGCTGCTCGAGCGCAGAGAAAATGGCGGACAGCGTACAACTGGCTGAGGGTGGAAATATGCTAATACGGGACAGTCCATCAGCAGTTGTGGGCGGGGCCTGGGCAATATGATGTCATACTGCTCAGAAAAACTAAACGGCTTGATAACTGAGAATGTTTAGTTTTTTGGGGGATTTAAAAAAACAGTGAATGGATTTTTTTTATTGTATTGTAAATTCTCCAAAACTGTTCACCAAGCTTACAATTAAATTTCATATTTAAAATCACCAATGACATCTGACGAGAATGGCCTTATTAATATTGTTCCTTATGCTCCAATAGCGTTAAAAAAAACAACTTATTTTTCAGGGTAGATCAGCCAGTGCGCATGTGCAGTAAACGCATGTCTCAGAATGTTGACTGTTTCTATATCAATCGGGATTTCTAACGGCAGCTGCAGTGACGTGCTGACTTTACTAATCAACGATTGGCTCTTTCATTAAGAAGGCGGGGCTTCGCAGCCATAATGAGCGTTGCATCTTTCGCCATTCAAAACTATACAAGTGACAAGTCCTGGGTATTCTATAGTCTTTGGTAAAAGTGAATTTTGTATCCGATTTCTCTTTTAAATAATGGCCAAAATGACAACAATAACAACAGCAATCTTCCCCCCCCCCACGCACTGGTCATTTTGAGCTTTTGGGGCTTTATAGAGTGTTTTTTCAGACAAGTGGACAGAAAACATCCAAAATACACTTTTAACGGGATAGTATTCCCAAAAATGTTTTTTTTTTTCACCTACTATGGAAGTCAACTACAGTCAACTGTTTGGTTACCAACATTCTCCAAAATATCTTCTTTTGCGCTCAACAGCAGTAGAAACCCATACAGGTTTGGAACAACATGAGGGTAAGTAAATGATGACACAGTTTTCATTTTTTTTGGTGAACTGTCCCATTAAGTGCTAATGTTATTGCACTTTACTAGTTCTATTAATTAGTAATTAGCTTTAGTAATTAGTTTTTCCCTTGCACTGAGTCAGAAAACTTGACAGCTTTATTTCAATCTATATTTTGAAGGTTTTAACAGAGGGGTTTGTTCACATACTATATCACTCGCTTGGTTTTATACGACATTTGCTTTCTAAAAAGATGGTGATTTTTTTTTTTTTTTTTTTCTGTCTGTTGACAGTAATTTCTGTTTGAATAAGTGATTATGAGAAATGTCTGAAGTCTTTCAAAAAATGTCAACAAAAATTAAGCAAGAATTTTAAACCCGGCTTTATCCATTGTTCAGATTTATGCTCTGGTAATGCAAATAAGTGCATATTTAGTTTGACAGGGTTTCATTTGCATATTAAACATTTTAATGTATATGAATATATGTATATATTCAACTGTAGTGTTAAACACACTTAAAATAATGTATATTTACTAAAAAAAATACCTTGCATAAGATATTAGCATTTGTTTTCAAAAAAATAAATGATGTTAAGTGAAAACTAATTACATTTTTGTTTGATTGCCAACTATTTGGCAACAAGGTAAAAAAAAAAAAAAAGATATAGTAAGATATATTGTCTGAAAACTAGTCCCTAATTGTGATCACAAAACTTTATGGTGTAGTAATAAAATTTTGGAAATTTGATGGCCATAAAAAGTCCATTGTCTATTGTGTACATAGTGTACTTGTACAAGTACTGCTTACACAGACATCACTATCACATTAAACAGCTTTCAGCTGGTCAATAAGACAAATCTAGCTGACTAACTTCGTGAAATATGCATGGGGAATTTTTTTTGCCCTATTGTCAAATGCCCATTTGCAAGGATTCCTATTGAAACAGCAAAAACAGAGGTATATGTGGCTGTATTTCCCAAGATTATGTTACAGATTAGGTTATGTTGGCAACATTAGGATGTACAGATTGTTTTTTAACTGGAAAATAAGACAAAAATATAAGAAAATGATCCGTGGCAGTGTATTATTCCAGTTAAAACATTATTTTCATTACTGAATTAAATAAACTACTATGCATTAATTTTTAAATAGAACATTGACATATAAAATATATGTAACACTTACATGAGCAAATGTAAAAATCACTCAACCAACCAAAATACAAAAGTAGATCAAATAAAAACGTCTCTTAATAAAAAAATAATAGTTCGCCTCAAAATGAATAGTATAAAAATATGCATGGATTATATAATTTAGCATTTAACCTGCACTCACATCAACCTGGTGACAAAAAAAAATCCACAATAATTATAATTATAGTCTTGTTTGAACTGTTATTTTAAGATAACAGCACATCTTAACTGAGTGTATGTATAATATAATATATTGTTGAAATATGCACAAATTTTGATTTGTTCTGTGAGTGATGGATTTAAAGCTCTTTATAGTAGCGTGCATCAGACAGCAGCACAATCTGGAAATCCAATTGTATAATCATCCCTAATTGTGAATATGATGCACAGACTCTTTGAAATGCAAATACGCTGCAGGTAGCATGAAAGCGTTACACTAAATTCTTTGGGGGAAAAAAACGCACGTGTGGGAGAAGAAAGCAAAAATAACGAGGGACAGGTGGAGAAAAATAGAGATGGGAAAAGAATGTTGTAAGTGAGACAGAGAGAAATGAGAAGGTAGGTGTTCCCTGTGTGGGATTAGAGGCTGCGTGTGATGTGGATCATGAGCTCCGGTGCCGCCAGCGCACCCTTAATGACTGAGTGGGATACTGTTACTGACACATATTGGGGCTGTGTTATAAGGCCTGCCAGGCCCACCTGTCACATAGGAATACGAAGGGAGGGTAAAAGAAGAGAGGGGATACGAGGGTAATAGTAAGAGGGAGGAAAAACTATACAGAGAGGAAGAGTGAGAGAGTAAATGAGCCTCTCCTGAGAGTGACCCTCCTCTCGTCTCTCGCCTGTCTGTCAGTGCTGCAGGTGTCTGCGCAGTCAGTGAGAACGACTGTGTGCTTCACTGGAGCATGCAGCTAGACCTGGAAGTGCTTGGAATACTGAACACACACACACATACGCAAACAATAAAACAAGCTGAGCTGCTCTGAATGCTTACAATCCTTATTCTGTATCCTTGTGTATCACAGGTTGTAGATGGCATTGTTCTGGATGGTTCTGTCTTTTTATTTTGTCATTTTGTGGCTTTTAGCCCATGTCTTTAAAATGAAAGTTCACCCAAAAATGAAAATTACCCCATGATTTACTATCCCTCAAGCCATCCTAGGTGTACACGACTTTCTTCTTTCAGATGAATACAATTGGAGTTATATTTAAAAATGTCTGACACTTCCAAGCCTTATAATAGCAGTGAATGGCTGTTGAGTTGTTCAAGTCGAATGAAGTGCATCTATACATCATCAAAAAATATGGGAGCTATGGGAATTGATGAATCAACAAAAAATATCCATATTTAAAACTTTATAAAGTGTAATCTCTAGTTTTTGCTAACTGTCATGCACGTTCATGAGAAAATGGCATTCCAGTGGATGACATGGGATGTAGGTGTAGTGTACATTTTTTAATATAACTCTAATTGTATTCATCTGAAAGAAGAAAGACATATATACCTAGGATAGATTGAGGGTAAGTAAATCATGAGGTAATTTTCATTTTTGGGTGAACTATCTCTTTAAGCTTTGAGGTCATTTATTTACAAATAAACTTCTAATTTTATCACATGAGCTTTTAGCAGATTTTAGCTACTGTACACAGTTTCATCTTCTAGGAAAACAGACCAAAATCATTGATGACTCATCCTGCACCACACAGATTTTTGTCCAATCAAATGCTTTAGAATAGGAATGTCCCTCCCCTCAATACCAGAGGACATGCCCTCATCAAGTAATTAAATGGGTCTTGGATGGAAATACTATATTAAATATTTAACTATTTATTTTATAATTTATTTTATTAGATTTTATTTTTAAATATATATTTCTTGAGCAGCAAATCAGTATATTAGAATGATTTCCCAATTTAAAATATATCAATATAGTTATTTTAAATTGTAATAATATTGGACAATATTACAAAATAAGTTGAGGAAACAACATTTTTTTATTTTAACAGAGAAGATTACTCATTTCTTTACGACTGAAGAAAGAAAGACAAGAACATCTTGGTTGACAATGGGGTGAGTAAATTTAAGACAACTTGTGAGCACAAAATGTTGCTAATTATTGAGAACATAATGCAGCATAGTACAGAGCATGACGAAGTTCATCTGAAGTTCAACAGATCAGCCTGGAGTAAAGATTTTGAAATAAAGAAATGGTTCTACAGCCGTGTACTGCAGACACTTGCATAAATCATCAATTTAAGTGCAGCAGTGCACAAGTCTGAGCTGTTAATTTCAGAGGCTTAACTTTTAACACTTACTGAAAGCAAAAAGCATGAGGAGAAATGCAGTTACATTAAAAAGCCAGAGGCAGCTGACGATGGACTGGTTGCAGGTCTAGCAAGACTGAACACTTCCATTTCACACTACTTCTGGACCATGATTATGATTCATCACAGAACCAACAGCATTTTTTGTCTGAGGGAAATGCATGTACGTGTGTGGGAAGCTCTCTCAGCTTTAGCAAGCAGGAGGTGGACCTGAGCCGAAGTAATTACTCCAGCTGACATACTTCACATGACTAATGAGACAATCTCAGGCCACCGCAACCAGTCCATTTGTCACCCAACGCTACGGCGCCACAGAACGCAAACTCCTGGCAGCGCTGTTGAGGTCACGGTAAACGCTGCCTCTGTAGCACCTGATTAATTCCCATGTAAAGGCATGGAAATAAAATTCAATTGATCATTTCCAATTAGCTGAGATCTCCAGGATGACAAGGCGGCCAAGGTCATAGAACCTTTTGTAGAGCACATTAATTACAGCGAACCATGTAAGGACTTTTTGAGATCTTATGACGGGCAGCGTGTCAGAAATCGATATGAATGTTGCAGGAAATGTACCATAGATCAATGAGAGCAGTCAGCCAGCAGCCCTTCCTTAGGAATGAAGGTAACAACAAAGACAGCCATGAGATGAAGGTCAGAGAGCTAAACTGTGAAAGTGCACAAGGTGAAAAGGTTCAATAAACACTGGGAAGGAAAAGTAAAATTCAATAATATGACAGTGGGGGGAAAAATCATAATCAAAATGCATCACACCCAGTTTTATGTCATTAATGCAATCAAATGACTTCAGAAGGTTTAGAATAAAGCACTTGAGTCTTATGGACAGGATTTTTGATGTTTTTTTTAAATGCTGAATCATACATATCTATATCTATATCTACCTATACATCTATACCTATCTATCTATCTATACGCGAAATAACTATGAATGTTGGAATCATTTGCACACATTTATGCCAGTATTCTGCAAGAGCCCTCATCAAAATGATACTGCTTAGAAATTTAAGATGCACCATTGATGCCTAAGATGACAGCAGCACATTCATAAATACATGCAGCGGCTACAGTAGCTGTAGAGATAATTACGGATGCAGTGCCATTTTCCAGAGCTACATTCAGCTTCCACTGTTTGCCCACTACTGGCCACCTGTTGCTGCTAATGAGTGTAGTGGGGTGTGAATGTGAACAGCTCCCAGCTGTAGCCCAGGGTTCATGAACTAACACAGTGATACTGGATATAATTGACATTGGTGGCATTGGGCATGGTTAGGCCGGGCTCCTACAGTTTAACTGCCATTGACTTAATGACCGAGGCAGAGGGGTGCTCACATGGCTAACCCGAGAGCATGTGGCCTCACGGGAGGGTTTCTACAGCCAGGGCAACCATGGCAACAGCTGAGCCTTACCTGCTAACTTACACAAACATTGCCCGCACACACCCACATACAAACACTAAAACCCAGCTCCAGAGGTTAACAAGGCACAACGACATGGAAGGAACGAGGGGACTTCCTTATAAGCCAAGTTCACAACTAATCTATATATCCGTGTTATATATTATCAACTATCTATCTATATGTCTGTGTAATATATAACCAACTATCTGTCTGTGTGTAATATATATAACCATCTATCTATCTATCTATCTATCTATCTATCTATCTATCTATCTATCTATCTATCTATCTATCTATCTGTCTGTCTGTCTGTCTGTGTAATATGTAACCAACTATTTATGTCTGTGTAATATATAAACAACTATGTCTGTGTGTAATATATAATCATCTATCTATGTATTTGTGTAATATATAACCAACTATCTATGTGTGTAATATATAAACATCTATTTATCTATCTGTCTGTGTAATATGTAACCAACTACTATTTATGTCTGTGTAATATATAAACAACTGTCTGTCTGTGTGCAATATATAATCATCTATCTATCTATATGTGTAATATATAACCAACTATCTATGTGTGTAATATATGACCATCTATCTGTCTATCTATCTATCTATCTGTCTGTCTGTGTAATATGTAACCAACTATCTATGTCTTTGTAATATATAACCAACTATCTGTCTATGTGTAATATATAACCAACTATCTATCTATATGTTTGTGTAATGTATAACCCACTACCTATCTATATGTCTGTGTACTATATAACCAACTATCTGTCTTTGTGTGTAATATATAACCAACTATGTCTATGTGTGTAATATATAACCATCATCTATCTATCTATCTATCTATCTATCTATCTGTGCAATATATAACCAACTGTCTGTCTGTGTGTATCCGTCTATATAAAATATATATCTTTAATTTTAATTTTTTATGCTGATAAAATATATCAAACTTAAATATTTTTAAGTTTTTGTATAATTTGCCATTCTAATTTTAAACCCCTAAATTTAGTGATGAATGACTGCGGAGATGACAATAATAAAAAGATTTAAAGAAGAAATTATGTTTATTTATATTTGTATAGAATCATCCTTTAAAGATACCCCCTACTAAGTGTGCAGTAAACACTGTGTAGGGACCTTGTGAATCTGAACACAGCATGAGTCTTTAAATGTGCACAGGGTGATGTGCTTCGGTTTCGTAGTGTGTTTGTTTGGCATTAACAACTCGAACGCCACAAGGCACTGAAACAGATACAATTTATATGTCGCACATTGTTATACGATTTCGAAAATGAACACAATAAGCTTTTATCAGTATCAACATGTTTTGACAATGTTTATTATTTTATCTCAAGTATGATAGAAACAAGAGAAGAAAAACAAGCAAAACAGTCAACAAGGAACACGAGACTCTTTGTTTTGGTTCAGTTCAGTCTCACTATGAAAGAATTTGGAAAGCTCTCGAGTCCAAATCAAAGACAGGCTACAAAAATGTTTTGTCCAATAGGGTATCAATCCTTGAATTAATGATAACAGTCAGACGTCCCAGGAAAATAAGGGCTGAGCAGCAAAGCAGTTGTCCTGAGTTAGACACATATACCTCATGCAGGGAAAGATAAAACAACTCTCACGGCCTGGAATGAAATAAGTCGTTGCTGTGCGTTTGTACGAGATCCAATGCGCTATACAAAGAGAATGTAAATGAACTTTGAATGTCATCAGCTCCAGCCTTTCATTTTCCACCCTACGTCTCGGTCTTACTCCCACGAACGCACACACACAGGCCCAGCAGTGTGGAAAGGAAGCACTGGATGTCAGAGACCAAGGCAGGGCCATGCGTTTTATCTTCTGAGATAGATCAAAAGATGCACGCTAGCTAAAAGTAACAGCACCTCACGCTGATTGATTATGCTTCAAGTGCTGTTTCTATACGTCTCTCTAGAGGTCACATACACGCACGCATACAAAAGCAGACAGCACATCAAGGTCTACGTGCTAATGTTTGGTATCTTCACTGATGCTCTTTTGGCTTTCAATAACCGAAGTTTGTGGTGTTTGATATTCTAACGAGCTGCACAATGACGAGGAACGACACAGAGAATGTCAGCATTACACACACAAACAATATCACAGATTGCCTCTGATCTCCAGCATTGAGATGTCTAGATCTGTAAGAAGTGTTTGTGATATGGAATGCAATATACCTTCTTGTCTGCCTGATTTATCTGAAATATCTATTTTTTTTCCCACAGGATTGGGATTTTTTTTTCTTTCTAAAGGATTATGTAATAAAATTTCAACCAATTTGGTTAAAAATAAATTTATCTGTGCTAATACACAACAGAAAAGACAGTTCACCCAAAATTAAATTCTGTCATCATTTACTCACCTTCAGAAAAAAAATGAGCTGCTCTTTTTCAATCAGTGAAAACAAAGATGGACCAGGAGTCCCCAGAAGCCATATAATAGCTTTGTCACTGATATTTAAGTTGCTATTCAGTGAAAATCTAGTGTTTGATAGTATGATAAACAACAGACTCGAAATTGTGATATAAATAACAGCTTTTGTGCTTCATGCAGAGAGCCAAATGCATTTCAAAAAACATGAGAGTGAGTTAAAGATGACAGAAATTTCATTTCTGGGTGAACTATTCCTTTAAAACTCAAAGATCCAAATGGAAAACAAGCTGGTTCTTCAAATCCCAAAGCTGTGGGGCATGTGAAGCTTTATTAATAATCAAAAAGGATATCAAGGATAAGCACTGCATAGGAAAAAAAAAATCTTAACTTCATGCTTCTATGCACTTTAAGACTCATCTTCGTTCAGCTTCTGCTGGTATAAAAGGCATAGAATGGGACAAAGATGTGTAATACTATGAAACTACTGGTACACCATGGGTTTAGCCATTCAGAATCCTCTGAAATGGCGTCTGTGAGAAAAGTCCTTCAGTCCATGTCCACATCCAGATCCAGCTCAGTGCTCAGGTTGAGGTAGAAGAAAGCATAAACGCCTAGCAGGAAGACCAAGACAGCCACAATGACCAATATCATGTCCTGCAATCAGAGAAAAAGAAAACCCTTTTACTTTTTTGCAAAATAAGAATGCTGTAAATAACTATTAATAAGAATTAAAGCAGAGCACCAGCATCAAATTAATTCATGTTAGACACAAGGATAATGTATTTAAAGGTAGTTCAGTTGAAAATGACAATTCTGTCCTTAAAGGAGAAGTCCACTTTCAAAACAAAGACTCACATATAATGTACTCACCCCCTTGTCATCCAAAATGTTCATGTCTTTCTTTCTTCAGTCGTAAAGAAATTATGTTTTTTGAGGAAAACATTTCTGCATTTTTCTCCATATAATGGACTGATATGGTGCCCGATTTTGAACTTCCAAAATTCAATTTAAATACGGCTTCAAACGATCCCAAATGCGGTTGTAAACAATCCCAGCTGAGGAAGAAGGGTCTTATCTAGCGTAACGATCAGTTATTTACATAAAAAAATAGAATTTAAATACTTTTTATTCTCAAACACTCATCTTGCCTTGCAGTTCTTGAACTCTGTGTATTCTGGCTCAAGACAGTTAGGGTATGTCGAAAAATTCAGACCGTATTTTCTCCCTCAACTTCAAAAATCATTTCAAAATCATCCTACATCGCTGCAGAAGTACCGACCCAGTCTTTGCAAAGTGAACATGCAAAGAAGATCAAACACCCTTAACAAAAAAGCTAAAACAGCGATATAAGACGATTTTAAAGTTGAGGGAGAACATGAGATGGGAGTTTTTTGACATACCCTAACTGTCATGAACCGGAACAGTTATTATTAAAATAACTGATCGTTGTGGTAGATAAGACCCTTTTTTCTCAGCTGGGATCATTTACAACCGCATTTAGGATCATTTGAAGCCGCATTTAAACTGCATTTTGGAAATTCAAAATCGGGGCACCATAGCAGTCCATTATATGGAGAAAAATGCTGAAATGTTTTCCTCAAAAAAACAATTTCTTTATGACTGAAGAAAGAAAGACATGAACATTTTGGATGACAAGGGGATGAGTAAATTATTTGTAAATTGTTGTTCTGGAAGTGGACTTCTCCTTTAATTACTCACCCTCACATTGTTCCAAACCCGTACGACCTTCGCTCATCTTCTGAACACAAATTAAGATATTTTTAATGAAATTTGAGAGATTTCTGACCTTGCATAGACAGCAATGCAACTACCACGTTCAAGGCCTAGAAAGATAGTAAGGACATTGTTAAAATAGTTGTGTTGCTGTCTATGCAGGGTCAGAAAGCTTTCGGATTGCATCAAAAATATCTTAATTTGTGTTCTGAAGATGAACAAAGGTCTTGTGGGTTTGGAATGGCATGAGGGTGAATAATTAATGACAGAATTTTCATTTCTGGATGAACTATCCCTTTAAACTGCTAGCTTGAGCAGCTTGTGAGCACCATGACTTTGATGTGGAAACATAATGACTTTGAAATGTGCAGGTTTATTCTCACAAATACAGGTAAAAACATTTTGCGGTCTGAAGCCATAGAAGAACTTTTTAAAGTTCAATAAAGAACTTTTTATTTGACAGATTTTCAGAAAAATCAATGCTTCATAAAACTCAGAAACCAACTGATCTGATGAACCTTTTTAAATCTACAAATAGGGGAGCCTACATACCAAAAAAAAAAAAAAAAAAAAAAAAATATTGATCAGACAGCTCTTTGCTAGACAAGGTGCTACGCTTTCATTTTTCAGAGTGTTTATGTTGCATTATTAAAATGCATATTTAATACTGCTTTAAAACACCTATGTGTTCTCTAGCAGTTTGTGAATAAAACACTCTCCTTTTCATTCCATGATCATAGACACAAGACCGATAATAACCAAACACAGATATGTAATTCACACCACAAACGCGCAGCAGAAGTATCAGTATATTTTGGGCTCTTTATCTTTCCCCTTGCTGTGACACAAATAGGGTTTGGCAGACCCAGCAGGCTCAGAGAAAGTTAATCTCCCAGAAATGTCTTTGTTCTAATTAAGAGTTGTTGGGAGCTTAATGCCCGAGCTAAATTGATGATGGCTGAAGGAGTGGTATTCAAGCATGAATTAGATTTAAAGCAGTCATTTATTACCTTTTGTGTTAAATTACAATCCTCATCAACCTCTGTTTCATTAAGAGCACTCAAGTATTTAACAAAGCAATTGTTCTTCATCTTGATAAGTCGTTATCCAACTTTCTAATCAAAACTTGTGTGGTTCTGGGACTTTTTTGCCTCGTTGGAACATTCACAAGTTGATGTTTTTCAAGAAATGAACTACAATTAGAGAAAACGGCAAGTACATACTGAAAGCTGCGAGAACTTTCTCTGCTCAAAAGTTTATACACCTTGTAGAATTTTTATTTATTTAAAGGTATACTTCAACCAAAAATAAAAGTTGGCTTAAAATGTATTCACCCTCAGGCTATCCAAGATATATGAGTTTGTTTCTTCATCATAACAGACTTGGAGAAATTTAGTATTGCATCACTTTCTCACCAATGAATCCTCTGTAGTGAATGGGTGCCTTCAGAATGAGAGTCCAAAATGCTGATAAAACCATCACAATAATTCACAAGTAATGCACTCCAGTCCATTAATTAATGTCTTGTGAAGTGAAAAGCTGCATGTTTATCAGAAACAAATCCATAATTAAGGTGTTTTAACTTTAACCTAAAAGTGTTTCAACTTAAAAAAGTGAGTGTTTGTGCTGCCTTAAAATTTTAAGTTTAGTCAACATGAAATGTTAAGTTGTACCACATTAAAATGTGGATATTTGAGTGAAGTAAACTTCAAATATTACGGCAGCACAAACACTTACTTTTTTAATTTGAAACAACTTTTTTTTTTTTACAGTGTATTGTTTCTGGCCAAAATACAACTCCAGAATTAATAATAACGCTTCGTCCTTCATTTCTTAACTGTTTTGGACAATTTTTGCTTGTTTCTCCCCTAATTAATCTCTGGAGAAAGCAATATTATGGATTATGAATTAATATTTTAGCCAGAAGCAAGGGTTTAAAAAAAGCTTTAATAAGTCTTGATGGACTTGTTTCTTACAAACACAGTTTTTCAATTGATACAACTTTATTTGATGGATTAGGGTCGTATAAATGACTTATTATTAATTATTGTGATGTTTTAAATCAGCTCTTTGGACTCTCATTCTGACGGCACCCATTCACTGCAGAGGATCCATTGGTGAGGAAGTGATGAAGAAACAAACTCATCTACATCTTGAATGGTCTGAGGATATGGAAAGAAAAAAAAAGGAAAAAATAAATAAAGAAAGAAAGAAAGAAAGAAAGAAAGAGGGGTGTGTAAATCTGAGCACAACTACAATACCAGTCAAAAGTTTTTGAACAGTAAGATTTTTAATGTGTTTTAAAGAAGTCTCTATCTCCTACATTTATTTGATCCAAAATACAGCAAAAACATTAACATTTTTAAATATTTTTACTATTTAAATATATTTTAAAATTTAATTTAACCTGAAAAAAATTCAACATAATAATAATAATAATAATAATAATAATAATAAATGTTTCTGAGCAGAAAATTTAAATATCAAAATGATTTTTGAAGGATCATGTGACTGGAGTAATGATGCTAAAAATTCAGCTTTGAAATCACAGGAATGAATTAAAAAAAAAGTTATTTTAAATATTAAAAATATTTCAGTATTTTACTGTTTTTGCTTTACTTTGGATCAAATAAATGCAGGCTTGGTGAGTTTTTAAAAAACATTAAAAATCTTACTGTTCAAAAACTTTTGACTGGTAGTGTATACTTGTATATTTGCGAGGCAATTTGATCAAATAAACAATCTGTGATTACAAACAAGACCTT